>NC_047042.1:49365044-49668158 GCF_011762595.2 Tursiops truncatus
CTAGGTGGATGACTTGATCAGGATGGATGACTTGATCAGGTTGTCCTTTGACCTGGGCCAAGCCACATTGTCTGTAGTAATGAGAAGGAAGCCAAGGAGGAGGAGTAATGATGCAAGTAGGCTGGTAGTTTTCACGGGGAAAGATCCGGGAGTTCCTGTCTAATTGCTTCTACTTTCCTGATAAATATAAGATAAGCTTATAATAAGTAGTAAGAGTAGGGGAGAAGCTGAATGAGTTTCAGAGCTGAAGCTGAGTGAAATGATCATTTGAGAATTGCTATGGACGGAATTGTGTCTCCCTAAAATTTGTATGTTGAAGCCCTAACTCCCAATGTGTCTGTATCTAGAGGTAGGGTCTTTAGGAGGCAGTTGAGGTTAAGTGAAGCCATAAAGGTGGGGTCCTAACCTGATAGGATTGTGATGTTATAAGAAGAGGGAAGGACAAAGGGAGAGAGGAAGGGAGAGGGGGAGAGAGGAAGGGAGAGGGGGAGAAAGAAAGAGAGAATGAATAAATCTCTTCATTGTGAAAATACAGCCAGCTGTAAACCAGGAAAAGGGCCCTCACCAGAAACTGGAATTGGCCAGCATTGATATTGGACTTCCCTACCTTTGGAGCTGTGAGGAGTAAATTTCTGTCATTTAAGCCACAGTCGATGGTATCTTGTTATGGCAGGTTGAGCAGACTAAGCTAGGAAAGTAGGATGATGAAGATACTGTTCAATTTTAGTAATATTCTGGACATGTTGTGTGCCCATCTGAAATTTGTTGCTGTGGAACTTAAAGAGAGACCAAGACACACAGTTATGTGTTTTGTTTTTCAGCCATTTCAACTCTTTAGATGCTGGCACAGGGTAATCAGACAGGTGGGTTTAAACCCAGGTAATGACTTTGGAGTCAAATCCAGCCAAGAGAAGTAGATGGAGAGTTAAGAGTATTCGTAAGGCAATGTTTAAATGAGAAGAGACAAAACTATTGAAGGTGGCAACTTTAAAAATAAGTTTCTTGGACTTGCCTAGTGGCGCAGTGGTTAAGAATCCACCTGCCATCGCAGGGGATGCTGGTTTGAGCCCTGGTCTGGGAAGATCCCACATGCCACGGAGCAACTAAGCCTGTGCGCCACAACTACTGAGCCTGCGCTCTAGAGCCCATGTACCACAACTACTGAGCCCGTGTGCCTAGAGCCCGTGCTCCACAGCAAGAGGAGCCACCACAATGAGAAGCCCGCACACCGCAAAGAAGAGTAACCCCCGCTCACCGCAACTAGAGAAAGCCCACACATAGCAATGGAGACCCAACACAGCCATAAATAAATAAATTAATTAAAATTTAAAAAAAAATTTTTGAATAAGTTTCTCTGTCTCCTGTCTGACATAAAGATGAGCTTTCTTAAGAAAGATTAGGCTAGATATTCTTTACCCATATTTACAGTAAAGTGTATAAAATTTTGAACCTATTATCTATCATTATCAAATAATGCCACTACAACTGGTAGTGCATTACTTTAAAATAATCGTTGGTGCAATCCATATGTATTTTGTACTGCAAACCTTCAAATAGACTGGAGATCTAGGTAGGCAAGAATCAGGTGAGTACATATTTGTTCAAGAAACTCTTTCACAATAGAACTTTTACTACGGTGGCTCTCTCTGCCCTCACCAAGTAAATTTTTCATTTAAATTTTCATTTCTAAGGCTATTTTCTCTTCAGAGCTTAGTATGCTTTATCTCAGTCTGGTATCAATATGCATCAGAGGAAGTAAGGTTTTACAGATGAAATTTTGCCTTGGAAATTAATCTATGAACAGTTTTCCTTCCTGTTCAAGTTTTGAGCTAAAATGCTGAAAATGAAAACCATTTCTAGACTCCATGAATGCCCTAATCCTAAATTCTTCCTGAATTGTGAAGTGGAAAGTTAAATCGTTTTTGTTGGAAAACTCCCTGTTCAGTGGGTCCAGATCAGCACTCAGATGATGTCAGCAAATGTTACATTTTTTTCCAATTATGAAATGAATCATGGGGCGCTAGCCAACCCCAGTCAGTCATTAAATACAGTTATTTTGGCCAATACATTGTTGTCCTGCCAGAAAACACAGGTGTTTTGTTTTTAAAGAATTTTTAAAACATTTCTTTAAGAAAAGATTACATTAACAATCCTTCAGCACAAGCAATATAAGAGCATAAATGAGAAGGTGGTATTTATAGAGAATTTGTGTGGCAAGGGTAGGGATTATATTTTCATATATGAAAGAGTTGCTTTATGTCCAAGGAATTGAAACATATGGGCTATGATGTATAAAGACAGTGATATATGACCATGCATATTTAAACATCTATACACAGAGTCTTAAAAGTTCAATGAAAGGCACCTTATAAACATGAATTATTATTATTGAGAACAAACTTTCTTGGACTGGGATTTTCAAAGCATATTAGTTTATTCGTTCTATGACGATTCCCAAGGCTTTCAAATTCATAGTCTCAAAATGATGGCATGTACATCTGTCAATATCAAATATCTACTAGTTAATAGTAGAACTAGAGCTGTATTTTCATTTGGAGGTAATTCCTTGCAAGACGAATGAGCATAATATTTTTCAATTGGCCCAATATTCATAATGACAATTTTTAATCATTTCGTGTGTTTTGTAATATCCTTACACTTAACTCTTTTTTTCTCCCTTTCAATCTACTGTCTTCAATTTACATATCTCTAAATCATTCCTAAACAAAGCAGCTGCTTTCAGTTGATTCATCTAAGGAATTTGATTATCTCATCCAAACTATGACATCTTGAATCATGCATTAGTGGCATGCTTATGGAATGAAGCAGTTTTCTGTTTCAAAATGACTTTTTTCTCTGTGTGTGCAAGAGAGTATGAATATCACATATCTATAATCTTCAGAACTCCAAAGCTAATGCAATAGTCAACTTCTTATCTGGGTTAAAACTATGTTTAAAAAGAAAAATGAGTTTTATCAAATGCTTTTTCTGCATCTATTGAGATGATCATGTTGTTTTTGACTTTTCTTTTGTTGATGTGGTATATCACATTGATTCGTGTATGTTGAACCGTCGTTGTGACCCTGGGATGAGTCCAACTTGATCATGGTGTGTGATCTTTTTTATGTGTTGTTGGATTCAGTTTGCTAATATTTTGTTGAGAATTTTTACATCTATATTCATCAAAGATATTGGCCTGTAATTTTCTTTTTTGGTAACATCTTTGTCTGGTTTTGGTATCAGGGTGATGGTGGCTTTGTAGAATGACTTTAGGAGTGTTGCCTCCTCTTCAGTCTTTTGGAAGAGTTTGAGAAGAATCAGTATAAGTTCTTCTTTGTATGTTTAGTAGACTTTCCCAGTGAAGCTGTCCGGTTCCGCAGGGAGTTTTGTTTGCAGGGAGTTTTTTGTTTGTTTTTTTTTTTAAATTACATATTCGATTTCACTTCTAGTGATTGGTCTGTTCGACTTATCTATTTCTTCTTGATTCATTTTGGTGGATTGCATGTTTCTAGAAGCTTGTCTATCTCTTCTAGGTAGTCCAATTTGTTGGCATATAATTGTTCATGGTATTCTCTTATTTTTTTTTCTGAGTATAACATGTATAATTTTTATTCTGGAAACATAAAAGTTTTAAATATTCAAAAGTAAAATTACATCAATAATGTAGATACAACTCTAAAATTGAATATAAACAGAAACAAATTAACCTTGTTGTATTTCAAATAAACATCATAACTTCAGAGGAAAAAAACATATGAATCAGGTAATTTTGAACACAGTCCTTTACCCTCAGTGTAAAAATAAAAAAGAAATGCCAACAGATCTTAAACTCTGTAATTGGTTGGAAATTTCAGGATTTTTTTTCTAGTTTTTCACTTTAATAAACACGTATCTTTTAAAAACTCAGCTTAAGATATAATTCACCACCATACGATTTACCCCTTTAATGTATACAATTCAGTGGGGTTTAGTATAGTCACAGAGTTGTGCAACCATCACCAAAATCAATATAGAACATTTTCATCGCCCCAAGAAGAAACCCATTAGCACACACTACCCATTCTCCCCACCACCCCAATCTCCCTTCTAGCCTTAAACACCTATGTTTGTAGATTTTATTCTGGACATTTCATATAAATGGAACTCTCAACATGTGACCTTCTGTTATTGACTTCTTTCTTGTAGGATAATGTTTTCAGGGCTCATCCATGCTGTAGCCGGTGTCAGTATTTCAGTATATACCACAGTATATCTATTCATTCATCATATTCTCTTACGGTTTTTTGTATTTCTGTGGTGTCAGGTGTTTCGTCTCCTCTTTCATTTCTTATTCTGGTTATTTGGGTCCTGTGGTTATTTGGGTCCTTTGGTTATTTGGTTATTAAGTTCATTGATTTTGTTTACCCTTTCAAAACACCAGCTGTTGTTTTTATTGGGTTTTTTTTTCTATTGTTTTTTATTCTCTATTTTATTTCCTCTCTGTTCTTTATTATTTCCTTCCTTCTGCTGACTTTAGGTTTTGTTTGTTCCTCTTTCTCTAATTCTTTTAGGTTGTTTATTTGGGATTTTTCTTGTTTTTTGAGGAAGGCCCGTATTGCTACGAACTTCCATCTTAGGACTGCTCTTGCTGCATCCCATAGATTTTGTATAGTTGTGTTTTCATTGTCATTTGTCTCAAGGTATTTTTAAATTTCTTCTTTGGTTTTATCATTGAAAAATTCAAAACTCGACATCCATTCATGATAAAAAAACTCTTACCACGCTATTTATGACAAAGCCACAGCCAATATAATACTCAACAGGGAAAAGCTAAAAGCCTTCCCGCTAAAATCTGGAATAAGACAAGGATACCCACCCTCACCACTTCTATTCAACATAATATTGGAAGTCCTAGCCATGGGAATCAGACAAGAAAAAGAAATAAAAGGTATCCAAATTGGAAGGAAAGAGGTAAAATTGTCATTATATGCAGGTGACACGATATTATATATAGAAAGCCCTAAAAGACTCCACACGAAAACTACTAGAACTGATAAACAAATTCAGCAAGGTAGCAGGATACAAGATTAACATACAGATTCTTTACACTAATGATGAAATATCAAAAAGGCAAAGTTAAAAAAAAATCCCTTTTAAAATCACATTTAGGGCTTCCCTGGTGGCACAGTGGTTGGGAGTCCACCTGCCAATGCAGGGGACGCGGGTTTGTGCCCCGGTCCGGGAAGATCCCACATGCGCGGAGCGGCTGGGCCCATGAGCCATGGTCACTGAGCCTGCGCGTCTGGAGCCTGTGCTCCACAATGGGAGAGGCCACAACAGTGAGAGGCCCGCATACCGCCAAAAAAAAAAAAAAAAAAAAAATCACATTTAAAAAATACTTAGTAGTAAACCTGACCAAGGAGGTGAAAGACTTAACATGCTGAGAACTGTAAAACACTGATAAAAGAAATTGAATATGATTTAAAGAAATGACAAGATATCCCATGCTCTTGGATTGGAAGAATTAATATTGTTAAAATGGCCATACTACTCAAAGCAATCTACAGGTTTAATGCAACCTGTAAATCAAATTCCCATGACATTTTTCACAGAACTAGAACAAATTATTCTAAAATTTATATGGAATCACAAAAGACCCATAATTGCCAAAGCAATCCTGGGGAAAAAGAACAAAGCTGGAGGCATAACCCTCCCAGGCTTCAGACAATACTACAAAACTACAGTAATCAAAACAGCAGGGTATTGGCACAAAAAACAGACATACATATCTGTGAAACAATAGAGAGCCCAGAAATAAACCCACACACCTACAGTCAATTAATCTTTGACAAATGAGTCAAGAATATACAATGGAGAAAAGACAGTGTCTTCAGCAAGTGTTGTTGGGAAAACTGGACAGCCTCATGTAAATCAATGAAGTTAAAACACTTCCTCACACCATACATAAAAATAAACTCAAAATGCATTAAAGACTTAAATATCAAACAGGACGCCATAAAACTCCTAGAAGAGAACATAGGCAGAACATCTCTGACATAAATCATAGGAATGTTTTCTTAGATCAGTCTCCCAAGGCAATAGAAATAAAAATAAACAAATGGGACCTAATCAAACTTACAAGCTTTTGCACAGCAAAGGAAACCATAAACAAAACGAAAAGACAGGGCTTCCCTGCTGGCGCAGTGGTTGAGAGTCCGCCTGCCAATGCAGGGGACACGGGTTTGTGCCCTGGTCCGGGAAGATCCCACATGCCGTGGAGCGGCTGGGCCCGTGAGCCATGGCCGCTGAGCCTGAGCGTCCGGAGCCTGTGCTCCACAACTGGAGAGGCCACAACAGTGGGAGGCCCGCATACAGCAAAAAAAAAAAAAAAAAAAAAAAAAAAAAAAAAAGAAAAGACAGCCTATAGACTGTGAGAAAATATTTGCAAATGATGCGACCCACAAGGCTTAATTTCCAAACTATACAAACAAACAGCTCATACAACTGAATAACAACAACAACAAAAACAACCCAGTCAGAAAATGGGCAGAACCCTTAAATAGACATTTCTCCAAAGAAGACTTACAGATGGCCAATAGGCACATGAAAAGATGCTCAACATCTCTAATTATTAGGGAAATGCAAATCAAAACTACAATGAGGTATCACCTCAACTGGTCAGAATGGTGATCATTAAAAACTCCACAAAAAATAAATGCTGGAGAGGGTGTGGAGAAAAGGGAACCCTCATATACTGTTGGTGGGAATGTAAATTGGTGAAGCCACTGTGGAAAACAGTATGGAGGTTCCTTAAAAAACTAAACGTAGAGTTACCATATGATCCAGCAATCCCACTCCTGGGCATATATCCAGAGAAAACTCTAATTCAAAAAGATACATGCACCACAATGTTCATAGCAGCACTACTTACAATAGCCAAGACATGGAAGCAACCTAAATGTCCATCAACAGATGAATGGATAAAGAAGATGTGGTGTGTATGTACACACACACACACACACACACACACACACACACACAATGGAATACTACTCAGCCATAAAAAAGAAAGAAATAATGCCATTGCAACAACATGGATGGACCTAGAGATTATCATACTAAGTGAAGTAGGTCAGACAAAGACAAATATCTTATGATATCACTTCTATGTGGAATCTAAAATATGATACAGATGATCTTATTTACAAAACAGAAACAGACTCACAGACATAGAAAACAAACTTATGGTTACCAAAGGGGAAAGGGGGTGGGGGAGGGATAGATTAGTAGTTTGGGATTAGCAGATACAAACCACTATATATAAAATAGGTGAATAACAAAGTCCTACTGTATAGCTTGAGGAATTGTATTCAATATCTTGTAATAACCTATAATGAAAAAGAATATGAAAAGGAATATATATACACACACTTATGTATAACTGATTTGCTTTGCTGTACACCTGAAACTAACACAACATTGTAAATTAACTATACTTCAAAAAAGAACAATGATCTATTGACAAACATACTTTAGTAAACTGTTGATGAAAAATAAATTTTAGGGTATAAGTGTTGAAAATGGCATTTTAAATGTATTCTAAAATTGATTCTTAAGACCTAAATTGCCCAGGTTTCATTCCAGAGTTCCTAAATGCTTTTATTGCAGACTTTAATAAGATTTCCTTCTCAAAGTAATTATGGATATCTCATTTTTGAATGCTAATATGTACCATGATCATTCTTCAAATTCTGAGAGTGTCTTAAAAACATATTTTAATCAACAGCACATTCAGAATTTCACTAATTTTTCACAAGTGTGTGGAATTCACTTGGGGTACAGAAACATTTTTCAAATAATGAAAGGACTTCAATTATTTATGAAACAACTATTGCCCATACAAAATTGAATGATTCTGTAATAGTCTGGTAGAGGATCAGCTATTGTTCAACTAAATGCTAGGGACAGTTTGCAAAATGAGATAATTCATATCAATGACCAGATTTTATACTATGGTGACATGATTTTTAAAAAAACATATCTATGAACATACAACTCCTACATCATTTCATTCTTTCAATTTTAAATGTGGCAAATTCTGTTATCAAGCATAATTGGGGAATATGTTCCGCTTAATCAAGTTTCAGTTTATATAAATGATTTAAAAATTTATATAGAAATATAATCTATAAATATGTAATCGATTATAACATATCTATGCACATATATACCAGCTTTCAAAGAATTTCAGTGCCTAAATGAGCCACTAAAACTTATTTAACCACAAATAAATGGTTAAACACAATCATCATCTCATTCTAGAATTTAATCCATGTGTGTGACAATGTTTCTAAGGAAAAAAGCATATATAATTCTTGCCTGTGATGCCTAAAACTTTGTTCCTACATAAAGGAATTGCCTTACTCCCTGTTCCACTTGCCACCCCTGACCCTAAGCAGGCAATGGGAACTGGATTCCCACGGTTCGTACCCAGTGATGGTAGCCTCTAAAGCCTGATGATCATTTGAGGAGGTGCAGAGGCTGAGGGTAAACTCCAGAAGGCTGAAGAGCTATGATGGAGTGACCAGAGCTCCTCCTCAAAATTCTACGGAAATCTGGGTCAGGGAGGAGAGAATACTTAAGACAAGAACTTGAAGATAAATTTTCAATCTGATAAGTTACGTGAGATTATTCACGTAGCAAAAGGATTACAGTGTGTCCCAGGGACATTTGAAGAAACACATTTTCAAGCATTATGAAACACAACTCTTTAAATAATTACAAAGAAAAAAATTAGCTAAAATGTTATAGCTACTGATAATTTGCAAAAGTGGAAGTTTGCATATCCATTTTATTTTATTTTATTTTTTTGCCGTACACGGGCCTGTCACTGTTGTGGCCTCTCCCGTTGTGGAGCACAGGCTCCGGATGCGCAGGCTCAGCAACCATGGCTCACGGGTCCAGTCGCTCCACGGCATGTGGGATCCTGCCGGACCGGGGCATGAACCCGTGTCCCCTGCATTGGCAGGCGGACTCTCAACCACTGCGCCACCAGGGAAGCCCTATTTTATTTTTTAATATAAAACTATGGACCATTGTTCACCAGTGTTTACAATAAAGTAAACAATATACAGTTGGATAACATTCTGATTACTACAAAGTTATTGCTTTTCTATGCTTCTGCTGAACCAGTAACCCAGATACTGAAAAGATTGAGCCTGTGTGTAAGGAATCAGTTGGGGGTAAAGAAAAATCATATAGATCAATAGTTTAGATTACAAAAGTTAATCTAAACTATTTATTTAAATAGTTTTTTTAAGTTAATCTAAACTATTTATTTAAAATTTATTCTATCAGGTCCTAGATTGACAACATCTCTAACAACCTGGTTAGGTTTCCATGAGCAAAGTCTTAGACATCCTCTTAGTCAGTACAGCACAGGGATTTCAACTTCTAGTAAAGAAGAGGTTCACTAGAAGAAACCTTTAAATGTCCATTTAACTAAGTCTTGCTTGGCTAATTGAAACACACCAGGATTTTTCTAGTTTTCTCATCTGGGTGGGGGAGATTCTTGGTAGTGATAAAATTTTTCCTGTCAGGAGTTTTGCAAATAAACTTCCATTTATGTGACTGTAGTTATAGATATGGATTCAGATACAACTGCTTTTATTGTCCACTTTAAGTTATTTACATTATATTTAAATTTTCCAATTAATTATGGAATCATCTACCTAACTTGAAAGGTTAAGCCTTCAGGAAAATTTTCCATTTAACTTGAACGCATTTATTTCTTAGGCTGCTCAGAGAGATGGCATCCCAGAAATATGGGCTTATCCCTGGTTATGAATTGGCATTTTTGTTTCAGCAAGTGTTTTTAAAAAATAAAAGAAGGAAAAGAAAATCATTTACATATGTGTTTTATGTATACACACAAAAAACCCCCTCATAAACGAAAAACCCGGAATGGTCCTTAGGCATATATGAGTTAAACACAATCTGATCGCGTAATGACTGTGGAGATTTCCTCCAACATTTAGAAAATTTGTTCCCTAATGCAGAGAAAATAATATATCATGGTATCAAATGTTCTTTTCTGATAAAGGAAGCAACTAAGAAAGCTTTATTTATTTGTTCAATGTAACCAGTGCTATAGACTCAAAAAAACAAAAAACAAAAAAACCCCTAACACTCCTTCAAAATGAACATACAAAACTTTATTTTCATTAGAATCTAGTTATTTCTTCACACTAATAAACGAAAAAAACCAAGACCCAGAGCTTATATGCATCAACTTATGTGTGTGTGTGTGTGTGTGTGTGTGTGTGTGTGTGTGTGTAATTATATATATGGCAATGCAAACAATTATTGAGCTTCATTTTCTGGACAAGAATGCCAAGTTAGTCTCTGAATAAAAAGCACTGCAATTTGAGGACACTTCATTTTTGCCTCTTTGGTCAGCACCAAGTCTGCCTCATCTGAATCTTCCCATTTCATGAGAAACACCAATTCTCCACTGCTGTCTGTGGCACCAGTTATTCATTCAGGGTCAGACCTCCCACAAAGCCTCTTGCTTTGCCCGGCAGCATCTGTCTTCTTTGATTCACTATCATCAGATTCGCTGCCAGATAAGGATTTTCTTTTTGTACCACCTTTTTCTGTACCAGCTGTTGGAGAATTAACAAATGTTTTAATTACCGCTGGGCAGTATAGGTTTTCTTCGGGGTTCCTAGTATTGTCAGCATCTGTATTCCCTTCCACTTGAGGAAATAACCACCCCCTCACTTTCACTACACGGCAGTTCTCTTTTTCCACTACCAATTCTTCAGGCTCTTCCTCTCTGACTTTTTACTCTTTGCATCCTGTTTCTTTCCCATGTTTTGCAATGCAGTTTTATTGGAGGCCATTTTTATTGCAAACTTGAAGAGGTATTATTCCTTGCCTTCAAGCTGCCCCAAGGTATGCTTCGTCTCTGGCCCTGCATGCCTCAGGCTCGAGTTCCCTTTAATCCTCATGTTTCAAGCTGCAGGTACAATCCCAAAGTCCTGGCCGAGCCAGGCAGGAGGGCTCCCATGGGTCTCACCAACATCTCTGTCTCAGGCCCCAGCAACCCCCCTCCTGCCGAAGCACCCCCTTGGTTCAGACAGCATCAGTCATTGCGTCTCTCCACAGGCACAGAAGAGCAGAGTGGAAGTCTCACAGGACAGATATCCCTCATGTGTGGAGGACAGTAATAAAGGCACATCTTTGTGCATGAGAGCTCTCCCAACTCCTCCCTACCTTTGACCCTCACTTTCACAAGCCTTCCTCCTTGGTTGTCACTCCACAGGCCTCACCCTCCCCTGGTCATCTTTTTGACTCAAGCAGGAAAGAAGTCAGAAATGCGTAAGACTCACCATGGATTGGACAAAAGACTGAGGAATTATCTACATTTGACACACAGCTACTCTCCTTTTCTCATCAGGATATACTCGGTGAACATTTCCTGACAGAGCTGTACTGGAGGTAGCCCAGGGAATTTATTCTCTCTGTCTCTGACCTGGTTTTATCAAGGGACTGCTAGCAGGGAAGTAATAAAGGTAAGTGAATCCCCGAGGCTACATAAAACATATTTATAAGCAAGCATTTCTAGGCTGTGTCTCATCACAAGCTAACTGCAGTCTAGAGCTGGTCTTTCCAGCACATCACCACTCCACTAAACTCCCTCAGTGTTTGGTAGCAGGTTACTGGGAAGAAGTGCAGGAAAAGATGCCATGTGCCTCAGTTAGACTGATACATTATCTAAAAATATTTGCACCCGTGAGTTCATTGTGTGGGAAAGAATCTTTTCAAAGAGCATTGGTTGGGTTTTTGTCTGCTTGTGAAAGTAGTGGAAGATCAACTATAGAAAAAGCCCCAAAAGCATAAGGAGGAAAATAAAAATTGTATGTCATTCCACCTCACAGAGACAACCCATGTAAACATTTTGAGATATTTCCTTTCAGCCATGAGAGAGAGAGAGAGTTACCACAATTGGGATCATATTTAATTATGTATGCATTTTTGTGTCTTGCTTTTTTCATTTAACACTACATGATTCATTTAACATTCAACAAATGTTAATGGACCATTATCAATCAGAAGTACACTTGTCTCTGAATTCTATGAGAATTTGATAATATTAAATACTCTTCAAAAGCTATTTTTTTGAATTTATTTATTTTATTTTTGGCTGCATTGGGTCTTTGTTGCTGTGTACAGGCTTTCTCTAGTTGCGGCAAGCGGGGGCTACTCTTCGCTGCGGTGCGCGGGCTTCTCACCGCAGTGACCTCTCTTGTTGCGGAGCATGGGCTCTAGGCGCACAGGCTTCAGTAGTTGTGGCACGTGAGCTCAGTAGTTGTGGCTCGCGGGCTCTAGAGTGCAGGCTCAGTAGTTGTGGCCTACGGACTTAGTTGCTCCGTGGCATGTGGTATCCTCCTGGACCAGGACTCGAACCCGTGTCCCCTGCATTGGCAGGCAGAATCTTAACCACTGTGCTACCAGGGAAGCCCCCAAAAACGATTTTTAAAAGATACAGTATTCAAAAAATTTACTGTTCTATAACATAATTAAATCATTCTCCGATTTTTGAACATACACGTTAGTTCTTTTGTTGTAACAGCTTTATTAAAGTAATATCTGCGTTTATTTAAAGTGTAGAATTTGCTAATTTATGACTTATGAGTGTACCTATGAAACCATCATCACAATCAAGATAATGAACGTATGCATCACCCACAAGAGTTTTCTTGTGCTCTTTTGTAATTCCTTCTGCCTGCCTTCCCCAACCCCACCCCTGTCTCCAGGTAACCTCTGATCTGTTTTCTGATGCTATAGGTTAGTTTGGATTTTTTTAGACTATTTTATGAATGGAACAATACACTATGTACTCTCTTTTGTCTGACTTCTTTCACTCATAATTATTTTGAGATTCACCTATGTTGTTGTGCAGTCGGTAGTTTGTTTACTTTTATTGCCAAGTAGTATTCCATTATATGGCTATACCACACTTTATTTATCCATTCACCTGTTGATGGACGTTTTTGTTGTTTCCTTTTTTTAAATGTTATTAGAAATAAAACTTCTGTGAACATTGCATGTATCTTTTTACAGCCATACATTTCTTTTTCTCTTGGATAGTCTGTACAAAGACTTACACACAAATGTTTTCGATTCTGAGGATGAAATAGATGTGTTGGTCATATGATGTGGATGCGGATACTTCTAAGAAACTGCCAAACTGTTTTCCAAAGTGGTTGAACCATTTTCATTCCCGTGAGCAGTTCATAAGAGTTCCACTTGCTCCAGGTCCTTGCCAACACCTGGCATGTTCAGTCTTCTCAATTTTGGATATTCTACTAGGCACATGGAGGTATTACCTTGTGTTTTATTTTGCATATCTCTAATGAGTAATAATTTTGAGCATCTTTTCATATCCTTACCCAATCTATTGGGCAAATTTCTCAAATCTTCAATCATGTTTAACCGAAAGTGATGACTTTCAGTCACAGAAGAGTACTTCAAATTTTATTTTATTTTTTTGGCCACGCCTCGTGGCTTGCGGGATTTTAGTTCCCTGATCAGGGATCAAACCAGGGGCTCTGGCAGTGAGAGTGCCGAGTCCTAACCCCTGGACCGCCAGGGAATTCACAGAAAAGTACTTCAAAATGCAAGTTCTTAGGGCTTCCCTGGTGGCGCAGTGGTTGAGAGTCTGCCTGCCGATGCAGGGGACACGGTCTCGTGCCCCAGTCCGGGAAAATCCCACATGCTGCGCCCGTGAGCCATGGCTGTTAAGCCTGCGCGTCCGGAGCCTGTGCGTCCGGAGCCTGTGCTCTGCAATGGGAGAGGCCACAACAGTGAGAGGCCCGTGTACCGCAAAAAAAAAAAAAAAAGTAAGTTCTTAGAAGATTCTTTCATTAATGATGCACTTGTGCCATTTTGTCTCATTCCTATTCAATGCACTCAAGATGGTCTTAGAGATAAAAGATTGATCATATTACTAGATGTTTAACAGGTGATGATGATGATAATTTAAAAGTCTTACCTAATCATCAGGTGGACAGCTGCAAAACAAATATATTTTAAAGAGGAACATCATTCTTAGTACCCACCACTACTTTCTAAAAGACCAAAGATCCCAAGGTCACGACAATTATGATACTACTTTAAGCCTTTCCTCAGAAATCTACCCACTTCTTCAAGGTCAGTCCTGCTTAGCAATTCTGATCACTTCTGGCTCTTTTCTTCCACCCATTTCTCCCTCACACTTTCTATCCCACCCTATTTCACCCCCATTCCATTCTCCCCTCTCTCAGCAGATGGTCTGCTTCTTATTTTCTTGATTATTTCTATCAAGAAAATAATCTATCGGGTGTGATTTCTACTCCCTTCTTTTCCCCAATTTACAAACACATCTGCTTCTTCACTCATGCTTTCCCCCTCTGCCGTGTGTAAGAGAAACACATAGTTCTCTTCGTACCTAAGGCCAGCACTGCCTCCTCGAGACTAGATCTTTTTCCTCTCAATCTGAGGGCATCTAGTATCTAGTATCTGTCTCTTTCCTGCATCTTCAGTTCTTACCTAACCATTGACTTCTTTCCTTCTGCATCCAAACTTGTTTAAGGTTTTTACAGCTTAAGATCAAAACCTTCTTCCATTCTGTGTTTTTCTTCAGAAAAATCTTTCCTTCCCTTCAAAGCCAAGCTCCCAGAAGACAGATTCCCCCCACTTCCTCTTCCTCATCTGCCATTCATACCTTATTCCCTGCAGTGTGGCCCAGTTCACCTCTTGGCCAATTTTTGCTAAGGACATCAAAGGCCTCCTAATGGTCAAAGCTACTGGACACTGCTCAGCCCTGATCTTACTTGACAATATAGCTGCTTTTGACCCTCTTGAGAAACTCCCTTCCTTTGATTTCTGTTTCACAATTCTTTTAAAATTGCTAAAGTGGTTTCTGTAATCTGCACCTGAACTCTGAATGATCTAGTGTCCTCCTGTACTTTATACTCCAAAAGGATTAAACAAACTCTTCGCACTGCCTCTACACACGATGCTATCTCATACTTCCCCATCTCTGATCATGGCGTTTCTTCTACCTGGAATGCCTTTCCCTTTTTATTTGCCCAGGGTACTTTAGTGAGATGAGAAACTTGGCACGTAATAAAGGAGCTGCCAAGGAACTGTGGTATGTAAATGTATCAGTCCCTAGGTTTGTAAAGCTAAAAGCTTCTCTGTAACATTTCTCCTAAATCTTTCTCCTATACCTGATTTATTAATGACAAAATATATCACCTCAGATCATCAGTTCATTATATACCCATGAAACTTTGCTGATTTCCAATAGCCAACTACCATCTATTACTATCTCTCCTTTTTTAAAAAAAAAAAAATTTTAAAATTCCATTTCTATTTGTCTCTCTAAAATTCCTAGAAGCAAATCAAAAATGAAAATCTCTGAGAAATACCTACTCTCTTTCCTCGGGAATCCATTTTCTATGGTATTCGTGGAAAACTTCCATAGTGCAAAGAGAAACAGAAGTGATTAGAGGCATTTTTTTTGGAAAATACAAGATCAAATCCCTGTGAACTTGAAAGTTTTATTCCTGTGAAGAGCTAGATCTCTCAAGCTCAGGACATGACCTCTGTAGTATGTGAAATTAAAATTTTTTCATTGAGTAGTAGAGCATTAGTGCTAGAAGTAATTTTGGCAACCCATCCCCTTCCTTTACAGATGAGGAGACAGAGACTAAGAAAAGACAAATTACATGCTTACCATGGTCTTGCATATTTATGGAAAAGTTAAGTATCCAGTTAAGTACCATTTTCACTATTTTTTCAAAACCTTTCTTTTTCAACATTTCGAACACTGATTAATGGTCTGAAAGATCCAGTTTTTAAATTGTTAATTTTGGGGCAACTGGGAAATGGAGAATTTTACACAATGCAAGCAAAAGCAAAGAACAGCATTTTCAAAACCTGGAAACTAGATTGACCCTTTCAAAAATCATTTGTTCTATCCTAAGTTAGGAGGGAACAGGCCCTGGAGAATTTGTATATGATACAGGACAATTCAGTTCAATCTTTTCTTATATTTCTGCTGAGCCGGAATGGGCAGACTTTCAGTTACTGCCTAGATTCAAAGCCATCCTTCATATGTACTAAACAAGTTTGTGACTTCTCTCATTTCAAGTACATTTTGGGCTTCCCACAAGGAATTCCAAATAAGTACCACTTCTTAACTGAGTTAACATAGCCATCAGAATGTGAGGCCTCTTTCTTAACCAAGTGGAAAGTAAATCTGTTGCAACCAGACCTGTTTGATTACCATTCCCACTGCCTTATTTTGGAGCTTTCTGACTACCCAGATATCAAGACAAGATCCATAATGATTTATGAACCTCCACAAATTAGGAAACTGGAAAAGTACCAGGGACAGTAACTTGGCACTGTCCCAGAAGCTCACGTGCTGTCTCATACACATGAGTCCCTTAGAGAGCAAAGCCTGAATTATCATTGCCGATGGGTAGGTCATCATCAGACTCTAAGTCAGATAGTAGTTTTTACAGATCTAACTACTGCTGCACAACTGGGTGTCCATGGAAACTAAAAAATTGGTTTGTTGCCTAGAGAAGTGGAAAGAAAACCAAGTCATTTGGTTTCTATGTGGTTTCCATGAAGCTAAAGAAATTTTTTGGCAAATGATAAAAACAAGGATGGCTAAAGCTACATGATTCCCTTGGTCATTTCTTGATCTTATCAAGAAGTATTCTATATATATATTATTCAAAAATATAAAAATATTCTAAATAAAGATGTACCAAATTCTCAGGTTATCTGATTCTTGGTTAGATTGGGAACAATTCCTTAAAAGAGTGACCAATATATGTAACAAAATCGAATAGGTTAAAAAGTCCTTGGATTCATTATATATGGAAAATGTTTCTCATCCACAAATTCAACAGAGTTCTAAGTATGAAAGAAAAAGCTAGTATTTAATAAGGGCAGAGGAGACTGAAACACCTATTCATTAATCCTATGGAAATATTTGTCACTCTTACGTGGTTTTTAGGGAACTGCGTAAAAATAGCACCTTCCTAAGAATTCACTCATCTGGGCATGGGCCTTTATCTATCTGAATAAGTAAATATGACATAACAGTGGACAAGGGATTTGTACAATGAAGTCCCTGATAAACAGGGGTACTGAGGTGACAACTTGGCACATGTTGGCATGATTTCGCAGCATCTGTTGGCCTGCCATCAAATAGAAAACAACTTCTGGCAGATTCTGTTTGTCAATGAATGCACAAAAAATTAGCCGGGCCAAGAAAGGTGGTATACATGAATTACAACCAAGAGTTGGCCTGGCCTCAGCTGTTCAGTATTTAGGGTAGTTAATGCTGCTTTTAGCTTGTCTTAGAATATTTAGAAGAAATACCTATAAAAATTCAACTTCAGACAGGAAAAATCAAAATTGGTGTTATCCATGAGTCACAAGTTAAAATGTCCACAGAGGCCAAGTAGGGAACGAAAATCAACGTATGGAACCAAGTAGAAGCAAAACAAGAGCACTATTGTGATGATAAACACCAATGACACACAGGCTCAGGGTTGGGAAATAAGAGGGAGTAGTGACAACTGTAGCAAAGTTAGGAACATATTTCTTCTTGAAAGGGAACAATCGCGGCTCCAGTCTAATCATTTGATGCCACGTCTTCAGATATTTCAGAGGAAGCTAGGTTTCGTTTGCCCACATCTTGCTGGAGTCCCCACAATGATCTATCTATTTAAGGAGAGAATAGTAAAAGGAATGTGGACACAACCACTAAAACAAATTCATAAATCATTAAAATTGCTGTGTAATTTTGTACAAATCACATATACAAAATGTATTTTTAGAAAAACCTATACACTGCTGAAAATACATATGTGTGTATGTATACAAACACACACACTCGGTGTACATGGCTCAGAGATAAAGGGAAGCTGACTTGGTTAATATACAAAATAGTGAAACGTGGGCTCTGAGTCCATTGCAGGGTTGAGGAAAATGTTTTCCTGCTTCACTTCCTTCATGCTCCTAGACCATTTCCTGTATGTGTGTTTTGGCTTTGTGTTTGGGGTTTAAGTCAAGAGGTTACAGTGAAGGAGCACATGGAGTGACTGCTCACGTCTCCTCTGCCTATAGAAGAGTTATTTCTTTATAAGCCATCCCATATCAGTCACATTATTTTTCAATCCAGAATCTTCCCTGGTTTCCCAATACCTGTGAAACAAAGCCCCAACTCCTTGGTTCAGGCCCCAACGAGCTTCCCGCCTGTGCTTCCCTGCCGCCTGCACCCTCAGCCTTCACCTGACCCTCCTCCTCACAGTTCCTTGTAACCCACAGCCATATTTTCCTCGTCTACCTCTGTAGAATGTTTTTTCTCTGTCCCTCTCACCAAACCCCTACTTTTTCTTTAAGATCAACTTAAAGGATTCACTTTGTATGAATCCCTCCTAGACCAGCCCAGTCCAAGGTGACTGCTCCCTCCTTTAAGTTTTACATGGACTCATAAAAACAGTGATGGGGATCCTAACCAACATGTGCTAGGCTCTGTGCTTAATGATTCATTCGCCTGACTAGTCCCTGACGCTCTGTGAAACAGGTATTATTATTCACCCCCATTTAATAAGTGAGGATTCTAGGAACCAGAGATAAGAAGAGTAGATCTCTTTCCTGACAGAAAAATAACAGGGAGGGATCTCATTGGACAACTTGGATTATTTACTCATTCCTGAACCAGTTACTGTGGCCTAGGCTCTGAGTCACATACTGATGCTATGGGGGTAGGATGAGCCAAACCCCAAATCATACTGACTGATGTGAGAGGGGAGGGGAGTTTCCAAAGGAAAGTTCTCACCTAATGAGAGAAAATGCTGTGAAAGCAAAAGCAAAATATTCACTCTCTTTCCTTACCTGGAGAACTGTTAGCTTCAGCTACAAGATTATCCCAGCCTCCAGCTTTCCTTCCTTAAGTAAAGCAAGACTTCTAGTCAAGATGATACAGGGAGTCCACACTTTAATACAGTCCCTCTGTTCCAACCACATAAAAAAGGGAAGGTAAAATAGGACAACATGGGTATAAAAGTAAACACCATTATAGACCGAAAACAATAAAGAAACATAAAGTTCTGAGTAGAGCTGCAGTTGGTAGACATATGACATTTTCAGTATTTAAAGTTAAGAGTAAGTTGGGCTCTCCCCACTTCCAGCTCCATTCTTAATCCTCTGAATTATCAGCCCCTCCGACCATATGACCTGTGACCTGTGAAAGAGGACTGGAAAAAACCGTTACTGACCAACAACTAGGGCTATGCCTTTAACAAGGTGAAAGTCTACAGACTTTCAATGAAGTCTTTGGCTGGCTCACTCACTGAATATGCAGTATCCCCAGTATTGCCTTTTAGGGTGAGTCCTCAAAATGCCATTATAAACTTTGTTCAGGGTAGAGGTACATGGTGAGCCAGGTGAAACTACCACCGAACTGTTGGATAGGAAGACATGAGCACAATGTGGAGGTAATAAAATACCACTCCAACTGAAAATGAGCCTTCACACTGAAATTACAAAATGTTTGGGGAAATATACTAAGAAATACTAAATAATTAGACTATCAATTTACTCCAGATGAAAATAATTTATGAGAGTCTGATGAAGACTTTAAAATAAATAAATTTTAAGTGTTCATACAAAAAACAAAGGCATGATTTCCATTTTTTTAAAAAAGAGCAAGAAATGATGAAACAAAAATTATCACTGAATACAGTTTAGGTGAGAATTAGAACCACAATGAGATTCCCCTTAACACCCACTAACATGACTAAGATCAGAAAGCCAGATGATAACAAGAGTTAGCAAGGGCATGGAGAAATGGGAGCCTTCATACACTGCTGGTGGTGATGTAAAATGATGCAGCACTTTGGAAAATATTATGCCATTTCTTCAAACAATTAAATACAGAGTTACCATTTAACCTAGTAATTCTACTCCTAGGAATATACCTAAGAGAAATGAAGCAGATGTCCACACAGAAACTTATACAAGAATGTTTATAGCAGCATTATTCATAATAGCCAAAAAGTGGAAACAACTCAGACGTTCATCAACTGGTGAATGGATAAACAAAATGTGGACTAGCCATACAATGGAATATTATGTAACCACGAAAGGGAATGAGTACTGATACATGCTACAAAATGGATGAATCTTGAAAACGTTATACTAGGTGAAAAAAGCTAGTCACAAAAGACCACATGTTGTATGATTCTGTTCATATGAAAGTCTAGAACAGAGAAGGCTGTAGAGACAGAAAGTAATGCTTAGAGCTGGTGGAGGGGAAAAGGGGAAGATGCAGGAATGGAATGGTGATAACTAAAGGGTACAGGGTTTCTTTCTGAGGTGATTAAAATGTTCTGAAATTGACTGTGGTGATGGTTGCACGTATCTGTGAATATACTAAAACCATTGAGTTTTATATTTTAAACTGGTGAATTGTATGATATATGAATTATACTTCTTAATAAATCTGTTAAATTGTTTCTTAAAAGATAAACCCCTGTAAAGTTTGCTTAGAAATTTTTAATTTGGAATTTTCACTTCAATGAAAAATTTTAAAGTGTAATATAAATATTTGATGAGATTATCTAGATAACTAGCCACCCCCAGATAATATTAGTGCCCATGCTCTGTTCATGTTTACAATCTCATTCTCACCACCTGAAAGGCCGAAAGGCTTTGAGGCTAATAGCACAAATTAGAGGTTCAATGTCATTTAAATATAGAGAAGTAATGGGAAAACCCAGCCATCACCCAGTGTATGGTAATAAAGAGGAAACCAGACTCGAAAAACTGACCCACAGCAGTCAGGACCACATTTAAAAGAGTGGGTATACCATGGGTCCTGGTTTATACCTACCATCTTGTATGGTGTTGGCAATAAGAGTAATGGCAAACCCACAGTTAAGGATTTGTTATAAAATAACTTTTTAAACTTTTTAGTATTATTTTTGGGATGCATTATTCAAATGATTGGGTCAATGGTAACACAACATCATTGATTAAGGGGAAAACTAATGATAATGATTCAAACCATGGTTTATAGTGCTCAAAATCAAAAGAATCAAGTTAATATAGATATTTTTTTACATATCTAACCCAAAGTTCAAACAAGACCATCCATCACATCAAGCTTATGTTGTTCATCTGAATTACATTACAGTAATTACAAAACTGTAATTACATTACAGTTTTATTTGTATTAGATTCCTAAATTTGTCTTTTTTAATTTTAGTAAGAACTCTAAGTATTATAAGTTTAAATCTGGTTTTACCACTGTACATATTATATAAGTATAAAATTAAAAATAATTAACCTCAGCATTAGAAGTCCATGTAAATTACTTTCCTCTGAAAAGGTTCTGTGCATTTCTTTCTTGTGAGGATTTAGTGAGACAGTTTGTAAAGTGCTTCAGCAAGAAATACAGATTTTAGACTTAGGCAAATAACTAATATTCAAAATTCTCATGTTCTGAAACTGCAATGAAGCTGGACTTCAGAGAAAAAAGAACAGAGTAAACCTCCATAAACTAGAATGTTTGAGACTGTGCTTTGAATAACCAGATATATATTTTTAAGTTTTAAGCCTCCTTGAAAATATTTTTTACAGTGTATTGGTATAATTTAATCTTTATTTTATGACCTAGAAACTGACAGTGCCTCAGGTTCACCTTTCAGTAATAAATTCTTACTATAAATCCATAATTGCAGAAAACAGAGAAGAAATTACTCCTTAAAAAATGTAGATTTTCGGGCTTCCCTGGTGGCGCAGTGGTTGAGAGTCCATCCGCCAACGCAGGGGACACGGGTTTGTGCCCCGGTCCGGGAAGATCCCACATGCCGCAGAGCGGCTGGGCCCGTGAGCCATGGCCGCTGAGCCTGCGCGTCCGGAGCCTGTGCTCCGCAACGGGAGAGGCCACAACAGTGAGAGGCCCGCGTACCGCAAAAAAAAAAAAAAAAAAAAAAATGTAGATTTTCAGTTTCTCTCCTTTTTCAGCAATAGAGTATATAACATGAGTTTTCTTCTGTTGGAATCCAGTTAATTGAAGTTCTACTGTATATATATTGCTACTTTGATGTAGGATTGATAGGCCTAAGCGTGGGGGGAAGAGGAGGTGAATTATTTGTCCCTGTGGGCAAAGCAGCCAGGAAAGTTTATATTCAATTTTATATACTTTCATTGAATGACTACTATGCACATGAAACTAGGGGAGGGATCCAGAGACACATAAAGACATGTGTGAGTTACCATCACAAACTTCTTAGAAGTGTATAGCCAAAGGAGAAATCGAAACTTTGTAATCCTCTTGCTTCAGTGGACCTCAACACACAGTTGCAGTGATCAGCCATAAAGCTGAGAGAACAGTTGAACACTCAGGATTCCAACATCATCCATGGTGGTGGTGGCAGCTGTCTACTGGGCGGTAGTCTTGTAAACCCATGTAATTAACCAATTGATGTCAGGACAGGGCAAGTCCCCGAGGGAGCACACAGGATCTGTGCAGAGCCCTGTCCTGCTAAAACTTTTTAGAAAGATGAGAATTAAAAGATATTTTGCAAATTTATCAGATTTGCAGTTAAACCAGAAAGGACAGCAAACACAGGATGTGAGAATCAGGATCCAAAAGGCTGAAACTTTTGGCTGAATTTAACAAGATTATTACAAAGGGGAAAATGTAAGTTCCTGCACTCTGACCCATTAAACAAACAAACCAACAAACCACTGTGTACAAATACAGGATGGGAGAGGCATGGAACAGTGTGTGTGTGTGTGTGTGTGTGTGTGTGTGTGTGTGTGTGTGTGTGTGTGTGTGTGTGTGTATTTTAAAGAGTCAGGCTTGAACTGGCCTGAACTGACAACCATACAAAGAAGAAATATAAATGATTCATAAACAAAATGGTTTATCCTCATTATTATTCAAAGCAATTTAAATTAAAACAGTAATCCCTCAATCTACCAAATTGATAAAGGTAGGAAGAATGGTAATTCTCAATGCTGACAAAGATTTGAAGAAATAGGCATTCTTGAGAAAACTATAATTCAGAAAGACACATGCACCCCAATGTTCATTGCAACACTATTTACAATAGCCAGGTCATGGAAGCAACCTAAATGCCCATCGACAGCCGCATGGATAAAGAAGATGTGGTACATATATACAATGGAATATTACTCAGCCACTAAAAGGAACGAAATTGGGTCATTTGTAGAGACGTGGATGGATCTAGAGACTGTCATACAGAATGAAGTAAGTTAGAAAGAGCAAAACAAACATCGTATATTAATGCATATATGTGGAACCTAGAAAAATGGTACAGATGAACCGGTTTTCAGGGCAGAAATTGAAACACAGATGTAGAGAACAAACATATGGACACCAAGGGGGGAAAGTGGCGGGGGTGGTGGTGGTGGTGGGATGAATTGGGCGATTGGGGTTGACATGTATACACTGATGTGTATAAAATGGATGACTAATAAGAAAAAAAAAATAAAGTTTCTACAAGACATGGTGGGAGAAAAGCAGTATGGATAAGATGCCTCATAATAATAAAAAAATAATTTAACTTCATATTGTATTTTAATGCTTATATTTACATATATGCCTATGTGAAAGACAAAAAAAAAAAAAAGAAATAGGCATTCTTATATGCTTCATGTCAAAGTGTGAATTGTTAAGTCCTGCAACAATTTGGCAATATGTATTGGAAATCATAAAACCATGCAGACCTTTCATCCTAATAATTACACTTTCAGAAATTTTCTTAATTAAATAATTAAGGATACACATAAGTGTATAGCTACTGGAGCATTAATCATAGCATTTATTTTTTCCAGCTTTATTGAAATAGTATTGACATATAATGCATAATTAAGGTGTGCAAATAGATGACTTGATACAATTGTGAAATTATTACCTCATTAATTAGTTAACATCTGTCACCTCATATAATGACGATTTTTTTTTCTTTTTTGTGGTGATAACATTTAAGATTTACTGTCAACAACTTTCAAATATATATTATGGTATTAACTATAGTCACCATGGTGTACGTTAGATCCTCAGAACTTAATTCATCTGTAACTGGAAGTTTGTACTCTTTGACCAACATTTTCCCACAACCACCATTCTATTCTGTATTTCTGTGAGGTTGACTCTTTTAGATTCCACATATAAATGAAAACATACAATGTTTGTTTTTCTCTGTCTGACTTATTTCACTTAGCATAAGGCCCTCAAGGTCCTTCCATGTTGTCACAAAAAGTAGGATTTCCTTCTTTTTTATGGATGAATGTTATTCCATTTTCTTTATCTATTCATTCGTCTCAGAGATTCCTTATCCATTTATTCGTTGCTGTACAGTTAGGTTGTTTCCATGTCTTCGCTATTATGAATAATACTGCAATGAACACAGGGGTGCAGATATCTCTTTGAGATCCTGATTTCATTTCTTCAGACGTATACCCAGAAATGGGACTGCTGGATCATATGGTAGTTATATTTTTAATTTTTTGAGGAACCTCCATACTGTTTTCCACAGTGACTGCACCAATTTACATTCCCACCAACAATGTAGGAGGGTTCCCTTTTCTCCATATCCTTGCCAACATTTGTGAGTCTATAATAGTTCCAAAATAAAAGGTAGAAAAAAATAAACTTACTGAAATAGAAAGCTGTTCATGGGGCTTCCCTGGTGGCGCAGTGGTGAAGAACTTGCCTGCCAACGCAGGGGACACAGGTTCGAGTCCTGATCCAGGTGGATCCCACATGCCGCGGAGCAACTAAGCCCGTGCGCCACAACTACTGAGCCTGTGCTCTAGAGCCCGCGAGCCACAACTACTGAACCCGTGTACTGCAACTACTGAAGCTCATGCGCCTAGAGCCTGTGCTCTACAATAAGAGAAGCCACTGCAATGAGAAGCCCACGCACCGCAACCAAGAGCAGCCCCTGCTCGCCATAACTAGAGAAAGCCCGCGCGCAGCAACGAAGACCCAACACAGCCAAAAATAAAAATAAAATAAATAAAATTTAAAAAAAGAAAGCTGTTCACAATATATCATTGGAAAAAAAGTGATAAATCAGAAGGTATAATTCCATTTTTTGTAAAATATACATGTAATTCATTAATTATTATGATAATAGAATACCATTTTCTGAAGTCTTGTTTTGTGGTTTACAAACAATACTTCATTTAAATCTCTCAACTAATAAGATAGATGCTATTATTTTCATTTTACCAGTGAAGAATGGGATTAGGAGAAATCATACAACTTTTCAAATGTTACACAGCTACCTAGTATTTCAAAGTTTATGCTCTTGCTATGTTCCCAAAAAATTCACTACCTAACATACCTTTACAATCTAGAAAGGTACATACCAAAATTTTAACCATAGTTATCTCTGTGTTGTGAATACTGGTGACATTATTTTTTCTTTTTGCTTATTGAATGTGTATCATTTGTATAATTAAAAATGTTTATTTTAAGAGACTTCAGTGTTTTAGTTGAAAGCAAGGTCAATATGAGTCCATAGGATGAAACTACTGTCAAAATACCCAAGTTTGGCTACATTTACAGAAGAATAGTATTTAAAATAAAGAGGCCGTAGTAGTGTTCAACAATGCAGAGATCAGATGTGATCTGGAATATAGAGCCATACTTTGGTAAGGACATCAACATAGAGACTAAAGGGTATTTTGAGGGAAGCAGTCTGAATGGTGAGGAAATCCAAAAATCACTTCATAATATGGATGGTGAAGAGAATTGGGGCCATCTAGCTTAGAAAGAAACAAGACTCAGAGGGAACATGATAGCTGTCTTAAAAGTTTTTTAATGTCATTACTTAGCATAATAATCATAAGCAGCTACCATTTATTGAGTGCTCACTCCATGCTAAGTATATGCATTATCTCAATTAATCCTCACCACAACCCTATAAGAGAGATACTAATATTATCCTCCACTTACAGAAAAGGAAACTGAAGCTCAGAGAGGTCAGGTAACTTGCCCACAGTCACACATGCATTAATGATAGAATCAGCATACAAACCCAGAACCTGTCTGTGCTGTTAACCTTCATACAGGGCTATCTCACATCCCAACAAAGGAAAACACACTGGGCTTGTTTGTGTGGCTCCAAATGAGTAGAATTAGGACCGCAGAAGAGAGATTCAGGGACACAGATATCAGCTCAATACTCAGAAGATTCATCTCAAAAAAAAAAAAAAAAAAATCAAAGCTGTCCCACTCTCAAATAGGTTGCTTTGGAAGGTAGTGAATATCCCTCTGTACATTTCATGTAGTGATACTCTGTGATCTCCGAAAAATCTCAAACTCCAGTACACATTGGAATCACCTGAGAGAGCTTCATAAAACAGATTCCTGAACACCACCCTTAGAGATTCAGATTCAGGTGTCCTGGGGTGATGAGAGTCATGAATTTGCAATCCTATCAGGCTCCTAGGCAATGCCAGTACTGCTCTAGGATCACACATGGAGATTTCTTCAAACCATAAAATTTTATTAGTTTGTAAAAGTCGTGCTCTACAAACTGGACAAATTTTGTGTCCTTCACAACCTCTCTCATGGAATGGCAGCCATAATGCCCCTAAGCCACACAACAAGGCTTGTTTGTTTGTTTGTTTTTCCTATTTAAGTTACCAGTCAATAGAGTGTACTACATCTTTTAAAGTAGATGTTCATAGCTAGTTTTTTTTTTAATTCCCAGAGTTTGCTAATATATTAGAGACAGGTTTATTTTTTGTTGTTTTTGTTTTTAAGAAATCCATCTATATTTCTGATAAAGAATGGATAAAAGCAAACCTCATTAAATTATGAGACAAGAGACTGATAAATCTTAGCATGTTCACTCTATCCGAGAGGAAATGTACTTTTCTCATAGTGATTTAATCTTCAGCTGTCTAGCTCAATTTGGAATGAAAAGTGGCAATGCTATCGTCTGCCAAGAAGTAAGGACGATAGCCATATACTGTAAACTATACTTTATTATTTTCAACAGTGGCAAACTTAGCATTAAATCATGGTAATTTTTCAGAGCTTCTGAACTCTACTCATGTTTACCTTTAAGGGCACCTTCATCTGTTTTTCCCCCCCCACTTTTTGATGAGGTTAAAAATTGCCAAGTGTCTTTGTAGTAGGCAAAAACACTCCAAAATCAAATATCAAGGAGAAAAAATAGGTCCCTGTAGACTGCACCCTTGGCTCTCTCCTTCCTGGAGGGCAACTGTTACAATGCCCACAGCTGCTTCTTTACACACAGGATAGTCCTCGGCCACCCTGAACAGCCAGCAGTCCCATATAAGAACCACAAGTAGCTTTTTAGTGATAAGATAGAGTTTAGTGGCTGTATTTTATGACATAATTCAGTCAGTGTTCCTTTACAGAGTGCCACTGGCTGGCCAACTTGAAACAGTCATAAACATTTGACTGTGGAGTAATTTAATTTAATGATTTCTTTAATCTTGAAATCACAAGAGGCTGTTTTCAAAACGTTTTGTTGCCATGTTGATCTTCTTTCAACCTACAGGATTAATAATTGATGTTGAAATATGGTTGGGAAAAAAATTGACAATGAACTTCTTTCTCAAGGAAGCAGCACTTGGAGGAATGTCAGATTTACACAGTGACTCCCCCAGATAACAGATAACTTTATTGACCAAACTTGTAAAATCACAACATTTTGGATTGAAATATTTCTAAAATGTCTTAAATGCTTTCTTACCATCTTAAACAGGATAATGGAACATTCTTAAACATCCTTTGATGAATCAAAATAATCCTTATAAGTAAGCATTATTCTATAGTATAACCAAATGGTATCCTCAGAGGCACAGTTGAGATTTGAGTTGAGTTTTTACCTCTAAAATGCCTTCAGAACTTTACACCATGTTAGTCCTTTTATTTAATCTTTATAGTATTACACTTCCCCTTTTCACTTAAATGTACTGACCCCTGTTAATTTTTCCTTCCCTTTTAATTTGCTGTTAAATTTACTGTGTGCTAGAAATCTGGATTACTAAATTTACTGGAAGTGTGTGCAAATGAGTGAGGGGAGTTTCTGAGAATTGTCTGTGGCTCCTAATATGTGTAGAGTTTGTGCTGTAGGCTGTAGCCTCTCGAGGAGTTTATTTTGAACTATTCCTGCTTCCTCTCCGTCTTGTCCGATAAATCAGGTTGCCAGATATGTGACCCCTGGTTAAGAAGTCTGACTGTGGTCAAGTAATGATAATCACTGATTGTTTTCTTACTACGCCACTCTAGCCAGGCAAACTCTTTGTATTCAAATCTATATCTTGGAGTATAGCACCCGCAGTAGCAAAAAGAATTGAGATGACTTTCCTTTTCAAAACCCAGCATTCTTCCATCTCTTTATCCTTTAGACCTCACAAAGGAAACTAGAGTGAGAGAAGAAAATTTGAGTTCAGATAGGAGTTTAACAGCTCATGAGTTTAATATCTCATGAACTGAGGAAAGTCCTTATGGTGGAGTTTTTCATCTCCCCTAATGTCAGAGATTAAGGAAGGAACAGAAATAGGAAAGCAAGAAAAGTACACCATTTTACCCTTCTGAAAGTCATGATTCTTTGACATGTTTTTCAAGTTATAGGTACATATTCTGTGTGCTACTGTGAGAAATGGCTTTTATCACTTTCATCATCAAGTACAAGTTCGAACTCTGGCCCTCAAAGTCCTCTAGGATGTGGCTCAATTCACCCTTCTAATTGCGTCTTCAACTGCTCTCTGTACGCCTGACCAAATCCTCCCAACTCCCACATCTTTCACTTTTCTGCTTTGGAAGCACTTATTAGGTGCTAAAATGTGCTCCTCTGAGGGGAAAAAAAGCAGGGTCAGGGTGCCATGGTGAAATAAATGTGGGAAATGCTAGAGTAACCAGTATAAAACCGATTTCTTTACTAGAGTACTTCTCAGAGCCTTTTAAAAACCTAAATGTTCATTTAAATCTCCAAAAGGGGATTATGGTATTGAATGAGGGTAACCACTTATCCTAGTTTGCCTGGGACAGTTCCAATACACACCTGTTGCCCCAGCATAATTAATATCGTCTCTTTTAGTTTTAAAAATGTCTCAGGTCATACAGTATGGTTTTCCTATCTGTAGCACTTTTTAAATTAATTTGACCACCACACTCATTTCCTATAGAATATCTAAGTATCATGTAGAACAGTTTGGGAAACACGACCTTTGCCTCACTTTGCTACTAGCTGTCAATGCCTATCCAGATCTCAAATCCCATCCCAAATAGTTTACGCTATAGTGGAGGCTTCCCTTATAGTGGAGGCTTCCCTTATTATTGGTCTTCCTCCGTGGCCGGAAGTACTTTCTTCCTCTGCTGAAAGTCATAGTACCATCTCTCTATCTTTCCCTGTGACATTAGCATTTTCTGCCCTATTTTTGGTTTGGGGGCTCAAGCCTTCCTCCTCTACTGTACCATTCATAGTAAAAGCCAGGTAGTGTTTCACTTTGTCTTCACCCTCAATGCCAAAATCAAAAACTATCTTTGAAAGATTAAACTTAGTTGCACCAGAAGCTGTCCTGTGTTCTCTCTCTCATTATACAGAAACAGATCCTCAGTGCAGGCTGAGGCAACTCCCACCGCTGCCCTCTCCTGCCTTCTCAGAGACCTCTGCTGATTATCACCACCCTGGCTCCTATCTCTCACGAGCTCTCAGAATGCTCAAGATTCTCCTACTTTAAAAAGCCTATTCTCAACTTTGTTCCTCCAACTATCACCTTAACTTTCTCCCATTTTTTCAGCTCTTGTGAGTCCAAATTCTCACAAGAGTTGAGCAAATGGCCATTTTGGCTTACCTCCCATTCACATGCCAACCCACTCCAATCTGGCTTCGGTCTCCCCACCTCCACCCAAACTGCTCACATCAGGGTCACCAATTACTTTTCTTTTTTTCCTAAATCCAGTGGACACTTCTCACTTGGGTTTGCCTCTGTGATTTATACTCTCTTTAAAAGTGCCCAAACTTCCTTGAAAAGTTTAGCGTAGAATTGCCATTTGATCCAACAATTTCACTTCTAAGTATGTACCCAAAGGAATTGAAAGCAAGGACTCAGATACTTGTACACTGATGTTCGTGGCAGCATTATTCATGAGAGCCAAATGGTAGAAACAACTCAAATCTCCATTAACAATGAATGGATAATCAAAATGTGGTTGACACATGCAATGGAATATTATTCAGCCTTAGAAAGGAATGAAACTCTGATGTCAAAACGTGGGATGAACGTTGAAGACATTGTTCATCTGGCTGAGAAAATAAGCCAGACACAAAGGGACAAATACTGCATGATTCCACTTATATGAGGTACCTAGAATAGACCAATTCATAGAGACAGAAAGCAGAATAGACGTTACCAGGGGCTGGGAGGAGTGGAAATGAGGAATTGTTGCTTGATGGACACAGAGTTTCTGTTTGGGAAGATGAAAAAATTTGGGAAATGAATGGTGGTGATGGTTGCACAACATTGTGAATGTATTTAATGCCACTGAATTGTATACTTTAAAAATGGTGAAAAAGCTAAATTTTATGTGATGTATCATCGTGATGGAAAAAAAGAAGAAAAGGAAGTGCCCAAAGTATCAAAGTCCCTGAAATTAAAACCTTCACAGTAAACAGAGAAAAATCAGTTTCATAACTCCCTTCTGTTCAACAAGAATCTCATTCCGGGGGAAAATCTGAAGTGGGGAATTCCCAGCCAAGGTAGGTGTCCTGAACAGGCACCTTGGAAAGAGCTTTCTGCTTCAGCTTATCTCTAGCTTTTCCGGTTACACAGCCACACCTCGTTTTACCAGTACCGATTGTTTCTGTAACGTTAGAAGCTAAATCATATCTTCCCAATAACTTAGGTTATATAGGCAGAAGGGTTTTATCTCATTTAATTGCTCTTCAGGTGGCATTGCTCAAAAAGTTTTGCTTTCAGTTTCCTTCAGTCCTCTCCTATCCCGACCCAACACCTCCCTCTCCAAGAGGACAGTGATTTGTAAACAGGTGATTTGTAAGCAAGGAGGGAACCAGCCACTTGCAAAGTCAAGTGAAAAGAGTAGGTATGATGTGACTGGTCCTAGATGATTGGAGAAGCGCCCTGAAATCCACTGCTGCAGGCACAGATTAAATCTTTTATCGAGCCTTATCAAGTTATCGATGCTCCAGTTTCCGGCCCGTGGTGTATTTTATACCTGTGTAATACCCTGTGTTGGTAATGAATGGCCTGCTCCCTGTGCCCAGGTTTTCTGTAACAGCAGGGAGCCAAATATGTAAAGGTGATTTCTCTGACGTTTCAAAGGTAACACACTGCTTGTTAGTATTCCTTGATGATGTACCCATTGCCTGTTAGGAAAGCCCTTATCCTAAAACCTCATGCTTTTCCAACCCCAAGTAAAGCGTCTTGTTCCCTCACAGGATTTGCTGTCAGTCTATCATAGGAAAAAGCCCCAAGTGTTTATAAGTGTGGCTTTTATTTGGTCTGGTAGCACTTGGGAGCTCCTTGTAAACTTCTCACTCAAAGGGTACGAGGTCCAAAATCGTGCCTGGGGCGATTTTCTCCGTTGTGAATTCAGTAGACTTGGGGGAGGAGAGATAAAAGCACTGAGGCTTCTCAGTGCCTTGAGTTATGAAGGCCTGAACGTGCGCTGTGGTAGTGGAAAAGGAATGATTCCAAAAATATTAAAAACGTGAGAAAGGAGAGCACTTGGTATCTGAAACATCTGTTTCTCTGAGCATCTTTTCCTTAGCTTCTCGGAGCTACCTGAACACATGGGAAAGAGTTCCCTGTTAGAATAAAGTTACAGGAAGCCTCTTTCTCACTTTTTTCCCCTTAAAAAAAAAAAAAAAAAAAAAAAAGCTTGCCACAGGAGCCTTTTGCTCCCCTGGGATTTCGAGGCGATCCCACGAAACGGTGCGGGAATCGTGCCTCCTCCACGGACACTCCCTCATGAACACGACGCCGGCCGGATTTTGTAACCGTGTTTATGACTGATTTACAGACCTTCTACTTGGCAGGCCGTGCTGTTACTGTTAGCCGGTTACTATGGATCTTGCAACATGCCACTCTGGCACGCTGCATTAAAAATAACCTCCCAAGACTGTACAGAATACATAGAACAACGGCGGTACAGTCATAGCCTCAGACTCGAGGCTCTGTTTTGGTGCCTATGTATTCCCACGTGCTCACATGTGAAGCAGAAGCAGGAAAAAGTTCAGACGCCTTCTAAAATGTCTGGTTGCGTTATAATTTTTCTAAACTTCCCCAAAGCAGAAGTTCTCAGGGATCAGCAACATCCTAAAAAACTGTAGACCAAAAGAATGACAAAACACAAGTTGTATGTATTTGTGAAGGGCACAGATCCAAAGGCAGACCGTCTGGGTCTGACTCCTGGCTCCAGTACTTAACTAGCCCTGGGATCTTAGCAAGTTGTATCACGACCACAGCTATCTCACCTGCAAGACAGAGTGATAACAATATCAGTCTCAAAGGGTTCTTCTAAGGGTCAAGGGAGATATTCAGGTAAAAGTTCTTGCTTCAGTACTTGCACGTCACAGGTGCTTATTAAATAGATTATCATCCTTTGAACACCATCGCTGCAGCACGTAGACTCGCAGCATTTATCAGCATGCAACTTATAGTACAGTGCCTGGCATTGAGGAGGTGCTTAAGAAATATTTGTTGACTAAAAGAGTGATGCCCAGTAACTTATGTGCATGCCTGATACTTTCTAGCTTATATACTTCTTAAGATCAGAGCTGTATTTGATTCATTTTTGTATTCTCCACAGCTCTGTGGTGGATGCTAAATAAGTATTTATTGAATTAAATGGAAAGAGAAAGACCATTACAATGTAAGAGGCAACAGTTAGTATGTAAATGGTAGCCAAAAAAAAAAAGAAAAAAAATCATAGGCTTTAAGTGCAAATAGAATCCAGGGCCAAGAAAACCCTGATGTTCCCTGAAACTAAATGAATATATCAAGCTACATATGAATACAGTATTTGTAATGCTGGGTCTGGTTCAGTGAGTCTGGTTCTAACTGGGTTCTGCAGAGGAGAGAAAAGCTTTTATCTCTATCCCACCCCTGGCCTCAGCTCATGAGCCAGTCTTGCCCATGACTCGAGAAAAGAATTGCTCTCCCAAAGCCAGACACCACAGTCGCCACAAGCAAAGCAGTTTCCTTATGCCATTTCAAACGCCATTGGATTCAGTGGCAGCAGCACAAACACAAGACTCGTGCTGAGGGACACGAGGCCAGTATAGTGTAGACTCTGCCCCAATTTACAGCAATAGTGCTTGGACCAGCATGAACAGAGCTGCACCCATGCAGCGGTGAGAGGAGGCTGATAGGAAGGCCAGTGGGCCATTCAGGATCCTTAGCAAGGATAACAGCAATAGGGTCTGTGACTGTGGACTCATGTCTGACCTCCCAAGCAAAAATGAAAACATAAATCTGGGGTGTGTGTATATGTTTGTGAAGAACACCTTTTTTTTTTCTTTTTTGACATTGTGTCAACACTCTCTAGCCAAAGGCCACTGGGAACACAGTAGTTGTAAGTTGGGTTTATTACTTGTTACAGCAAGGGCTCGCACTCACTCTGGGGAGACCAAAGGGCATCTCAGTAAAAGGGCATTAGAAAGAAACTGTTATAGATTTGGGTCTTGATTGGGTGATTTAGGGGAGGCTCTGGCGAAGTTGGAGTTCATTCTACATTGGCTGCTGTCGGAAAGCAGGGATAATTCTATGATTAGGTATCTCAATAAATCTTCTCTATAGGAAGGACAGACTAGAGTGAGAATAAAGCTGTAATTGCCAAAGAAGCAGCAGTTGCTTAGCTGGGAAACGGGATGATTGGTAATTTGTGGCATGGACAATATTCATGTTTCGTCTGTGTTCAGGCATAATTTCCCAGTCACTGTCATGATCCTTTATGGTCAGAAAGTGGCCTTGTCTGATGTTGCTGTTCTATGACAGTGTTTATGTTCAACAGGTGAAAACCAAGACCTAGCTATGAGTAACAGGCCAGTTGGCAACACCTAGGCCTAGCTGGTTGTTCCTGGCATGGAGTAGGAGTCAGTTACTAAGATAGCAGAAGAGAAAAGTAGTAAACCAACTGGAAATGTATTTCAACAGGTCTTCTGATAAGGTCTCCTGGAGCTTGGTAACCATATATCAATTTTTTTAACATCTTTATTGGAGTATAATTGCTATACAGTGTTGTGTTTGTTTCTGCTTTATAACAAACTGAATCAGCTATACATAAACATATATCCCCATATCTCCTCCCTCTTGTGTCTACCTCCCACCCTCCTGTCCCACCCCTCTAGGTGGCACAAAGCACAGATCTAATCTCCCTGTGCTATGCAGCTGCTTCCCACTAGCTATCTATTTTACATTTGGTAGTGTATGTATCTAAATGCTACTCTCTCACTTCGTCCGAGCTTCCTTTCCCCCTTCCTGTGTCCTCAAGTCCATTCTCTATGTCTGCATCTTTATTCCTGTCCTGCCCCTAGGTTCATCAGGACCATTTTTTTTTTTTTTTAGACTCCATATATATGTGTTAGCATACGGTATTTGTTTTTCTCTTTCTGACTTACTTCACTCTGTATGACAGGTCTAGGTCCATCCACCTCACCACAAATAATTCAATTTTGTTTCCTTTTATGGCTGAGTAATATTCCATTGTATATATGTGCCACATCTTCTTTATCCATTCATCTGTCGATGAACACTTAGGTTGCTTCCATGTCCTGGCTATTGTAAATAGTGCTGCAATGAACATTGTGGTACATGACTCTTTTTGACTTATGGTTTTCTCAGGGTATATGCCCAGTAGTGGAATTGCTGGGTCGAATAGCAGTTCTATTTTTAGTTTTTTGAGGAACCTCCATACTGTTCTCCATAGTGGCTGTATCAATTTACATTCCCACCAACAGTGCAGACGGCTCCCTTTTCTCCACACCCTCTCCAGCATTTATTTTTTGCAGATTTTTTAATGATGGACATTCTGACTGGTGTGAGGTGATACCTCATTGTAGTTTTGATTTGCATTTCTCTAATGATTAGTGATGTTGACCATCTTTTCATGTGTTTGTTGGCAACCTGTATATCTTCTTTGGAGAAATGTCTATTTAGGTCTTCTGCCCATTTTTGGATTGGGTTTTTTTTTTTTGGATATTGAGCTGCATGAGCTGCTTGTATATTTTGGAGATTAATCCTTTGTCAGTTGCTTAATTTGCAAATACTTTCTCCCATTCTGAGTTACTTTTCGTCTTGTTTATGGTTTCCTTTGCTTTGCAAAAGCTTTGAAGTTTCATTAGGTCCCATTTGTTTATTTTTGTTTTTATTTCCCTTTCTCTAGGAGGTGGATCAAAAAGGATCTTGCTGTGATTTATGTCATAGAGTGTTTGGCCTATGTTTTCCTCTAAGTGTTTTATAGTGTCTGGCCTTACATTTAGGTCTTTAATCCATTTTGAGCTTATTTTTGTGTATGGTGTTAAGAAGTGTTCTAATTTCATTCTTTTACTTGTAGCTGTCCAGTTTTCCCGGCACCACTTATTGAAGAGGCTGTCTTTTCTCCATTGTGTGTTCTTGCCTCCTTTATCAAAGATAAGGTGACCATATATGTGTGGGTTTATGGGCTTTCTATCCTGTTCCATTGATCTATATTTCTGTTTTTGTGCCAGTACCATACTGTCTTGATTACTGTAGCTTTGTTGTGTAGTCTGAAGTCAGGGAGCCTGATTCCTCCAGCTCCGCTTTTCTTTCTCAAGATTGCTTTGGCTTTTCGGGATCTTTTGTGTTTCCATACAAATTGGAAATTTTTTGTTCTAGTTCTGTGAAAAATGCCATTGGTAGTTTGATAGGGATTTCATTGAATCTGTAGATTGCTTTGGGTAGTATTGTCATTTTCACAAGTTGATTCTTCCAATCCAAGAATATGATCTATCTCTCCATCTGTTTGTGTTATCTTTGATTTCTTTCATCATTATCTTATAGTTTTCTGTGTACCGGTCTTTTGCCTCCTTAGGTAGGTTTATTCCTAGGTATTTTATTCTTTTTGTTGCAATGGTAAATGAGAGTGTTTTCTTAATTTCTCTTTCAGATTTTTCATCATTAGTGTATAGAAATGCCAGAGATTTCTGTGCATTAATTTTGTATCCTGTTACTCCACCAAATTCATTCATTAGCTCTAGTAGTTTTCTGGTAGCATCTTTAGGATTCTCTATACATAGTATCCTGTCATCTGCAAACAGTGACAGTTTTACTTCTTCTTTTCTGATTTGGATTCCTTTTATTTCTTTTTGTTCTCTGATTGCTGTGGCTAAAACTTCCTGAACTATGTTGAATAATAGTGGTGAGAGTGGGCAACCTTGTCTTGTTCCTGAGCTTAGAGAAAATGGTTTCAGTTTTTCACCATTGAGAACAATGCTGACTGTGTGTTTGTCATATATGGCCTTTATTATGTTGAGGTAGGTTCCCCCATGCCTAATTTCTGGAGAGTTTTTATATAAATGGATGTTGAATTTTGTCGAAAGCTTTTTATGCATCTATTAAGATGATCGTATGGTTTTTCTCCTTCAATTTGTTAATTTGGTGTATCATATTGATTGATTTGCATATATTGAAGAATCCTTGCATTCCTCGGAATAACCCCACTTGATCGTGGTGTATGATCCTTTTAATGTGCTGTTGGATCCAGTTTGCTAGTATTTTGTTGAGGATTTTTGCATCTATGTTCATCAGAGATATTGGTCTGTAATTTTCTTTTTTTGTGACATCTTTTTTTGGTTTTGGTATCAGGGTGATGGTGGCCTCGTAGAATGAGTTTGGGAGTGTTCCTTCCTCTGCTCTATTTTGAAAGAGTTTGAGAAGGATAGGTGTTAGCTCTTCTCTAAATGTTTGATAGAATTCTCCTGTGAAGCCATCTGGTCCTGGGCTTTTGTTTGTTGGAAGATTTTTAATCACAGTTTCAATTTCAGTGCTTGTGATTGGTCTGTTCATGTTTTCTATTTCTTCCTGGTTCAGGCTCGGAAAGTTGTTCTTCTCTAAGAATTTGTCCATTTCTTCCAGGCTGTCCATGTTATTGGCATATAGTAGCTTGTAGTAATCTCTCATGATCCTTTGTATTTCTGCAATGTCAGTTGTTACTTCTCCTTTTTCATTTCTAATTCTGTTAATTTGAGTCTTCTCCCTTTTATCCTTGATGAGTCTGGCTAATGGTTTATTAATTTTGTTTATTTTCTCAAAGAACAAGCTTTTAGTTTTATTGATCTCTGCTATTTTTTCCTTCATTTCTTTTTCATTTATTTCTGATCTGATCTTTATGATTTCCTTCCTTCTGCTAACTTTGGAGTTTTTTGTTCTTCTTTCTCTAGTTGCTTTAGGTGTAAGGTTAGGTTGTTTATTTGAGATTTTTCTTGTTTCTTGAGGTAGGGTTGTATTGCTAAAAACTTCTGTCTTAGAACTGCTTTTGCTGCATCCCATAGTCTTTGGGTCATCGTGTTTTCATTGTCATTTTTTTCTAGGTATTTTTAAATTCCTCTTTGATTTCTTCAGTGATCTCTTTGTTACCTAGTAGCATATTGTTTAGCCTCCATGTGTTTGTGTTTTTTACAGTCTTTTTCCTGTAATTGATATCTAGTTTCATAGCATTGTGGTTGGAAAAGATACTTGATATGATTTCAGTTTTCTTAAATTTACCAAAGCTTGATTTGTGACCCAAGATATGGTCAATCCTGGAGAATGTTCCATGAGCACTTGAGAAGAAAGTGTATTCTGTTGTTTTTGCATGGAATGTCCTATAAATATCAATTAAGTCCATCTTGTTTAATGTGTCATTTAAATCTTGTGTTTCCTTATTTATTTTCATTTTGGATGATCTGTCCATTGGTGAAATTGGGGTGTTAAAGTCCCCTACCATTATTGTGTTACTGTTTATTTCCCCTTTTATGGCTGTCAGCATTTGCCGTGTGTATTGAGGTGCTCCTATGTTGGGTGCATAAATATTTACAATTGTTATATCTTCTTCTTGGATTGATCCCTTGATCATAATGTAGTGTCCTTCTTTGTCTCTTATAATAGTCTTTATTTTAAAGTCTATTTTATCTGATATGAGAATTGCTACTCCAGCTTTCGTTTGATTTCCATTTGCATGGAATATCTTTTTCCATCCTCTCACTTTCAGTCTGTATGTGTCCCTAGGTCTGAAGTGGGTCTCTTGTAGACAGCATATGTAAAGGTCTTGTTTTTGTATCAATTCAGCCAGTCTGTGTCTTTTGGTTGGTGCACTTAATCCATTTACATTTAAGGTAATTATCGATATGTGTGATCCTATTACCATTTTCTTAATTGTTTTGGTTTTGTTATTGTAGTTCTTTTCCTTCTCTTGTGTTTCCTGCCTAGAGAAGTTCCTTTAGCATTTGTAAAGCTGGTTTGGTGGTGCTGAATTCTCTTAACTTTTGCTTATCTATAAAGGTTTTAATTTCTCCATCGAATCTGAATGAGATCCTTGCTGTGTAGAGTAATCTTGGTTGTAGGTTTTTCCCTTTCAATGCTTTAAATATGTCCTGCCACTCTCTTCTGGCTTGCAGAGTTTCTGCTGAAAAATCAGCTGTTAACCTTATGGGGATTCCCTTATATGTTATTTGTTGCTTTTACCTTGCTGCTTTTAATATTTTTTCCTTGTATTTAATTTTTAATAGTGTGATTTATATGTGTCTTGGCATGTTTCTGTTTGTGTTTATCCTGTGTGGTACTCTCTGTGCTTCCTGGACTTGATTGACTATTTCCTTTCCCATGTTAGGGAAGTTTTCGACTATAATCTCTTCAAATATTTTCTCAGACCCTATCTTTTTCTCTTCTTCTTCTGGACCCCTATAATTCGAATGTTGGTGTATTTAATGTTGTCCCAGAGGTCTCTGAGACTGTCCTCAAATCTTTTCATTCTTTTTTCTTTATTCTGCTCCCTGGCAGTTATTTCTACCATTTTATCTTCCAGCTCACTTATCTGTTCTTCTGACTCAGTTATTCTGTTATTGATTCCTTCTAGAGTATTTTTAATTTCAGTAATTGTGTTGTTCATCACTTTCTGTTTGCTCTTTAGTTCTTCTAGATCCTTGTTAAATGTTTCTTGTATTATCTCCATTCTATTTCCAAGATTTTGGGTCATCTTTACTATCATTACTCTGAATTCTTTTTCAGGTAGGTTGCCTATTTTGTCTTCATTTATTTCATCTTGTAGGTTTTTACCTTGCTCCTTTGTCTGTAACATATTTTTTTGTCGTTTCATTTTTTTTTTGATGGGTAGTGCTGTTTATTTGTCTTACTGGTTGTTTGGCCTGAGACGTCCAGCACTGGGGTTTGCAGGCAGTTGGATAGAGCTGGGTCTTGCTGCTGAGATGAGGACCTCTGGGAGTCCTCACTCTGACTGATATTCCCTGGGGTCTGAGTTTCTCTGTTAGTCCTGCAGTTTGGACTCAGAGCTCCCACCACAGGAGCTTGGCCTGACCTCCAGCCTGGGAACCAAGATCCCGCAAGCTTCATGATGCAGTTAAAAAAAAAAAAAAAGGAAGAAAGAAAAAAAGGAGCAGTACAATATCAAAGAATAAAAAACAAAATAAAATAAGAAAAATAAAAAATATATTAGGAAAAATAAAACTATAATTGAAACAACTGGTCGCTGGGGCTTCCTCCCATCCCCTTAGGAGTCCATGGTCCCCGACCAGTGCCTGGTAGGTGCCCTAGTTGTGAGGAGACGTGAATTCCGTGTGCTCCCAGTATGTCATCTTGACCCATATATCATTTTAACTGAACGATGATGGTACTCAATGAGAATTGATTGAATAACAGGTTTAGATCAACCTGTGCTATCTACTGGTATGCCACAGGGCACCAAACTTGGTTCTGTCTTGTCAGTTTCCTTATGATTGAAGGCATGTGATCAAAATCTAAGCAGATAGAAAATATATTGAGTGGCAATTTATGAATCCAGGAAAAATCTCCACAGGCCTTAATCATGGCCTGAGTCAAGTAAGATGAAGTTTAATAATAATTAATGAAAAGCATTTAATTTGGGATCCAAAAAATCAGTATCAAGGATAGGATGGGAGAGACTGGCTGAGAAGTAGCAGAAGGGAAAAAAATACTAACAGTTTAGCTGACTGTAAGTTTTACTGCAGTCAACAGTGACCATCCAAAAAAAAAAAAAAGTATTGCAATTTTAGGTTGCATTTATGGAAATATGGAATATTTAAATCTTATCTAGGTCTGGGCATCACATTTTTGAAGGATATAAGGCCTCAATAAGAGAAGGGGACTAAAACCCTCCCCTTCACTTAGAAATCAAACATGGGCCATGCCAAAACAAAACCACAGAATAATACCAGGGATAATTGACAAAGTGGTAGACATTTAGCCTGGAACACAGGAAACCCAGGGGAAACATGAACACTGTATTCATGGATTTTAATGATTGTCATGTGGAAGAGGAATTAAACCATTTTTGTCTGTTTTAAGGACCTAGGATCAGTTAAAGTTAGAAAGGTAGATTTTGCTTTTAAAACATACAAACACACACACGCAGAGACTCACACACAGTGACATCAGAAATCATCTTTCTATTGAGACAGCAAATTCCCATGATTATACCTGCAAACAGAAGCTGAAAGACCACTGGTGAGGATATTGTGGCAGGCATTCAGTCACAGAAGATTGAATTTCTAACTCCTTGATTGGAACTTTTATATGGTAAATACCTAGAGTGTGATATTCTCTTAACATCTTTTCAGATTCTGAATCTGCTTGACATCTTTCCAGTAGAAGTTATTTTTCTCTAGGCACACATCCCATTCAGAACCTTATAGAACAGTCTGCACGTTTATCACATTTATGTACAGCTCAGCAAGAATCTTAGGAACTTAGGTGTGTTTTCAAACAATTCAGTGATTTGGGACTTGATAACTAATTTGGCTCTATTCCACCTACCTCCTTGTACGTATTCAAATCTTAAAATATTTGCTTTATATATGAATATTAAATATCTTCTTGTACAAATTCTATTTGTTGTTTTTATAGCTACACTGGTCTGTGCCACATTCTACTTTTATGTAATGATTAGATTTACCTTCACAACAATATAGTTCTAGTTTTGTAGAACTTGAGAATTCTAAACTTTTATAATGATCTCAAAGTTTCGAAAACTTTACATCCTCCTCTGACTTGACAGTGAAAGATTGGTAAATACAAAAAGGAATGCTTTCTGAATATACACAATTATCTCTTAATTTATAATCAATAAAAATGTTATTCTTTACGTTTTCTTAATGTAAATCTTGCATGTAATTAGTACTTTTAAACCTTCGATAAACTTGCATAGTATTAATTCATTTTGCACGGAGCCTTCTTTTAATCTGGGGTCTCTAGAAAGCAGAGCCTGAGGCAGGAGTCCCTGATGTGTTGATGTTTGTGATGTTGTGGTATAATAAGAAATATATATTTCGGTCTTCATCCTGGGCTTCCAGCCAGAGCTCCTAAAACCTTTGTAATTTCCTAAGCAATAAAAGTGCTAGGAGAATCTTTCATTCTGATGTTTGGTCCTTGACCTGGTTCCTGACACAAAGCTCCTAAATCCCTTGGAGTTTCCTGGGTGATTGGATAATCTTTTGTTTTAATGAGATGGCTCCTTCTGTGGACTCCTGGACAACTTTAGGATGGGTGTTGGTCATCAGAAAGACCAAGCCATGATTAAAACTTGGAATTTTCAGCCCAATCCCCCATCCTCTGGGGAGCGGAGAGGGTCAGGAGATTGAGTTAATAATCAATCATGCCTATGTGAGGAAGGCTCTGTAAAAATGCCTGAACTATGGGATACAGAAAGTTTCTGGGTTGGTGAACACATCCACATGCCAGAAGGGTGACACATCCTAACTCCATGGGGACAAAAGCCCCCGCTCTCAAGACCCTTCTGAACTTTGCTCCACGTATCTCTTCATCTGACTGTTCATCTGTATCGTTTATAACAGGCTTTATTATGTAATAAACCAGTAAATATAAGCATTTTCCTGAGTTCTGTGAGCTGTTCTAACAAACTACTGAACTTGAGAAGGGGGACATGGGAGCCCTGAATTCTAGCCAGTCGCTCAGAGGTACAGGTGGCAACCTAGGATTTTGATTGGCCTCTGAAGTGGGGACAGCCTTATGGGACTGAGCCCTTAACCTGTGGGATTTGACGATAACTTGAGATAGATCGTGTCAGAACTGAATTGAATTTCAGGAGACCAAGTAGGTGTCCACCAAGAACAGAAAAAGTTCTTAACATGTGGTGGGGAAGGCCCACACATTTGGTGGCCAGAGTGTGAGTATGGGAGTCAGAGAGAGTAAAGCAATAGAGAGGAAAGTGAGGTTTTCCTTACATTGTTTTATCTGGGAATGCAATCCCAAGGCAGCAAGAGTAGGGGAAAAGAAGATGAAGCAGGAAAAGAAGGGAAACCATATAAGGTGAACGATTTCCACGCTGGCCACTGTTTGCCACGCGCCAGACACAGCACGTCTCCTGACTGACCTTGTGGAGAAACTGTGCCTCGAGGGAAGGAAGAAGAAGAGAGAATGGATCTGCCTCCTTCCCTCCTGATTCCCATTTTCCATTCATCAAAGTTTGACCTATGGGCAGTTAGCTTCCCAGCCGTTTCAGGTTGCCACCTTCAGCCCCTTTGGCATCCTCTGGGAAAGCCAGATTCCACACCCTGCTGCGCAGCATTTCATGCAAGTCCAGAAAAGACAGGAGAAGCTACACTGCCCAGCCGTCCTGGGACTGGTCAGCAGCAGGTGCTGGAACCACCTGGACTCTGCAGCTGAGACTGAGACAGAGCAAGTGGCTGAGGGGCCGGGAGACACTGGTAAAGAATGGCCCTGAGGAAGCACTCATGCTGTTTCTGATACACTTTCTCTGACCTGCCAAGCTTCTCTCACTTTCTGCTTTAGTGAACTTTCAGCAGAACTTGGTCTACACTCTGGATGCACAGACTTCTAGTATCTCCCATACGTGAATCTCCTCTCCCTCCAAGACACACAGCAAGTTTACACCTCCTGCCTCCTTGCCGTCAGATGGGGTCATATGACTGGTTCTGCCTAATGGTTGTGAGAGGAAGTGCCACGTGTGCTCCTGCGCCAAAGCATGTAAGAGAGAGTGTAAGTTCTCACGTTCTTTCTCTGCTGCAGTTTCCCTGGAAGCTATGCTGAGTTAGGGGGAGCCGCAAGATGGAGGTAGACTGAAGCCCTGAGACAGTGTGTGTGGAAAGGAGCTCGTTCGTTAGTCAGATTTAGCGACCAAGCAACAGAAATCTTCTCTAGCTAACTCAGGCAAACTACAGAGGGAGGCTGGGGAAGCAGAGAGCAGGCAGGAACCAGAGACTCGACAATAAGAATCACAATCACGTTCCGGCCATAGGAACTATTGGGCCAAGCACTGCTGTCAGCCACACCATCCCTACCCCAATGGACACCACTGCTGCTGGACTCTCTTTGCTGCCATAAGTAACTTCTAAATGATCCCTGCGTCTTTGTATCTCTTCTTTCAGGATAAAAATTTTAAAACTTCTAAATGATCCCTGTGTCTTTGTATCTCTGCTTTCAGGATAAAAATACCAAGGGGAGAAATTATCTTAGCCTACATCATATGTCCACACCCCAGCTACAAGAGGGGTAGGGAAAAGGAGTCTCATGCTCCTTCCATCCCTCCGATACCACACACTGGGGCATTCCTGCAGATAGGAAAGAGCTTGAACACTGGGCAGCCAAAAATTTTTTAAAATTAAAAATCCTAAAAATGTCCACTGCAGTCATATATGTATGCAGTCATATGTGTATTTAGTGATATGTAACACAAGTCTTGTGCTACAATGCCTGGCTACAATGTTTTCTTGAAGTAGTCAATGAATAATTATTTGTGATTGTTAAAGAGCTAAGTAGTTTAAATTTAACTATATAGAACATAAATGGGAAGCTACAGAATTCAGTCCCTACATACTGGTCTATTTCTGATGAGCACAAATCATGATATACGAAGGGAATGAAACAGGAACAGAAAGTTTTATGTCAATGGTGCCTATTCAGATAGTTATTATCATACTACCTCATAAGCAGAGCTTTACCATTTCTATGTGGGCCTAGAGATCTCCTAGCTTTTTCCTTCTGAAGTCCCATTTTCTAGGACAAATGAAAAACACCAGATCAAAGCATTTTTCTCTCCACTTCTTTGCTGAGATAAACACATGATCCCAGTTATCACCCCATCTCAAGCATCTCTAGCATACACACCTTAGGTGACTGTTTCCCAGGGTCTGCAGAAAGCTTGAGATTAAACTTTAAAAAGATTCATATCCTTTCTCCTTTGGGGCTCTCTCTACCATACAGTATGTCATTATCTATTTCAAGAAACCAATCCTAAGGAAACAAAGAAATTCTAGATATATAGATAATAGGTTATTAGGAAGTTGTTAAAGATAAATAAGGTATCTTCAAAACCTTTTGAGACTCCCTATAAAATTTTGGTGTAGAAATACAATACTGATATGGATAGGCCCATAATCTGACAGGTTAGAACATTTTATCTCTTAAATTCTTGAAAGGGGTAATTAAACACTGAACTCTGAGTTTAAGGAAGATTATCCTGGTCATTTGTGTAGAAAGAACTGGAGCAAGGTGAATGAAGGTAGGTGATAAAGACCAGGATGCAGGCTGTGGAGATAAAATGACAGCATAAATATAAGAAAATTCTACTGTCTTATCCAGCAGGATGTGTATGATAGATGCTGGGGATGGGGAGGGGTAGAGAATGTACCACTGGAAGCAAGAGGACTTCAGATAGGCAAACATTCCAGCTCCCCTGTTGCAACATATGGTGACAACCTCAGGGTGAGTGCTGAGGTAGTGATTGTTTTGGCAATAATCAGCAGGGCAGCAGTCAAAGGGGTTCCCCCTTCACTTATTGCCCTAAAAATGTATGGAATGGTTTCAAGTGTTCTGATTAAGGGCAACCAAGGGATGACTGGATTTTTGCCCTTAATAATAACCATCACTGATTAAGTAGCTACCCAGTGGGGACCACTATATTAGATACTTAACATGTACTGCCTCATATACTCTACATAATTTTACAGTTGAGGAACTGAAGCTCAGAGAGGTTCCATAATTTTTCCAGAATCACATAGCAAATAAGTGGCAGACCTAGGAACTGAATCTAAGGATCCCCACTTCCAAGTGCATCCTCTATTTACTGAACCACAGCATCTCAAAACAAACGTGCTGAAAGAGAAGGTGCTTGACTTATGATTAAAAAATAATGCTGTTACCAGAGGGAAGACAGCAGAAGCAAGAAGAACTACAACCATGCAGCCTGTGAAAGAAAAACCACATTCAAAAAAAAAAAAAAACCACATTCACAGAAAGATAGACAAGATGAAAAGGCAGAGGGCTATGTACCAGATGAAGAAACAAGATAAAACCCCAGAAAAACAACTAAATGAAGTGGAGATAGGCAACCTTCCAGAAAAAGAATTCAGTATAATGATAGTGAAGATGATCCAGGACCTCGGAAAAAGAATGGAGGCAAAGATCGAGAAATGCAAGAAATGTTTAACAAAGACCTAGAAGAATTAAAGAACAAACAAACAGAGATGAACAATACAATTACTGAAATGACAACTACACTAGAAGGAATCAATAGCAGAATAACTGAGGCAGAAGAACGGATAAGTGACCTGGAAGACAGAATGGTGGAATTCACTGCTGAGGAACAGAATAAAGAAAAAAGAATGAAAAGAAATGAAGACAGCCTAAGAAACCTCTGGGACAACATTAAATGCAACAACATTCGCATTATAGGGGTCCCAGAAGAAGAGAGAGAGAAAGGACCCGAGAAAATATTTGAAGAGGGCTTCCCTGGTGGCACAGTGGTTGAGAGTCCACCTGCCGATGCAGGGGACACGGGTTCGTGCTCCGATCCGGGAAGATCCCACATGCAGCAGAGCAGCTGGACCCATGAGCCATAGCCGCTGAGCCTGCGCATCCAGAGCCTGTGCTCCACAACAGGAGAGGCCACAACAGTGAGAGGCCCACGTACCACAAAAAAAAAAAAAAAAAAAAAAGAAAAAAAATATTTGAAGATATTATAGTCAAAAACTTCCCTAACATGGGAAAGGAAATAGCCACCCAAACCAGGAAGCACAGAGAGTCCCATACAGGATAAACCCAAGGAAAAACATGCCGAGACACATAGTAATCAAATTGGCAAAAATTAAAGACAAAGAAAAATTATTGAAAGCAGCAAGGGAAAAACAACAAATAACATACGAGGGAACTCCCATAAGGTTAACAGCTGATTTCTCAGCAGAAACTCTACAAGCCAGAAGGGAGTAGCATGATATACTTAAAGTGATGAAAGGGAAGAACCTACAACCAAGATTACTCTACCCAGCAAGGATCTAATTCAGATTTGATGGATAAATCAAAAGCTTTACAGGCAAGCAAAAGCTAACGGAATTCAGCCCCACCAAACCAGCTTTACAACAAATGCTAAAGGAACTTTTCTAGGCAAGAAACACAAGAGAAGGAAAAGACCTACAATAACGAACCCAAAACAATTAAGACAATGGGAATAGGAACATACTTATTGATAATTACCTTAAACGTGAATGGATTAAATGCTCCAACCAGAAGACACAGGCTTGCTGAATGGATCCAAAAACAAGACCCATATATATGCTGTCTACAAGATACCCGCTTCAGATCTAGGGACACATACAGACTGAAAGTGAGAGGATGGAAAAAGATATTCTGTGAAAACGGAAATCAAAAGAAAGCTAGAGTAGCAATACTCATATCAGATAAAATAGACTTTAAAATAAAGAATGTTACAAGAGACAAGAAAGGACACTACATAATGATCAAGGGATCAATCCAAGAAGAAGATATAACAATTATAAATATATATGCACCCAACATAGGAGCACCTCAATACATAAGGCAATTGCTAACAGCTATAAAAGAGGAAATCGACAGTAACACAATAATAGTGGGGGACTTTAACACCTCACTTACACCAATGGACAGATTATCCAAAATGAAAATAAATAAGGAAACAAGCTTTAAATGACACAATAGACCAGATAGATTTAACTGATATTTATAGGACATTCCATCCAAAAACAGCAGATTACACTTTCTTCTCAAGTGCACACGGAACATTCTCCAGGATAGATCACGTCTTGCGTCACAAATCAAGCCTCAGTAAATTCAAGAAAATTGAAATCATATCAGGCATCTTTTCTGACCACAACGCTGTGAGATTAGAAATGAATTACAGGGAAAAAAATGTAAAAAACACAAACACATGGAGGCTAAACAATACATTACTAAATAATCAAGAGATCACTGAAGAAATCAAAGAGGAAATCAAAAAATACCTAGAGACAAATGACAATGAAAACACAACAATCCAAAATCTATGGGATGGAACAACAACAGTTCTAAGAGGGAACTTCATAGCTATATAAGCCTACCTCAAGAAACAAGAAAAATCTCAAATACACAATCTAACCTTACACCTAAAGGAACTAGAGAAAGAAGAACAAACAAAACCCAAAGTTTGCAGAAGGAAAGAAATCATAAAGATCAGAGCAGAAATAAATGAAATAGAAACAAAGAAAACAAAAGCAAAGATCAATAAAACTAAAAGCTGGTTCTTTGAGAAAATAAACAAAATTGATAAACCATTAACCAGACTCATCAAGAAAAAGAGGGAGAGGACTCAAATCAATAAAATTAGAAATGAAAAAGGAGAAATCACAACAGACACTGCAAAAATACAAATCATCCTAAGAGATGACTACTAGCAACTCTATGCCAATAAAATGGACAACCTGGAAGAAACTGACAAATTCTTAGAAAGGTATAACCTTCCAAGACTGAACCAGAAAGAAATAGAAAATATGAACAGATGAATCACAAGTAATGAAATTGAAACTGTGATTAAAAATCTTCCAACAGACACAAGTCCAGGACCAGACGGCTTCACAGGTGAATTGTATCAAACATTTAGAGAAGAGCTAACACCCATCCTTCTCAAACTCTTCCAAAGAATTGCACAGGAAGGAACACTCCCAAACTCATTCTATGAGGCCACCATCACCCTGATACCAAAACCAGAAAAAGATACTACAAAAAAAGAAAATTACAGACCAATATCACTGATGATTATAGATGCAAAAATCCTCAACAAAATACTAGCAAACAGAATCCAACAACACATTAAAAGGATCATACACCATGATGAAGTGGGATTTATCCCAGGGAGGCAAGGATTCTTCAATATATGCAAATCAATCAATGTGATATACCATATTAACAAATTGAAGAAGAAAAACCATATGATCATCTCAATAGATGCAGAAAAAGCTGTTGACAAAATTCAACACCCATTTATATAAAAACTCTCCAGAAAGTAGGCATAGGGGGAACCTATGTCAACATAATAAGGGCCATATATGACAAACCCACAGCAAACGTCATTCTCAATGGTGAAAAACTGGAAGCATTTCCCCTAAGATCAGGAACAAGGCAAGGATGTCCACTCTCACCACTATTATTCAAAATAGTTTTGGAAGTTCTAACTACGGCAATCAGAGAAGAAAAAGAAATAAAAGGAATACAAATTGGAAAAGAAGAAGTAAAACTGTCACTGTTTGCAGATGACATGATACTATACATAGAGAATCCTAAAAATGCCACCAGAAAACTACTAGAGCTAATCAATGAATTTGGTAAAGTTGCAGGATACAAAATTAATGCACAGAAATCTCTTGCATTCCTATACACTAATGAGGAAAAATATGAAAGAGGAAGTAAGGAAACACTCCCATTTACCATTGCAACAAAAATAATAAAACACCTAGGAATAAACCTACCTAGGGAGACAAAAGACCTGTATGCAGAAAACTATAAGACACTGATGAACGAAATTAAAGATGATACCAACGGATGGAGAGATATATCATATTCTTGGATTGGAAGAATCAATATTGTGAAAATGACTATACTACCCAAAGCAGTCTACAGATTCAATGCAATCCCTATCAAATTACCAATGGTATTTTTTACGGAACTAGAACAAAAAATTTTTAAATTTGTATGGAGACACAAAAGACCCCGAATAGCCAGAGCAGTCTTGAGGGAAAAAAAACAGAGCTGGAGGAGTCAGACTCCCTGACTTCAGACTATACTACAAAGCTGCAGTAATCAAAACAATATGGTATAAAGAAGATGTGGCACATATATACAATGGAATATTACTCAGCCGTAAAAAGAAACGAAATTGAGCTATTTGTAATGAGGTGGATAGACCTAGAGTCTTTCATACAGAGTGAAGTAAGTCAGAAAGAAAAAGACAAATACCGTATGCTAACACATATATATGGAATTTAAGAAAAAAAAAATGTCATGAAGAACCTAGGGGTAAGGCAGGAATAAAGACGCAGACCTCCTAGAGAACAGACTTGAGGTTATGGGGAGGGGGAAAGGTGAGCTGTGACAGGGCGAGGGAGAGTCATGGGCATATACATACTAACAAACGTAGTAGGGTAGATAGCTAGTGGGAAGCAGCCGCATGGCACAGGGATATTGGCTCGGTGCTTTGTGACAGCCTGGAGGGGTGGGATAGGGAGGGTGGGAGGGAGGGAGACGCAAGAGGGAAGACATATGGGAACATATGTTTATGTATGACTGATTCACTTTGTTATAAAGCAGAAACTAACACACCATTGTAAAGCAATTATACCCCAATAAAGATGTTAAAAAAAAAAAAAAAACAATATGGTACTGGCACAAAAACAGAAACATAGATCAATGGAACAAGATAGAAAACCCAGAGATAAACCCACACACCTATGGTCAACTAATCGATGACAAAGGAGGCAAGGATATACAATGGAGGGAAGACAGTCTCTTCAATAAGTGGTGCTGGGAAAACTAGACAGCTACATGTAAAAGAATGAAATTAGAACACTCCCTAACACCATACACAAAAAGAAACTCAAAATGGATTCGAGACCTAAATGTAAGACCGGACATTATAAAACTCTTAGAGGAAAACATAGGAAGAACACTCTTTGACATAAATCACAGCAAGATCTTTTTTGATCCACATCCTAGAGTAATGGAAATAAAAACAAACAAATGGTACCTAATGAAACTTAAAAGCTTTTGCAAAGCAAAGAAAACCATAAACAAGACGAAAAGACAGCCTCAGAATGGGAGAAAATATTTGCAAACAAATCAATGGACAAAGGATTAATCTCCAAAATATATAAACAGCTCATGCAGCTCAATATTAAAGAAACAAACAACCCAATCCAAAAATGGGCAGAAAACCAAAATAGACATTTCTCCAGAGAAGACATACAGATGGCCAAGAAGCACATGAAAAGCTGCTCAACATCACTAATTATTAGAGAAATGCAAATCAAAACTACAATGAGGTGTCACCTCACCCCAGTTAGAAGGAGCATCATCAGAAAATCTGCAATCAACAAATGCTGGAGAGGGTGTGGAGAAAAGGGAACCCTCTTGCACTGCTGGTGGGAGTGTATATTGATACAGCCACTATGGAGAACAGTATGGAGGTTCCTTAAAAAACTAAAAGTAGAATTACCGTATGACCCAGCAATCCCTCTACTGGACATATATCCAGAGAAAACCATAATTCAAAAAGACACATGCACCCCAATGTTCATTGCAGCACTGTTTACAATAGCCAGGTTATGGAAGCAACCTAAATGCCCATCAACAGACGAATGGATAAAGAAGATGTGGTACATATATACAATGGAATATTACTCAGCCATAAAAAGGAATGAAATTGAGTCATTTGTTGAGACATGGATGGATCTAGAGACTGTCATACAGAGTGAAGTAATTCAGAAAGAGAAAAACAAATATCATATATTAGTGCATGTTTGTGGAACCTAGAAAAATGGTACAGATGAACCGGTTTGCAGGGCAGAAGGTGAGACACAGATGTAGAGAACAAATGTATGGACACCAAGAGGGGAAAGCCACTGTGGGGTGGGGATGGTGGTGTGCTGAATTGGGTGATTGGGATTGACATGTATACACTGATGTGTATAAAATTGATGACAATAAGAACCTGCTGTATAAAAAAATAAATAAAATAAAATTTAAAAATTAAAAAAAATAACATAATGCTGTTGTGAATTATATTGATGGGTGATTAAAATGGTATTTCCGGGCTTCCCTGGTGGCGCAGTGGTTGAGAGTCCGCCTGCCGATGCAGGGGACACGCGTTCGTGCCCCGGTCCGGGAAGATCCCACATGCCGCGGAGTGGCTGGGCCCGTAAGCCATGGCTGCTGAGCCTGCGCGTCCGGAGCCTGTGCTCCGCAACGGGAGAGACCACAACAGTGAGAGGCCCGCGTACCGCAAAAAAAAAAAAAAAAAAAGGTATTTCCTTTGGTGGCATACTAACTCAGCAGCAACAGAGCAAAAAGCATTTCCCTGGTAATACTGTCACATTTAAAAAAGAAATTTAGGGCTCTTTTGTCCGTGTTACTGGGAAGTTCTGGTTATAACTTTTTGACAACCTGGTCACCATTTTGTAGGTATGTACAGTATTCTTTATTTAATATGAAACTTCTGCTTAGAAAATCAATTTATAACATATTACTTAAATGCCCCCAAACAAAGGTTAATTATGCATAATTAGGTATAAACACTGCTTCCCCACGAATGTGTTTGCCTTTTCCTTTTGGTAACGATAATGTGATTTTTCTGTTTCTCTTTTTGCCCTGGCTTCAAGAGCCAAATCTGATTTCAACGACAAAAATCTACATCAGTCTATGTGCTTAGAATACTTGCTTTCTCTCATTTTCCTTGATTCTGATTTTTATTTAATTATTCACTCATTCAGTAACTATTTGAGAACCTAATATGTGTCAGATGCTTTGCCAAGTAAAGTGGTTACAAAGATGTACACAACTTGGTTCCCACCTCCAAGACCCTCATAGTCTAATGAGAAAACAACTAACCGTAAGACAATATGATAAATGCTATATATAATAAAGTTATGCACATGGAACAGTAGAAGGACAAGGTAGAAGGGTCAGATTGATGAGGGGTTTTGAGTTGGATCTCAAAGTTAGAGATTGGGTTTGATGGATGGATGGTTGACTGAGGGTCAGGAATTGGGAAAGAGCATCGCAAGTAATTTTATAATTATTTTGCTTTTTATTAACCTTATTGGGTAGATATATTTTGTTTAAAAATTGCTTTAAATCCTTCTGGAAAAGAGATGGAAGAGGTTAGAATAGACAGACAGTCAGATTTCCATGCCAATGGATTCTCATGCAGTTGGGGCAAAATAGAGGCAGACAGCCAAAACACAGCCTGAGCACAGACTCAAGAATGAAAGGTACATTGACTTGGAAATCCAGAGTTCTTCCATGTCCACTTCTTGAGGAGGTTTGAAGCTGATCCTGTTCATCTCTCTTCATGGCTTTTTTTTTTTCCCGTGGTCACACCCTATACTGCTCCTTTCTGACGGCTCTCCTGGGACGTTAGCCTAAGTCTCAACAGATTTTTCAGTCTTTATTTACTAGTGATAAATGCAATTCAGTTCAGTCGTTTAACCTATCATCAGTGACTACTTTTTCTCACATAAGGAAATGTACCCCCTTAAGTGCTGAGGTGGCTGTGTTGCATTGTTGCCCAGGGTAAACGGTTAGCTGGACTGTGCTCTAACCCTCCTGTCTGTTCCTCATTCCTTGACATTCTCTTTGCTTTGCAAGGAGCATGGAGTAAAAGCATGGACTTTGCAGTCAGATCTGACTTCGAATTCATGCTCATCCACTTACTGTCTGTGTCATCTTGGGCAAGTTCCCTCACTTCTGAACCTCAGTTTCTGCGTATGTAAAGTGATGACACTAAATGAGCCTTTCAGAGTTGGCGAAATAATATATACAAGGAGTCTAGCAGGTTGCCTGGCACGTGGTAGCTTCAATACATTGTAGCTGCTGCTAAAGCATTAATGCTGCTTTGCTGTTCATCTAATCATTGTCACAGTGAGATTCATTTTTCTTAATCTTTTCCCCTGCTCTCAAAAAAAGTTTTTTTCAAGGGCATTTTACTGACTGAACATCATGTTTACTTTTAAAGGATTTCTTTAGAAGTCCTCCATTCCCTCCACATTCCCATCTCCACCTTTCCAGAGATTTCGGCTTCCCTTCTCTTCTACCTCGGCAGCCTTTCCCTATCTGCTAAGTCCTCCCCAAAGTGAAGATCCTACCCCCACTGTTCTGTTTGTCCACATTGGAACGTAAGCTCCCCAGGGCAGAAAACTTGTCTTTCTACATATTTGTCAAGTATTGAGTTCATTTAGAGATGAACTAAATACATAACAAATATACAGTCAGAATACTGTGTTCAATAAATACCTTAGGTATTACCTCTAGGCTCTAATCACACCAACTCTATGGACATGAGATGTATAAACAGAGACCTGGCTACAAAAATAATAACATTAAGTTTTTGGCTGTTCTGCATCAGAAACAGGCTGTCAGTGGATGGGTAGCCAAGGTGTTTCCTGCCCTGCTCTCTCTAAGAGCAGAGCCTCAGCTATCACACCAGGGATCATACTCACAGGGCCACCCATAGTCCACAGACTAGCCCAGTGCATCTTCCTTCCCCTGCAGCATCAGCCATGGCCAAGCTGCTGAAACCTCTCAGGTGCAATTTCTCCAGCACGAGTAGGCTGTGCTTCACAACTGCTTGCCTCTGTATATGTCGTTTCTAATTATTGTATGGGTCTGGCTCTGTCTCAGCTAATCTCTAGGCTCCTAGAAATTGCCTTTTCCTTCTTTTTTCTTCCCTTACAATACTGAGCACTTAATCTGTGCTCAAGAATTAATTTGTTTTGACTCTAAGAGGCTCAAAAATGATGGTCCCTCCCTGTAAAGTTTTGACTGACTTCTCATTTCTTTTTAAAATGTTTTTTTTTAACAATGTTTATGAGATTTTTAATAAAAACTATAGTTGAGTTTTCACAATATAAATCATAACTAATACAGAAAAGATCAAGCACTATTATGTAAATAATTTTTGTAATAAAATTCTTTCCATAAACTTCCTAACAGACTCTTTTGAATGAAATGACTCTTCTCCATTCTTAAATGGATAAGTTTCTGTATAACGAATGCACATTCATGGTTTAATATAGCTGTTATTTGACTGTAACTTTCCCCCACTTTCTAAACCCCATGGTGCCTGCAATTAACTAGTACATTTCTTTTTTAAAGTTTTATCTTTAAAAAAAGGAAAAGGAGGCAGCAAGTTTCATACATAATGAGACTTAAATTTTCATCTCCTTAGTTTTTACTTAACTCCCCCAAAGAAGTAAGAATCTTGACAGACTTGAAAAAAAGAAAAGAAATTATATTGCCACAAGTCCACAGATCATGAAGAAACCATTCCAACCTCTCCCCTCACCCCCCCATCTCTCCCAATACCTCTCTTCCCTCTCTCCCTTCCTCTCTCTTTTTTCCTTCCTGTTTCCCTCCTCTCTCTCTCTTGATATTAAGCAGTAACGGCAGGATTACACAAGAAATAACTGTCAAAGCCAGCATTTAAACCTGTATCTTCCCTGACTCCAAAATTTTTTTTTTCAGGTGTCATTTGTGATTTCCTTTTTTCTTTTTTTCTCCACATCTTTATTGGAGTATAAATTCTTTACAATGTTGTGTTAGTTTCTGCTGTACAACAAAGTGAATCAGCTATACATATACATATATCTCCATATCCCCTCCCTCTTGAGCCTCCCTCCCACCCTCCCTATCCCACCCCTCTAGTTCAAATTGTGTATATAAAATATTTCCAACATCTAGAAAAGAACCAAAAGATAATATGATACTTATGTACCCAGTACCTGGATTAAACAAATGTTAATATTTTCCATATTTTCATCAACCCTCTTTTTTGTTTTTAAATGCTACAAGCACAGAGAAAATCACCCCATTTCTTCTTTCTCCCTCCGTCCCTCAAGATAAGATATCTTTCACTTGGTCCAGTTCATTTACATCTAAGGTTTTTATCTACTACATATGTAATTATCTATAAACTATATATTATTGTTGTAAGTGTTTTACTTCTTTGAATTTTTATTAAAATATAGTTGATTTACAATGTTTTGTTAGTTTCAGGTGTACAGCAAAGTGATTCAGTTATATATATATATATATATATATATATATGTATATAAACTTTTTTTAGATTCTTTTCCATTTTAGGTTATTACAAGATATTGAGTATAGTTCCCTGTGCTATACAATAGGTCCTTGTTGGTTATTTATTTTATATATAGTAGTGTGTATATTTTAATCCCAAACTCCTAACTTATCTCTCAAGTGTTTTAAAAAGTTTACATCATCCCTGGTGTTACTGTATATATCTTGCTGCACTTTGCTTTTTTGTACAATATTCTATCTTTAAGCTTCGTCTATGTTGATATGTGTGGGTCCGGTTCATTTGTCTTAGCTCCTGAAATAGTAGTCCATGGGTATATCCACCCATTCCCCTTTGGAGGGGCAGTTCGGCCATTCATGCCCTTTTGCTGTTCTAAGCAGTACTGCAGTGACCATTTGTAAACATGGCTCCTGGGGCATGAACTTCTCCAGGCAGAGTTGGGTGGATAACACCTTAGGCTCTGAAACGCAGTTGCCCACTCCAAATGCAAGCTCCACCACAAAGTCACAACAGTGTGACCTTGGGCATGTTACTAATTTCTCTGTGCCTGGGTTTCCTCTTCAGTAAAATTAGGATAATGATAGCACCCCCTTCAAGAGAATAAAGCTGTGAGAACAGAGTCTTACACAAAGTAAGCACTCAGTATATGATAGCAATTATTAGGAAAAGGGTCTAAGCATCTATGGCTTTACTAGGTATTGCCAAATTGATTTCCAATTGGTTGTAACAATATACGCTCACCAGCACTATCTGAGTTTGTTCCCCACATCTCAAATTCCCCAGGATTTGAGATTAGCAATGTGGCTTCCTAATCTTTTCAAATGCAAGAAGATCCAAGAATGAGATTAGAGAATAGGAGGAAATAGAGGTGCGCTGGTAATTAGTGATCAGAGGGTCAGCGGACCAGCAGGAGGGAAAGGAATCAGTGGGAGATTTGGGAAAATGGGGGAATGCGAATCATTTCAGGTAGGAAGTAAAAGGTCACTTAGAGTTTGACCCACTGGAAACTCTACGGACTTAAAGAAAATACGAAGGCATGATACTAAGGAATAATATTAACAGAGGGAGTATGTAGGGTGAGGGGAGGAGAAATTCAGTTGACAACAGGCCTTTTAGGAACGTGTTGGTGACTCTCAGAGAGGGTCTGGGCTCTCTTGGGTGGTGTAAGTAGGGACAGGAGAACTCTTTCTGAAAAGGGACAAGGGAAGAGAGAGAGTAGCAAAATATCAGGGTTTGTAGAGTAGCTGAGATGAGGAGACCAAGTTTCAGAAAAAGAAGTCAATTGGAAATAGTATTTTTTTCTGGAGACCAGCAGACCAGAGTCACCTCTTTGATACAGCATCACCACCTGCAGCATCTCTGATTTGTTCCTTTCACTCAATTTCTGCAGACCCTGCTGCCCTCCAGATCCTGATTCCATCACGCCTGCGTGGCTGCAGTGACTGACAACAGGATGCTGAACCAGACTGGCAAGGCAGGTATTATCATTCCTGTTTTATCAATACAAGAACTAAGGCTCAGACAAATTCACTAACTTGCTCAAGACTGTGCATCTTGAAAATGGTGAAACCGAGACCAGAGCCTAGGTGTTCAGATTCCAAGTCTAGGGCTCTTTGCATCAAAAGGAATTGGTAGTCATCTTAAATCTTTCATTCTCAACTCAGATCTTAAGAGGGTTCCATTTTTCTCCCAAGACAACCACAACTGTTCTTTTTGACTTTCATGGCTTTTCATGAGTAACTCTTGTCTCTCTCTCAATCCTATTTCCCAACACACTCTTAGCCATACTCTCACCTTTCCACCCAAAGCACGCCTCAGCCTCGGCTGATTTGTGAGTTCACCAAGTTCTTTACCACCTCTGTGCCTTTGTTTATGCCATTCCCCTCTCTTAGAGAAACTTCCCTTCTGTCTCCATCATCCTCCTAGGCCCAGTTCAAGTCTTACACATTCTGTGATTGCTTCAGTGCACACTTTCTAAACTGCCATATTGGCTGTTTCATCATGAAATATGACTCTATTGTACATTCTCTTGAATTGTCCTCAAATTGTTACCCTGTGCAACAAGATGCAGAGCAGATCACTGCAGGCAGTTGTTTGCTTGCTTTGTATTTTCTTTTTTTTTTTTACCAACTACTTCTTGTTATACAGGGATTTTCTAATTACCCTTAGCCTAACCCTAAACATACTTGACAACTTATGAAATATGAAAGAATCAGAATTAATAGGAAATACAAAGTATGAAGACTTGGAAGTTAGGACAAAATCAATAGTCAAGGTAAAAGTCTCAAAGGCGTGATAGAAAATTTAAGTGACAAAGTCATAAGGCAAACTGTTTAAAAAGATACAGAAACAGAGATCAGCACCAGATTGAGCATTAGCTTTTTCTGTTCCTTCTCTGATGGCTCTGGCTTTCTGGCACTCTGCAAAACAAGAGAAGTGACTTCCCATCGCTACTTAACAAACAGGCTCCCTCATGCTCAGAAATAACCAGTATTATCTGCAAATGATGATCACATTGTGTGCTCATACAGCCAAAGTTGTATTTAGCATTTTATGAAATGATGCAAAAGTTTGTGTGCATATTCAATTCTCCAAACTTATTGAGCATCTTGTATGTGAAGAGGTATCAAGAAGGACATGACCCCTGCCCTTGAGGAGCAGAAAGTGTGTATAGTTAGTAGAAAGTACTCATATTTATGCACAAGTAAATTGGTCCTTTGCAGAGCAACATGTGAACAAATGTAAGTTCATGTGACATTGTATGTATTTCCGTGTTGAGGTAACACTGATAAAAAGGAATAAAAAGAATTAAGTGGAAGATTTCCAAAACAAAGTCAGTAAAAAGGATGAACTTAATTTCATGTAAAGGAAGGAGGAAAACATTCTAATGTATGCAAGGTATTGGAAGTGGAAACACATACCTTATCACAGTGCACCTAGTAGAGAATACATTATTTGTATCAGCATAAGTATTAGTATTAGTATTCCCATTTGGTATTAGGAGATGGCTAGACATTTAAGTTAACTTTTCCTAAAGCATACAGCAAGTTACTGGCATAGCTAAAACAAGTGATATTTTGGAAGCAGTCTTCATGAAACACTGAAGCTGTATATTTTTCAATACATGCAACTACTCCTAGGTACTCCTTGAACAACAGCTAGTAGGAAACTGAAATATATTCTTAAAATGCTTGTTTTACAAATAGTGCAAATAACAGAACAAGAAGTTTTCTTGTTCCCCTAGATCAGGAAATCAGAGAATATTAAAAAAACAAAAAACAGAAGAAAACACAAGACTCATTAACAATATTTCCTGAGGGAGAATATAGACATGCAGACTGCGCCAGAATTCCACATTACTGCCTGAATTCAAAGATTAAGGGTGTGTTTTGCCCACACCCTACATTTTTGGGAACACAGGCCCTGCCATTATGTAAGGGCTACTCACGAGGCTAACATGACTCTTCTCTTCTTGGCGGAGCCCTTATTCTGATCCATAATACATATATTTTTAAATGTACCTCATCCATTAACCAAACTGACAGATTATCACCCAGATTAACACAAATCTATTTATCGCTACGTCTGCCAGCTCCCATAAATGGTAGCACTTACACAAGACAGAAATATCTCTTGGAATGACCGGCATACTTGTTTCAATCATCTACAGAGCCATAAAATGGGGAGGATTCAGACTAGAGGAGTGCCTGGTTTTAAATACGATATAATTTTCCTCCCAGACCTCTACTGAGAGCCTCGCACACTACAGTATAGTATGGGCCTTTGTTGAGGCTTATATTTCCCACCTGTATTTCTTTTTCTTTTTCCAGCAACAGTCTGTCTTTGTGCCGACTCCTAAATAACCATAAATTTTGTTCTTATAAACCTTAATGAATGCTTGGCCAAGATGCTGTAACTATTGGCTTCTACATTGGAGCATAAATGGAAAGGAAAAAAAAAAAAAAGTGTGCACTGTGAAAAACTGGATAAGATGGAAAAAAGATCACAGCAAACCCAAAGTCGCAATTTGCCTTTAATGTGAAGGAGGCCTTGTTTTCACGGTGTGGCAGCTTTCAGGAGTTTTAATCTCAAAGTAGCTGATCAATTTAAGGTAAGTGGCAGGCATTTGGCCTGGTTCCCAGGCTTTGCTTTGCTGCTCTGAGAAAAGAAAGGATTCAGTCAGACACACAGACAACAGGCATCATCAGCGGCTCCCACATTCCAAGCATTTTAACACAGATTAGGTTGGCATGATTCTACTGTTTACTGAAATCTCCTAGGTGTTGCATTTTTCCTTCTCCTTGCCACGGTTATCCAAGATGGTTTTCTCAGGTCAAGACCTTCATATGCCAAATAACTTGCAAGCCTGCAAAGGAAAAAAGAAGAGCATGGGTCAAGGCTTCTGATTAAAATGCTATTTCACTTGCTCACTGCAGAATATGAGACTTCAGACAGCAGGTAATTGAGCGCTGAACTTTTTGCCTTAAGCGTGCATCGAGACAGGAACTGTTTTACATGCATTCCTGAGGGGGGAAGAAAACGAAGATAATTTCTTTAACAAGGACAAACCTAATTCAGCCAGAAATGCCCCATGGATTAACAGGGTGATTTGTGGTTATTTTCTCTTCAGATTTTATAAGCATGAGCCTTCTACATCTGTCAAGCGAGATTGTAACTGATATAGCCCACTTTTGAAATTAACATTTTCACATTAAATATTCTTTTTTTCAGAACAGTAATATTAAATGAGCTTGACAGATCCCTTACCACTATCTTATTTTCCTAGCAAAAGTGAATTTTCTTAATCCATTTGACCTATAACCTAAGTTACGTAAAATACGCATTCAATTAATCAGACCAAAAATTATATATAAAAATTGTCTTTCATGTGTTTTTTGGCTGTATTTTGTATTTTTAAATACATTCTCACAGTCTTTAAAGATACTTTGTCTTACTTTAGTATATTCAAGACGCCTCTCCCTTTACTCATCCTCATGGCAGATTTCCTCAGGTTTTTTCCTAAGAATTTTATCAAAACAAATAACTAATAAGGATTTTTAAATATAATTTTTCTAGTCCAAACAGTGTCCAAATTATTATACTTTCTAAATCCAAAATGGCTTCATAACATTTCATCAATTTACATGGACATGTTTCTTCCAAAACTAATATTGTTGCAATTAAGTAATTTATGTTAAGAATATATATTCTTGTCAATAAGGGTTAGCTTGGAAACTAATGCAATTATATGCACTTATTTTAATTTTAGTTATTGTATATACAAGGGTGTTTTTAAAAAGATAATATATATTTCCTCATTGATTAAAGAGAAAAAATGGAAAAATAAGAAAGCAGATAGCAGCCATCATTCTGCTGCTTCTGGATGTGTCCTGTTGAGATGTTATGCCTGGAACTACAGCATCCATCTTGCAACCATGCAGAGAGCTAGCCTAAGAGACCAACCTGACATGCTGAGGATGGCAGACAGGGAAGGTGAAAAGAGCATGGTTCTCAATTATGCCACTGAGCTACAGAACCAACAATCCTGGGACCACCCAACTTGGTACTTCTTACATGAGATAATAAATTCCCTTTCCTTCACTCAGCACTATTTATTGAGCACCTACCATGTGGGATGCCCTAGGTGCCCTGTTCTAGGTGTTTGGAATATCTCAGTAAATAAAATACACAAGAGCCTACCATGGTAGAAGTAACATTCCAGGTGAGAGAGATAAATTAAAAACATAAAAAGAAAATACCACAGTATGTTAGGGATTAGTAAGTGGGGAAAAGGTAAAAAGGATCAGGACTGCTGAGATGGAGGGGACAGGTTTTGGTGTTGAATAAAATGAGGATTGATCAGCCTCACTGAGGAAGGGAAATTTGAACAAACATTTGAAGGAAGTGAAGGAGTTATTCTTGAAGGCAGTAGGAGGTGGGTTTTTTGGTTTTTTATTTTTCTTATTGATTAAAATTCATTAAATGAGAGGGAGAAGTCAAGAGATCAAGAGATCAAGAGAGAGAAATTGAGATTGATTTGGAATATATCTGATGCCTATTCCACTTCAGTTCTTCCTAATTCTTGTGAGACAAAACATTCCTTCCTTTGCTTAACTTTAAACTGGGTTTCTATCACTTGCCACTGAAAGGGGACAGGCTAGTACATTTTAAATTGGTCACAAATGAACTATCTCTTGTTCTACAGACAACAAGTCCAAATAGATACTGGGCCATATTTCCATCCTGTATGTAATGAGCTTTATTTTCCACACTAGGAGTATCTAAGCCGTGGTAATCAAGACAGTGTGGTATTGGTCAAAGAACAGACAAATAAGTCAATGGAACAGAATAGAGGGCCCAGAAATAGACCCCCATAAATAGAGTAAACTGATTTTTCACAAAGGATCAAAGGCAATACAATAGAGCAAAGATAGTCTTTTCAACAAATGATGCTGGAACGACTGGACATCCACATGTTTTTTTTTTTTAAAAAAGGGATCTAGACACAAACCTTACACCCTTCACAAAAACTAACTCAAAATGAATCATAGAGCTAAATGTAAAACACAAAACTATAAAACTCCTAGAAGCTAACATAGGAGAAAACCTAGATGACCTTGGTTGGGTATGGCAATGACTTTTTACATACAATACCAAAGGAATGATCCATGAAAAAAATAATGGATAAGCTGGACTTCACTGAAATTAAAACCTGCTCTGCAGAAGACAATGTCAGGAGAATGATAAGAACAGCCATAGACTGGAGGAAAGTATTTGCAAAAGACATATCTGATAATGGACTGTTATCCTAAATATACTAAGAACTCTTAAAATTCAACAATAAGAAAACAAAAAACCAGATTATAAAATGGGCCAAAGACCATAAGACACCTCACCAGGGAAAATATACAGATGGAAAATAAACATATGAAAAGATGCTCCACAATACGTGTCATCAGGAAAATGCCAATTAAGACAACAATGAGATACCACTATACCTCTGTTAGAATGGCCAAAATCCAGAACACTGACACCACCAAAGGCTGGTGAAGAATTCTCCTTCATTGCTGGTAGGAATGCAAAATGGTACACTTTGAAAGACAATCAGGCAGTTTCTCACAAAACTAAACATTCTTACCATATGATCCAGCAATCATACTCCTTGGTATTTACCCAGAGGAGTTGAAAACTTAAGTTCACATGAAAACGTGTACACAGATGTTTATAACAGCTTTATTTATAATTACCCAAACTTGGACGCCACCAAGGTGTCTTTCAGTAGGTGAATGGATAAATAAACTATGGTATATCCAGTCAGTAGAATATTATTCAGTGCTAAAAAGAAATGAGATATCAAGCCATGAAAAGTCATGGAGGAACATTTAATGCATATTACTAAGTGAAAGAAGTCAGTCTGAAAAGCCTACACACTATATGATTCCAACTATATGACATTCTGGAACAGGAAAAACTATGGAGACAGTGAAAAGATCAGTGGTTGTCAGGGGTTGGGGGGAGATGAAGAGGTGGAACACGGGATGTTTAGGGCAGTAAAACTATTTTGTATGATACTGTAATGGAGGATAGATAACATGATCCATTTGTCAAAACCCAAAAAGTGTACAACACAAAGAGTGAACTGTAAATGTAAACTATGAACTTTAGTTAATAATAATGTATCAATATTGGTTCATCATTTGTAAAGAATGTACCACATCAATGCAAGGTGTTAATAATAGGGGAAACTGTGTGTGTGTGGGGGGGGAGAATATACAGGAATATTGCTTCTTTTTCTGCTCATTTTTCTGTAGGCCTAAAACTGCTTTAAAAAATAGTCTTTTTTTTTTTTTTTTTTTTTTGGTAAAGCTGTAACTGTAATAGGAAAGAGTAATCATTTGGACATATTGTAATTTAAAACTTCTGTTCATCAAAAGAAATCATTAAGAGGATGAAAAGGCAAGATACAAAGTGGGAGAAGACATTTTATGTGTGTATACACACAAAGAACTTGTATCCAGAGTGTACAAAGATTTCTTATAAATCAATAAGGAAAAGACAGGCTTAGTTTTTTTTTAAAGAAAGGGTTAAAGACATGAACGGGATTTTTACAAAAGAGGATATCCAAATGGCCAATGAACATGAAAATGTGTTAGTTATCAGGAAAATGTAAGTTGCAAACGTAACAGGATATCTCGGCACACACCCCAGATGGCTGAAATTTAAAAGGTTGACAATAGGAAGTGTTAGGATATAGAGAAACAGAAACTCTTGTAATGCTTGAGAGTGTAAACTGGTAAAACTACTTTGGAAATTTTGTTGCCAGTTAAATTAAGCATATGCCCACCCTATGACTCAGCAATTCAACCCCTAGATGTAAATCCAAAAGAAATGCATACATACGTGCACAAAAGAGAGTTACAAGAATATTCTTAGTACATTATCCTTAATAGCACCAAACTAGAAGCAACCCAAATGTCTGTTAACAGTAGAATGGTTAAATAAAGTGTGGCATATATTGCTATACAGCAATGTAGAGAACTATTTCTATGTGCAACAACATGGATGAATCTCAAATATATAACATTTAGCAACAGAAAGATCACCTACTATAGAATCTCATTTAAATAAAGTTTGAAACAGGCAACACTAATTTATGGTAAGAGAAATCTGTGTAGTGGTACCTCTGGAGGGTGGGAGCACAAAGTAAGCCTCTGTAGTGTTGGTAATGTTCAATACCCTGCTTTGTATGATAATCAAGCTATAAACTTAAGATGCGTGCCTTTTTCAGTCCATATGTTAAATGTAAATTAAATAGGTAAAACAAAATATATATGGTTGCCTAAATCAACCAACCATAAATTAAAATCTGTGAGCCATAAAAATTCCTAGGTTACTTTTAATCCTATTGTTGCAATAAAGAGGGGATTATTTCTTCAACATAAACACTCAGATGGGGTCACAATACTTGAATCTTGAAACTAACATATAATGATCTCTAATTTCTAAAACTCCAAGCTGTAGTTCCTAACTCTAAGATAAATGGCAAGGACCTTCTCATACCAAGCTTCACTCTTACTATAAGCAGTCCAATGTTCTTGTGCCCAACAAATTATTAAATAATAATAGCTAATATTTTAGGGACCCTTACTGTGTGCCAGCACCACAATGAGTGCTTGCATGCAGTAACGTATTTAAGTCTCCTACTAACCCTAAGAGATAGATACTACTAAGTTACTTTATAGATGAGAAAATAGGCTGAGAAAACTTAATAAATTTTTCCAAAGTCATTGTATCAGTCAGTAATCTTAGTTACATTTAAAAGAAACCAAAAATTTGTTTAAGCAAAAAAAACAAGTGTTAAAAGGTCATTGTATAACTCCTGGAATTGCCAGCATGGCCAGGTTGAGGACTCTGCAGTTGTGAACAGTACTCCAAATCAAGTCATGGAAAGTTAACGCCCAGCGCTGGACAGTGTGACCCACTCTGCCACTCTGCCAGCCCTGGACCCCAGACACAGCCACCAGCAGAACTGCCAGTGCTCTGCTGAAGCTTGCTGTGATTGCTGCCACTGTTGCACCAGAAGGATGACCCTCAGTTCCGGCTGCACCAATCACATTAAGAGCACAAGATTCATGCCCTGGGGCAAGAAAGAGTGATTTGCGCACACTTGTAAAATCACAAGTCCAGGGGTGGTGAGCAGGGATTTGAACCCAGCCAGCTTGGCTCCAACACCCAGGGGCTCAATGACTATGCTAGGCTGCCTCCAAATGAGTGATGTTAGTTTATCATTTTAAGGACCAGGTGAGACAAGCAAGTATCAAAATGGCCAACAACACTTCATGCCACCATATCATGTAGATCAGAAAACTTCAACCATTTGCTGCTTGACTAATTTGGAAAGATAGAATAAAACTACTCATATGCAAATTGGGCTTCTGAAAACACCAAGTGCTTTAATGAAGGCAAGAAGGGAGGATCTGGTATGACAGCTCATCAAGAGCCATCACTGTACCATATGGGGCCATGTGGCTGCATGCTGACTCAAATTGGTGGTGGAGAAGGGGGAGCACTTCTGAATCACCAAGACCACATCCTGCCCCTCCCTCATTTTTTCGCCTGGAAGCTGCCCATCAGTCTTCTTGCTGAGATCTCCACCCGAAGCATGGGGCTCAGGTATTTGCACCAAATGGCTGTGAATGTCTAAGAAGTCCCATTTTCCAGGAACATTTGGCCCTGGTTGTTTCAGTGGCATCTATGTGTGAAGTTGACTATGACTAAGTGTGAAACTGATAGTCTGTGCATGAAGACTCAGGGCTCAGTTCGGGTCATTTATTTATTTTTCACTGTGTTTTTGTGGACATAAACTAACATCTAACATCACATATACTTGCCTTTAACCATTTTTTTTAGCTTATTTAAACTGAAAGGAGATTCTTAATCACAGTGCCAGCTAGATAATAACTTGGGAGAAATGTGTTCTTTTTGAGAATTGTGTCACAGACACATATTCATTATAGCCAAAGACTAAGCAGGCATCTCATCCTGCTCTGATTCACTTTAGAAAAACATGTGGTAGGCAATTCAAAATCCTCCCCCGTTTACTTTCAAATAAAGAGTAAGAGGAAAGGTCAATTTTCTTTCTTTTTTCCTTTTTCTTTTTTGTAAAGGCAATTTACTAGAATTAGTATCTGTTGGGGCTTTTTTTGTTTTGTTTTGTTTGGGGTTTTTTGGGTTTCCACTGAAGACAGTAGTGGGAATTAGTTAGGATTACAGAGAATGAAAAGTCATCAGTAGATGGAGGAATTTGAAAGTTCAGATAAAGGAGTTGAACTTTACTCTGTAGGCAGGGAGTAATTCATAAAAGTTTTTAAATTTTAATTTATTTTTAATGATTTTTAAGTCAAATACAACAAAGTGAAAAATGTGGAAGTCATATGTAAATTTAATTTACAAAATGACAAGGCAAAATTTGTGCAGCCACTGTATGTGACGGGATGGAGGTGGTAGCTAATACTATGGTGGTCATCATTTTGCAATTTATAAATGTATCAAATCAACACGTTATACACCTTTAACTTACACAATGTTATAAGTCAGTTATATCTCAACAAAGGTAGGAAAAGAAGAAAAGAGAAATAGAAGACTGCCAGCCCCTCAGACAGTTCCCTAGTGACATTTTTTAAAATTATGAGAGTACAGACAAAGCATAAAACACTTAACGTTCAGTTTAACATGTCATTACCATCAGGGTCAAAAAGACGAAGATCAACAGCATCTCAGAAGTCTCCTTGAATTCACCTCCCCAATTACAACTCCCTTCCTCCCCCACCCAAGGTAATCACTACCCTAACATGTAGAAAAATCACTTATTTTCTTGCTTTTCTTTATGGTTTTACCCCCTAGGTATGCATCCCTAAATAAGGTAGTTTAGTTTTGCCTTTTTTGAACTTTGTGAAAGTATGAATGGAATCATACTTTTTGTTTTCTTTGGTTTTTGCTTCTTTCGCCCAACAATATTTTTTGAGAGTCATCCATGTTGATGTTTGTAATTAATCGTCCTTCACTTTCTTTATTGTAAATAAGTTATTTATTCATGCTATAGTTGTTACACAATTGGGTTGTTTCCAGCTTGGGACTGTTGCAAACAATGCTGTGGCGTAGTTGTGTGTGTGTATGTGTATGTCTGTGTCTGTGTGTATCATAGAAAAAGAGAATTAGGGAGATCTATCTAGCAGTAGTGTAAAGTTGAACTCACATAGGGAGAGAAGAATCAAGGGGGTATTAGCTGGAAGTGCAATCATATAAGATTTAACATTTGAACTTGGTGATTAACAAAGGGAGTAAGAGAGGATAGATTCCTAGCAGTTCACTAGGTAAAAGGTATGTTCGTTTACAATTTTCATAGATAACTGTTAAATTTCCTTTCTAAAAGCCTTTGTCAATGTACTCTTACCAAAGGATTTTTGTATGAATGAGAATGCCCATTCCTCTGAATTTTTTCCAGCTTTTAATATTACCCACCTTTTAAATCTTGCCAAAATTATCAGAAATAAGTTATAATTTCAAATTTTATTTTCTTAATTATTAATGAATTTGAACATTTTCATACATTTTTTTCATCAGACTATTGTGTTTTGTGTATGTATTGCCCATTCATATCCTTTGCCCATTTTTCTATCAGCTGTTTCATGTCTTTCTTGTTGATTGGGGGAACTCAAGAAATTTTGAATATTAATCCTTTTATTATCTATGTTGCAGATATATTTTACCTATCTGCTGTCTCTCTTTGTTCACAGAGTCTTTTGCTGAACATAAATCTTTAATTTGTATGTATGATGGCTTTGAGGTGTCAACTTGGCTTGGTACAGTATCCAGTTATTCAACCAAATACTAATCTTGGTTTTGCTGTAAAGGTATTTTAAGATGTAATTAAAGCCCCTAATCGGTTGGCTTTAAGTAAAGGAGATTATCCTGGATAATCTGGGGGAGGCTGATTCAATCACTTGAAAAGCCTTAAAAGCAGAACAGAGGCTCTCTCCAAAAGGAGAAAATATAGTTCCAACCTACCTGTGATATCCCCTTCCTGAAGATTTGCCCTACTGATTTCAGATCTGCTTAGCCAGCATCCCAAATTACATATATATATATATATATATATATATATATATATATATATATATATATATATATGAACCCTGACTGTTACAGTGTAAAATTTCTACATAGTCTATCCATCTTCTCACTTATAGCATCCAGGTTTCATATCTTACTGAGATAGGCTTCATACTAAGATGTATGTAAATAATGTTCATGCAACATTGGCAGTAATGGCTAAAAACTGAAAAGTCCTCATTTACTCCTCTTTACCATTCCTTACCCATCTAGAGGTACCCACTGTCAATAAATTGTAAATATATTTTCCAGCCTACATTTTATGTAAAAAACTAATAGCCCACAACACATTAATAAAACAAAAGATAAAAATCACATGGTTGTCACAGTAGATGCAGAAAAAGCACCTGACAAAATTCAGCATTCATTCATGATAAAAACTGTCAACAAAGTGGGTATAGAGGGAACAGACATCAACATAATAAAGTCCATTTATGACAAACCCACAGCTAACATCATACTCAATGGTGAAAAGCTGAAAGCTTTACTTCTAAATCAGGAACAAGACAAGGATACCCACTCTCACCACTTTTATTCAATATAGTATATTGGAAGTCCTAACCATAGCAATCAGACAAGAAGAAGAAAGAAAAGCCATCCAGATTGGAAGAGAAGATGTAAAACTGTCACTATTCCCAGGTGACATGATACTATATACAGAAAATCCTAAAGACACCACCAAGAAACTATTAAAACTAATAAATGAATTCAGTAAAGATGCAGAATCCAAAATTAATATTCAGAAACCTGTTGCATTTTGAGAACACTAATAATGAACTATCAGAAAGAGAAATCAATAAAACAATTCCATTTAAAATTGTATTAAAAAATAAAATACCTAGGAATATAAATTTCACCAAGGAGGTGAAAGACCTGTACTCTGAAAACTATAAGACATTAATGAAGGAAACTGAAGATGACACAAATCAATGGAAAGATATACCATGCTTAGAAATCAGAAGAACTAATATTGTTAAAATGTCCGTACTACCCAAATCAATGAATAGATTCAGTGCAATCCCTATCAAAATACCAATGGCATTTTTCACAGAACTAGAGCAAAAAAATCTTAAAATTTGTATGGGCCCACAGAAGATCCTGAATAGCCAAAGCAATCTTGAGAAAGAAGAACAAAGCTAGAGGTATCACATTCCCTGACTTCAAACTATACTATAAAGCTATACTAATCAAAACATTATGGTACTGACACAAAAAAGGCACACAGGTCAATGGAACAGAATGGAGAGCCCAGAAAAAAAGTCACACACATGGTCAATTAATCTATAACAAAGGAGGCAAGAATATACAATGGGGAAAAGATAGCCTCTTCCATAAGTGGTGTTGGGAAAACAGGACATCTATGTGTAAAAGAATGAAACAGACCATGTACAGAAATAAACTCAAAATGGATTAAAGACTTAAATGTAAGACCTGAAACCATAAAACTCATAGAAGAAAACATAGGTAGTAAGCTTTTTGACATCAATCTTAACAGTGTTTCTTTGGATCTGTCTTCTCAGGCAAGGGCAACAAAAGCAAAATATAAACAAATGGAACCAAATCAACCTACTGAATGGGAGAATATATTTGTAAATACCATGTCTGATAGGGGTTAATATCCAAAATATATAAATAACTCATGTAATTCAATATCAAAAATAAACCAATTGAAAAATGTGCAGAGAATCTGAATAGATATTTTTCCAAAGAAGACACACAGATGGCCAACAGGCACATGAAAAGATGCTCATCATCACTAATCATGGGGAAATGCAAATCAAAACCACAGTGAAGTATTACACCTGTCAGAATGGCTATTATGAAAAAGGCAAAAAAATAATAAGTGTTGGCAAGGAACCACTGTGTACTGTTGGTGGGAATGTAAACTGGTACAGCCACTGTGGAAAACAGTATGGGTGTTCCTCAAAAAATTTGAAATAGAACTGGCATACAATCCATCCAGCAATTCCACTCTTGGTATTTTTGCAAAGAAAACAAAAATGCTAATTCAAAAAGATATATGCACCCCAATGTTCATTGCAGCATTATTTACAATAGCCAAGCTATTGAAGTAACCGAAGTGTCCTTTGACAGATGAATGGATAAAGAAGATGTAATATATATTTATATATATAATGGAATATTACTCAGCCATAAAAAAGAATGAAATCTTGTCATTCATGACAACATGGATAGAACTAAAGAGTATTATACTAAGTGAAATAACTCAGAGAAAAACAAATACTGTATGTTTTCACTTATATATGGAATCTAAAAAACAAAACAAATGGACAAATATACCAAAACAGAGACTCCCAGATACAGAGAACAAACTAGTAGTTACCAGTGGGGAGAGGGGTAAGAAGGATGGGCAAAATAGGTGAAGGAGATTAAGAGGTACAAACTACAAGTTATAAAATACATAAGTCACAGGGATGTAATGTACAGCACAGGAAATACAGTCAATAATATTGTAATAATTTTGTATAGTGCATAATCTATAAAAATATAAAATCACTATGTTGTACAATGGAAACTAATATAATACTGTAAGTCAACTATACTTCAATTAAAAAAAATTATAATAGCCCGTGTGTGTGTGTAAAAGTCTACAAAGTGGGCAGGAAGAATGCACCCCAATAATGGCAATGGTTACCTGTAGATGGGGAAGAGGTGGTAGAGAGAAGTGAAAAAGGAAGTTCAGGGCTTTTGTATTTCTGATTATGTAAATCTTATACAATGAGAACCTATTCACATTTAATTTGGGTATTTTTTTTAACCATCTTAACCAATTTAAAGTGTATAGTTCAGTGATATTAAATACATAGGGTGATTTTTTTTTAAAGAAAAAAAACTTTATAAAAAATTATCAGCAATGACTCCAAGATTTAAAAGTTGGGTAACTAAGAGATAATGCCTCCACTGAGATAAATTAAGATGCCAAAAATGAGATGGTTTGTATTACAAGCATTACAAACTCCAAAGCCTTTATGGGCCTGGCTTAAGTGCAGACTAGAAGATAACGTGAAAGTTGAGTGTAGTGTCTGCCTACAGAGCACATACTTGGCCTATATTTCAAAAACCTATGGACCAAATAAAACATACCTACAGGCCAAATTTGGCTTGTATCACCCTTGCAATTGTATAGGAAGAGGTGAGGTTGATTTTAAATGAAGAATAATAAAATTTGAGCCTTAGAGATATCTTTAAAATCACAAAAGCTAAGACTCTAGTAAAAACAACATAACTTGGTCAGGATGTGTTCTGTTTAAAAGGTATATTACAGACATATTCATTTTGTGTTTAAGAATTTCATCCCGATATGATTCAATTTAGGCTGAAGTGCTAGGGACAATACAAAATTTTCTTCTCCTACCTTTAGATAAATAGGAAGAGAAAAGACCAATTTCTCACACTTTCTAATAAAGACAATTTAGTAAGAGTCCTGTAAAAATAAGGAAACGAGAAGTGATAAATTACGGATTTGACAGTGTGACGTTCCATAGGAGATGGCATTAGAAATGCCATCCTTAGTATCAAATGGTAAAAACATTTTTGTTTTTGTTTTTTTAATGAAGGATAGCAACACTGCCTGGATTCGGTATTGATCTAACACTGGTCAAGATATAAGTCTGAGTTGAGCAGGTGCAAAAGTGGATAACAGCTCGGGAATGCAAGGTTGGTTTACAGCCAAAAATCAATTAATGTAATACATCATATCAATAGAAAAAGAACAAAAGTCACACGATCATCTCAATAGATGCAGAAAAAGCATTTCACAAAACCCAACACCCTTTCATGATTAAAAAAAAAACACGCACATAAACTTAGAAGGGAACTTGCTCAACCTGATAAAATGCATCTATGAAAAACCCACAGCTAATACTATCGTGTTTAATGGTGAAAGACTGAATGTTTTCCTCTAATATCAGGAACAATAGAAGGATGTCCACTCTTACCACTTCTGTATAACATTTTACTGGAGGTTCTGGGTAAGCCAGTTTGGGGTGTGAGGGGATGGGATGATAGGACTGAAAGAGAAGATATCCAGATTTGAAAGAAAGAAGTAAAACTATCTCTGTATACAGATGACATGATCTTATAGACAGAAAATTGTAGGGAATTCACTGAAAAACTATTAAAACTAATGAATAAGTTCAGCAAAGCTGCAGGATACAAAATCAATATACAAAACTCTATTGTGTTTCTATGCAGTTGTAATGAACAATCTGAAATGAAGTTAAGAAAACAATTCCATCTACTATAGCATCAAAAAGAATCAAATACTTAGAAGTAAATTTAACAAAGGAATTGCAAAACTTTTATTCTGGAAACTATGATAATTTTGAAAGAAATGGAAGACATCATAAATAAGTGGAAAGATGTTTCGTTTTCATAGATTAGATGCTATGGATACACTCATGCTCATGAGCAATACTTCCCAAATTGATTTACAGATTGAACTCAATCTATTAAAATTCCAAGGGGCTTCCTTGCAGAAATTTACAAACTCATCCTAAAATTAGTGTGGAAATTCTAGGGACCCAAAATAGAAAAAAATCTTGAAATAGAAAAACAAAGTTGGAAGGCTCATGCTTGCCAATTTCAAAACTTACTATAAAGCTACAATAATAAACTAAGGATGGTATTGGCATGAAGATGGAGATATAGATCAATGGAATAGAATTCAGAGTCCAGAAAATAAAGCCTTGCATTTATAGTCAATTAACTTTAAACAGGGTGTCAAAACCTTTTAGTGGAGAAAAAATAATCTTTCCAACAAATGGTGCTGGGACAACTGGATTTCCATACACAAAATAAGGAGGCTGGACCTTTGCCTCACACCATGTAGAAAAATTACTTCAAAATGGACCAAAGACCTAAATATAAGAGTGGAAGCTATAAAATTCTGGGGAAAAAGGCTAAATTTTCATGACCTTAGCTAAGGCAATGGTTTCTTAGATATGATACCAAAAGCATAGCAACAAAAGAAAAAATAAGTTGGATTACATCAAAATGAAAAACTTTCATGCTGAAAAAGTTACCATCAAAAAAGTGAAAAGAAAACCAACAAAATGGAAAAATTGTTTGCAAATCATATATCTGATGAGGGACTTGTACTTATATAAAGGACTCTTACAACTCAATAATAAAAAGATAAATAACCTAATTTTAAAATGGGCAAAAGATCTGAATGGACATTTCCTCAAAGAAGATATACAAATGGCCAATAAGCATATGAAAAAAATGCTCAACAACATTAGCCATGATTAAAAAAAAAGCAAAACCACAATGAGCTACCACTTTGCACGTACTAGATTAGCTATAATCAAAAAGACAGACCATAATGAGTATTGGTGAGGATGTGGAAAAATTGGAAGCCTTATACACTGCTGGCGACAATGTAAAATGGTGCAGCCATTTTGGAAAACAGAATAGCAGTTCCTCAAAAAGTTAAACATAGAGTTATCATGTGATCCAACAGTTCTATTCCTAGGTATATACCCAAGTTGAATAAAAACATGTCCACACAAAAAATTGTACAGGAATGTTCATAGAAGCCCTGTTCATAATAGCCAGCAAGTGGAAACAACCCAAATGTCCATCAACTAATAAATTAATAAAATGTAGTGTATGTATATACAATGGGATATTATTCAACAGTGAAAAAGAATTAAGTACTGATGCATGAACAACATAGATGACGTTTGAAAACATGCTAAATGAATGAAGCCTGTCACAAAAGACCACATATTGTATGTTTACATTTATATGAAATGCCCAGAATAGGCAAGTTTATAGAAACAGAAAGTAAATTAGTGGTTGCCTAGGGCTGGGGGGTAGGAGTTGCAGAGAAATAGGAAATAACTACTAATGGGTACAGAGTTTTGGGGGGAGTGATGAAAATATTTTGGAATTAGTAATGTTGGTTGTGCAACTCTGTGAAAACACTGAAAACCATTAAATTGTACACTTTTAATAGGTAAGGTGTATGAATATGAACTAGTCTCAAGAAAGTTGTTATCAAAATTAAGTTAAAGACTGGATGGCAGAAATACTGCGCAGCCATACCCCTACAGTGAGTGGAATGGGATAACAATAAAGGTGCTCTATTGTTGGATATATGGAAACTGGCTAACTCTGACATCCAAGTCTTTCTTATATAAAGCCCAAAGATTTCCAAATTTTTCTCCTACAGCCCCCAACTTCAAATTGAGTTCAATAAAACACAATTTAATATAACGATAGCTTTGGACCATTCTCTGGGAGTTTTGGCAGACTAGAACACTGAACAAGATCATGCATAAAAATCAGGGATGGGCAAGTTTTTTGGACAAAGGTACTAGACAAGCTAAAAGACAAGAAATCCCAAACAGTTGCAGCCTCTGAATTGCATCTGTATCTGCAGGCCGAACAGTTTCCGCACTGGCTTCCCACTGAAAAGACTGTCCATCAGTAGTAATGATTGCGTGCCCACTGTTTGTCACACACTGTGCTAGGTGCTGGAGGTGAAACGATGAGGAAGGCAAACTCTGCTTCTGAGAAGTGCCCAACTAAAGGGAAGCAAATAATTAAAGTAACAGATAAATGCTGTAATGGAGGTCTGCCCTAAGTACTGTGGGAGCAGAGAGGGGTCTGCACAATTGACTGCATGAGTAAAGCTGAGAAATCTTCTTGTGAAAGTAACCTTCCCGCTGTGTCTTGGAGAATGAGCAGAAAATGCATGCAATGCCCTGTAGGCATTTTTTATGCCTATAAAATTCTTGTTATGCTGTTAAGCCAGTGTTTATATATACCATTATCTAAAAATGAAACAGAATCAAATAAATACCGAAAAGGCACTAAATACTCTAAAAAGCTACTCAGAGAATAATAGACATGTGTATGTAGTTTGAGACATTTACAGGCATTCTTTATCCTGCATTTTCTTATAAGAACACAGATAATTAAGAAAATAATCTATTGTTGACCCTAATTTATCTGCTAATAGTTAAGGCTCTTCTGTTCTATTTTGCTCTATCAAGCAATTCATTTCCGTATGAAAGACTGGGCTGAACCACAAAATCATTTAATTATAGAAATGGAAGTGACTCCAGTGTTTTCTCTGTGCATCTCAACTTTAGGCCTGGCTGGGTTTAATTACTCCTGGTTTAAAATTTTTCTTTTCTTAAAATAGTTTAGAAGGATTTTCCACTTTCCCTCATAATCTGTCTTCTGTCATCTGTGGTCTTAGATGTCATCTGTTAAGTGAAACAAAGTGGAGTTTTACTGTGCAATTACAAGTAAAAACAAACTGGCAACCCAAAAGAATACTAGGATGGAATTTCTGAAAAGCTTGAATTCCTCTGAAACAGGAGCTTATCAGCAAATGGCCTGTGAACTCATTTTGGCCCCCAAATATTTTACTCCATCTCTGAATAAGCAAAGTGCTTTTATCTCAGTATGATTCATCAAGCAATTACAAAGACACCCTACCATTTGATTTCCAGGCTGCCATCTCCTGTTGTGATAAAATTGAAATTTCTGCTGTGTTTAGTGGCAAAACCATGATATCAGGAAGAAAACTTTTATTTTAGGAAAAAAATAAGAAACTATCCCCTCACAGAAGAGAGTTTTCTTTTCTTCCATCCTTGGACTTTATTGCTAATGTCCTAGGAATAGACAGACACACCTTCTCACCTACTATGCCTGGTTACCCTCCAAATTAGCCAAATAGATTTACTACTTATATTTGTGGGTTCCTTCCCTGTGTTTTGTGCAGCTAACAGTGTAACAGGTTTTGTTTGCTATTCAATACATATGACTTTAAATTTCCACTGCTTTCCATGTACTTTCTTTTTTTTTTTCTTTTTTTTAAAATTGTTACTAGAGTATAGTTAATTTACAATGTTGTGCTAGTTTTCAGGTATACAGCAAAGTGAATCAGCTATACATATACATATATCCACTCTTTTTTAGATCTTTCCCATATAGGTCATTACAGAGTATTGAGTAGAGTTGCCTGTGTTATACAGTAAGTCTGTATTAGTTATCTATTTTCTATATAGTAGTGTGTATATGTCAATCCCAATCTCCCAGTTTATCCCTCTCCCCCCTTCCCCCCCAGTAACCAGAAGTTTGTTTTCTACATCAGTGACTCTATTTCTGTTTTGTAAATAACTTCATTTATACCATTTTTAAAAGATTCTACATGTAAGCAATATCTTATGATATTTGTCTTTCTCTGTCTGACTTACTTCACTCAGTATGACAATCTCTAGGTCCATCCATGTTGCTGCAAATGGCATTATTTCATTCTTTTTTTATTTTCATTCTTTTTTTATGACTGAGTAATATTCCATTGTATATATATACCACATCTTCTTTATCCATCCATCATTCGATGGACATTTAGGATGCTTCCATGTCTTGGCTATCGTAAACAGTGCTGCTATGAACATTGGGGTGCATGTATCTTTTCGAGACACAGTTTTCTCTGGATATATGACCAGGAGTGGGATTGCTGGATCATATGGTAGTTCTATATTTAGTTGTTTTTTTTTTTTTTTAAGATGTTGGAGGTAGGAGTTTATTTATTTATTTATTTATTTTTGCTGTGTTGGGTCTTCGTTTCTGTGCAAGGGCTTTTTCTAGTTGTGGCAAGTGGGGGCCGCTCTTCATCGTGGTGCGCGGGCCTCTCACTATCGCGGCCTCTCTTGTTGCGGAGCACGGGCTCCAGACGCGCAGGCTCAGTAGTTGTGGCTCACGGGCCTAGTTGCTCCATGGCATATGGGATCCTCCCAGACCAGGGCTCAAACCCGTGTCCCCTGCATTAGCAGGCATTCTCAACCACTGCACCACCAGGGAAGCCCTATATTTAGTTTTTTAAGGGACCTCCATACACTGTTCTCCATAGTGGTTGTACCAATTTACATTCCCACCAACAGTGTAGGAGGGTTCCCTTTTCTCCACACCCTCTCCAGCATTTATTGTTTGTAGACTTTTTGATGATAGCCGTTCTGACCGCTGTGAGGTGATGCCTCATTGTAGCTTTGATTTGCATTTCTCTGATAATTAGTGATGTTGAGCATCTTTTCATGTGCTTTTTGACCATCTGTATGTCTTCTCTGGAGAAATGTCTATTTAGATCTATCCATTTTTTGATTGGGTTTTTTATTTTTTTTAATATCGAGCTGCATGAGCTGCTTGTATATTTTAGAGATTAATCCCTTATAGGTGGCTTCCATGTACTTTCTTAAGATTTAGTTCTTTGCTTTAATTCCTTTAATCTGTTTCAATCTCAACACCTCCTCCCTCCAAGAGGATTAGTTTTGTTATGCTAAAAAATAAACCCAAAAAACAAAAAAAACCTACATATCACTGAAATGTAGGATGAATTTGAAGGTGTCCAGAGATTCCTGGGAGTGTTTCTCCCAATATAATTTGGGCACAAAATGGAATCAGAACAATCTTGAGCTTAAATTAGTACTGAAAGTTTACAGACCTTCTGCTAATGGCATGTAATAATTGTTTCACTGGAGGCCAACTGAGTCACTAGTTTTGCATGAGCAATTTCCTAATGGGCACAAAAGCAGAATGTTATTTCTTCTCAAAGGAAAGGTTAATTGCATATGACTGCCTAAGAATTGAGCAGAGAATTGGGGTATAGGCCCAATTAAGGACCAGCAGGCCTCTGGCCTCCACCACCACCAGTTCTGTCCCCCGAGGCCTCAGATACTGGCCAGCTCTAGTCTAACCACTTCCTAGGAGCCTTTGTACCATGAGCTTTGAAACCAGAGCCTCTCCCAGAATAAATCCAGACCAAGAAGTTAGTTCATCCTGGCCAACTCCTTCCAGAGAGGCAAGATTTAGACTCTTTCCCTGAGTCCATGGTTTCTTAGAAGTGTGGTCAGTCCATAGTGTGGTGACTCGTTTCAACGAGGGTTCACCCCAGGATGCTTCTATTTCCAGTCTTATGGTGGGACCAAACCTGAGAAGTGGTCAGTATAGGTGGGCCCATTCTGAACAGTTTCAGAGCACCTTGATCCATCATTCATTTTTTAGACAAGTTTACAGGTGGCCAGTCCCACTGTGCGGTGGTAAACTGAGTTTTGGCAGACCATGCTGGCTATAAGGAGCCCATCAGAGAGCAGCACAGCAGAGTGATCAAGAGTTAGAGCTCTGGACCCAACTGTATGATCTTGGGCAAGTGACATAACCTCTCTGGGACTCAGTACCTTCCTCCATAAAATGGGGATAATTATAGTACTTACCTCAAATGTAAGTGGTTTTGAGGAATGAATAGGTTAATATACCTAAAAATGCTTAGAATGGTGCCTGAAACGTGGTAAATGCCATATAAGTATTTGCTATTGTTTTTTTGAGCATGGCCAACAGATAGGTATATAAAAATCAGTCTGATATAATTAAAAACAAATGAAAGTGCACTTAAATAGGCTTCAGCTTTGACTGGATTTCCTTAGATATCTGGCTATATTACAGCATGTGGGCACATATTTGATAATTGTTCAAGAGCAACTATTCAAAACACTTCTCAAACTGGTCTTAGCACAAGATTATTCCAGGAGACGTTTATTAGGTGTGCTAGAAAATTATTTTCCTGCAGCAAACAAATTTGTTTGTCCCTCCATTAAACAAAATTTAATTGATTTATTGACTCCAGGACTTCTCAGTCTTTCATGTGATCTGTGCATTATGAAACCCAGGAGAGAGATTTGCTATGCACGGTTTACCAAGTGTAATTGAATGCAGAACCCTTTGTTCTTAGAGTTCTGGTACATTCACTATCTTTCCCAATCTGTGTTCCCAAGGGGATGCTAGTGGATGTTACTTGGCAACTAACAGAAAGATTATTAATGTCAAATAACATTTAAGTGTTGCCTTCCTAATTCCTAATTGGCACGAACAAGTCATATCACACTGGAAACAAAGATTTGCAAGTGTGGAAACTAATGTGCGTTTCTAGATTCAGAGACTTCAAAGACCAGTAAAATCAATGGGTTGCTACTATTTTATCTTGCCAAGAAAGATCATTGAAATAAATTGTCATTTATTATTACCATTGTTTCATACAAGAAAGATATTTTAACAACCAAAAAAGTGAAGGAATAATATAATTTAAGAGTAAAGGGCAACTATTGAAACTGAATGTATTTAGCTATATAAAAAATTCACTACATTATTTGCATTTTGTCCTTTTGCCTTGAATCGGGGAAAACTTATTCTTGGTCTGTTGTTTGGGAATCACTGAAGTCTACAGCAGCACATGGAGCTTGTCAAATTAACCTTGCATATTTCAGATTTGTTTTATTTTGCAAAAGATTGCTTCTTTCTTATTTATTGGCCCCATTAGTCACTGTTACGGAGTCCTACATGTCTGGATGGTTATCACATATATGTCTGGATATTATCATCATGTAGAGACATGGTGCTTTTATCTTGCTGGTATGTTAGGAACCCTGTGGCACAGTGGATGGGCCACTCCAGGCATACCACTGTCCTGTAAACACATCTCCATGCTTCTCTGGGCATTTTTTCCAGACTTACAGCTATATCCTCTGGAAATCCCTTCTGTAATAAAGGAACACCCTCTCTTTTCTCAGACTCTCTGAAGGTATACCACCTTGCCTTAATTAAGACATGGTTCTCCCTTGAGGAAGCTACAACTTCTGCAGTCTCTCAAGTAGAAGTTATTCATTTCCCCCCTCCATATGGGTTAGAAGGAGAGGCCAGTGTCTTCTTTATTCCCCAATACAACTTCCAGACCCCCTTGATCCACCTGTGTATAAAAACTGCTTGAAACACTCTCCTCTCAGACTTCAGGAATACTCCCTGCTTCTGGTTTCCTCCTACCTCTCCTGCTTTTCAGACTCCTTCAGAGGATCCTTTCCTCATCATCCCTTCAAAGTTGTCATTCCTTGGCTTGATCTAAGACCTTCCTCTTTCTCACTTTACATTCTTTCCCTAAAATTTCTCATCTAATTCCGTAGTATCAATTACCATCTATTTGCTAATGAGTCTCAGATATTTACCTCTTGTCCAAAACTCTTCTGGGCTTCATACCTGTATCCTCCTACTCGTCCTCCATGTATCCCACAGGTTCCTCAATTCCTCAACACATTCATAACTTCTCCCAGAACCGGGAGAAGAATATGTTTCCTATTTCAGACACTGCGCTGTCATCTGAAGACCCAAAGCTGAAAGCCAAGGGACGTTTCTTCTTTTTTCTTCACCTTCCACAATCCCAGTGTCCAAATCCCATTTTTCCTGGAGATCAGTCCAGTTAACCTTCCAAATATCTCTAAAAATCTATCATTTTCTCTTTTCCTGGACTAGTCCCTGCTCTTATGCAAGTTACCATCGCCTCTTGACTGTGTAGACTCCAGCCTCACCCCTTCAGTGTTTTCTTCATTCTGCAGAGTGATCTTTCTGCTCAGATCTGATTACAACATCCCCAGGCCTGAAACCCTTCAATGGCTTCCCCTACTCAAACTCTTTAACTTGATGGCAAGGTCCTTCCTGGTCTAGCCCATGCTTGCTTCTGCAGCCTGTGTTGTCTTCTCTCCACACCCAACGACTCTCAGCTCTTAAAGAAGCCGCACTCTCTTAGGATTCTAGGGCTTTGCACATGTTACTCTGAAACACTTCTCCCCACTACACATACACCATCCACCCCACACCTCCCTTTGCCCAGCCATTTTTCTCTTATTTCAGGCCTTGGCGCACATATCTCTTCCTCCAGGAAGTTTCCCCAGATGCCTCACTTTAGTATTAGTTTAGGAGCCCCCCACTCTGTGCTCACATAGAATGATATCCTTTCCCTACTGTAGAATTTCATACACAAACAATAATTATTTGTTTATTTGTCTGTCTCCTCCACCAAACTATAAGCTCAGGACGACATGGACCATGTTGCTTTTATTAACCATTATATCCCTTGAGCCTAGCACTTGGCCAGCTCATAATAGGCACTCAGTAATATTTGGAATAAATGAATTAATGCAATTGATGGTTGTTTTTGATTTTAAGTGTCCTAGTAGTGGACATATCACTTAAGTCCCAAGAGGAAACAGCATCATCAAAATAGGATAATTCAGGGACAGGTGACTTACAAAGGGATTACGTATAAATATGGGGTAGAGAAGAACCAGTAGTAATGATACGGTTACTGTTACCACCCTTAGTCCAGAAGCTGCTACAGAACAGGAAGGAGAGAGAGTCATGTGCAGTCAGACACTCGAGAGCACCACTGGCTTTTGGTTAAGAGACACAGCCAGCTTAAGGCTACGGCCAGGGTTCAACCAAAGAAATATAACTAGTAGGAGATAAATATTAGGAGATTTATTACAAGGAATTGGCTTATGTAATTGTGGGGGGCTGGCAAGGCAAGGCCAAAATCTGTATAGGAGCAGACCATCAGGAAGGGCAGGGTGGGACTCTCTCATCTCTCAGGATGAAGCTCCTGTCCAGAGGGAGAATTTGTTCTTCTGGGAAGCCTTGGTTCTGCTCTTTGAGGCCTGTCAATGGATCAAGTCAAGCCCAACCAGCTTCCTTAGGATAATCTCCCTTACTTAGAGTCAATTAATTATTGCCTTGAATCACATCTACAGAATACTTTCACAGCAGTATTAGTATTTGTTTGAATAACTAAAAACTGTAATTTAGCTAAGTTGCTACATAAAATTGATCATCTCAGCTAACTTGAAGGAAGGGAGCCAGGGAATATACACCCTGACCTCACTCTTCGGGTTCTCCATTGGCTGAGCCCGATCAGTAGTCAGAGGCAGGATCTATTGATGGAGTCCTTAAGGTTACTGGATTCCACACACTACCTGGAGTGTGAGGGAGGGAGATGAAACCAAGCTTGGACCACTTTGTGGGTTGAATGTGAAATTTCTCAGAGAGACGAATGAGGATTAATTTTCAGTAGTTTTAAAGAAAGAAGCTCCTTAAAGAAGAGAGGAGCCTCAAAATTAGAGAGCCTCAAAGTTAGGAGCCTAAAAAGAAGAGGAACCCAAAAGGTTAGAAACAGGGGTATTTCTCTCAAGGGCTCCTGTATGAAAGGTTTGTCTTATTTTGTGCTTTTCCTTTGGGCTAGACAGGCCCACGTAGTGTACAGTTCCACATATTTCCCCCTTAAGTCAGAAATCCCATGACTCATGCCAAGGCTTCCTGACAATTTCGATGCATCTCTACCAGTTCATGTGGTGTGTTATGAGGAATAAAGAGCCAGGGCAGTATAAAGGGATTTGGCGTGACCCACATCCTTTTTCCAGTGGCTGTCCACATGGGGAAACCGAAGCCTGGTGACTGAGGGCCAGCCACTCCTGAAGTGGAAGGAAAGCCACCAGCTGGACAGCTCAGGTACTGTGAGGTAAGCCCACCTGCCAGTCTTTCCCAAATGCAAAATAATGAGATGACGCTGGAAGACGGTCAACCGTCTCCTGGGTGATGTTTACTTTTCATGGTTAAAAGTTCAGACTCTGAAGTTAAACTGTCAAGGTGAAATCCACTTAACCTTAAGCTGCTTCACCACTTGCTGAGTATATGAGATTTTAGACAGGGCGCTTAACCTATAAAAAGAAAATCTGCATGGAGATTAAATTAATAAAAATTTCAGAGAAGTACATGGTGTCAAATGAATGCTAGCTATTATTATCACCATCAAAAGCAAATTGATATGTTCAATTTCCTAAATACAATACAATTCAGGAACTCTTCATGAATTTAGAGCAGGGGTCAGCAAACAAAGCCAAATCCAGTGTGTTGCCTGTTTTGTAAATAAAGTTTTACTGGAACACAGCCATGCCCAGTCATTTACAAGCTGTCTGTGACTACATTTGCTCTGCAGAGTTGCATAGTTGGCACAGAGATGGTATGACCCACATAAACTAAAATATTTATATTTTGTAAATATCGAGTATGTAAATATCCTTATCTTTTTATAAATAAAGAAAAAGAGTACCAACCCCTGATTTAGAATATGAAAGTGATAACTTGAAAGAGATTACATGAAACTGCTTTGTATTCACAAGAATAGATACCCTATTACAATACATTACATTCAGTTTTTCCCAAAGAATCTTACCACTCATGACACAATATTCAGAAAAAGGTGTAAAGGATGTTCTCCTCCATGCATATTCCTCCACCCCCTTTTAAAAAATTTTTGCCTTGACTAAAAAGAGAAGTCTGAAATAAGATTTCAAAATTGAATTTTAAAGATAAAGAGCCAGAAAATTCCTTTTTATGCACAACTTTGATGGCAGTCTGTCCATAGCAAGTTAGTTCAGTAGGTTACAGAGGGGTGCTACTGAAATCAATGTCAAGACTTTGACCCATAACTGGGTGCTGATGTTTTGTTCTGTACAATGACCTCAAATACAGATCAATAGCTGTTTCCAGTCAGCTCCTTCACCAAGGTACGCAGGGCCTCATAGTGCTATGCCAGGTGAAACTTTGGCCCTCCAGAATTTATCATCACTACTGATAGAATCAGTCAAGAAATATGCCCTTATGTGGTGATTCAGAAACATCCTGTTTACCTGTGCTAGAGGACCTGTTTCCATGGACCATACCATTTGTGTATTCAGGGAAACACGTGGGTTGACCAAATAGGGCCTTATAGGTGAGATCAGTTGGGATTTAGAAGAAATATTAAACTACTTAAAACACTCTCTTCTGGCCATCTGCCTATCCTTTGTTGCAATGTTTCCCCTACCTTTTCCTTCTTTACTAATTACTACATGCTCCTGACCTTGACTTGGCAAATCTGGCTTTGTTTTCTAAATCCTGATTTAAAAAGTGGCAGCCTGCTTCTGCTCTCCATCTTTCCTAGATTCTCCCCTCCATGTTTTTATTCAAACCTGGTAACTTGACCCTGAATTTCTGTTAGTTCCTCTGTTACTTGTTTTTGGAGAGAGAGATGAGCCCCTTCACACACATAAAACAGTCCTGCAATGGCAAAAGCCTATCAGTGCAAACAGGATCAAATGTGGAGAAGGTCAAATACTCAGCCTTGTATTTCCTCACTTCCTACTGTAGTCAGCATCACATCCATGATCAGTCTGCACTAAAAATCTTCACGTGAATTATATATATGAAAAGTAGACATTTGGGAAAATGCTTTATTTCTAAAACACAATGTCCTGTCTCATAGCCAAGCATACTTATTTTAAAGAGTTGGTATGCAATTAATGTATTTGGAACACATGACTGATTAAAAATAGCAGCACTGTTAAGTTCTAACTTTGTTCTTTTGCCAGTTTTGAAGTTCTGTGAGAGCAAAGGATTTAACGATCATAGTAACTAGATAAAACCGAAGCTTGTGTACGTTTGCCTGCTTTGTCTCATTGAACATGTCCAAATCTGCATATGTAATCCAGATCAGGTACTGCGACGGCAGATTTTCTCAGTTCAGTAGATCATTTAAGACCCTTACGTCACTCAAGGTTTTCTAATATATTTTACATGTTAGCTTACTTTATTAGATACACTTGTTTTCAGTGGAGCTGGACTTGATAATAATAATAATAAAGCACAATTTAGAGGGTTGTTCAACAAAATAAGCCTTTATTTTTCAAGCTTACCATACCCTAAACCTTGTGCTTCCTGAAATTCCTTTTGAATTTTATCCTCTGGAACAGGTTTCTTTTCAGAAAAGAAAAAAAAAATTTATTGATCTGTTAAATGTATTTATTTAGCTATTTATTTAGCTCAGTCCTTAAAAGCCATTTCTGCCTTGCCAGTTCATGAAACCAAATGTACCAAAATATTTATTTCTTTTACCTCTGTGCTTCTAGAAACACTAAATTAAATAACTATATTAATCAGTTCAATTAAAAGCTTGTGGTTGGGGCCTTCACACTTAACCACATACACTTGTGTTATCTTTAGTCAGCCCCCAGTTATCCTCCACGGCTTCTGTCTGGGACTCAACTAATGATGGAACCTCCTGCTTCAGAAAAAAACACACCTCACATGGCCTCCAGCCAACTCCAGACCTCTGTACCATCAGTTATTCTCTCTTCGCTCTTCAAATTCCCCCTCCTCGTTCTCTCCCTTCAGGCTGTAAACAGGTTGAAGTTTCTCTGATTCTAAAACTTTTTTTTTTTTTTTTTTTTTTTTGCGGTATGCGGGCCTCTCTCTGTTGTGGCCTCTCCCATTGCGGAGCACAGGCTCCAGACGCGCAGGCTCAGCGGCCATGGCTCACGGGCCCAGCCGCTCCGCGGCGTGTGGGATCTTCCCGGACCGGGGCACGAACTCATGTCCCCTGCATCGGCAGGCGGACTCTCAACCACTGCGCCAACAGGGAAGCCCTCTAAAACTTTTTAAATGAATACATAGAAGTAAAATAAAAAGTAAACCTTGCTTCTTCTATGCGCTCTCTCTCAACCTACAATCCTTTCTCTCATTTTTTAAACTGATTTACTTCTTCAAAGGATAAATCTATACAGATTGTCTCTGTTGTCCTACTTCCACTGAATTCTGCAAATCTGATTTCTTCCTCACCATTCTACAAAGATTATTTTGGTCCTCTTCCTCGTTAGTCTTTCTGTGACATTTAACATGATCAAACACTCACTAATGTTTAGAGGGTACCTCCATTTTCTTCTGGCTTTATTGTTTTCGTGTGCAGCAGAGGCCACGGGTGTAGCACTTTCTTTGCCATCCACAGGGAAGGAGTGAATTTTATGATTAATGAGTTTGGGATAAGGAGCAGAGTTTGCTTCCTCAATAATAGGAAATGGCTTAAATAAATTATAATAAATCCATATGATGGAATAATGCTTCCTCAGCTTCTTCCTTGCATGAGAACACATGTCCTTCCTTGCCTCTCCTTACTGTGAGGTAGTTGGGAGGCTGTCATTGACTGACAGTAAGATTGTATAGTTCTGGTAAGCCTGCCTAGCTAACAGACCTAAAGGCACATCCTCTAACCTTTGTTAGCAATAAAAGTGATTGTTTTGATCTCCATTTGCCTCTCTCAGTTGGTGCCAAAGTCCGTGGAGTAGATAGGTGTTTTGCATGGGTCCCTCTCCCAAAACTCCAAAGCCTGCTTCTTCAGCCTCTTTTTATGGCTTTCATGTCTTTCTCCTCCTTTTGCACATATCCGTAGGTACTATATCATAGCACAAATTACATTGCATTTTGTAACATTTTTCTAATTATGAAAGTAATTCTTGCTATAGAAAATGTTTTAAATAAAAACGCATAAAGACAAACGTGAAAACTTAGAATCCAGAGATGTCCTTTAACAATTTGGAAGCTTTCCTTCTAGTCTTTTTTCTAAGGGTATAATAAAAAATTATATGTGTGTGTATGTGTGTGTGTGTGTGTGTGTGTGTGTGTATATATATATATATATACACATACATGTATAATTTTTCATCATTGGAATCAAATTTTATATACTTTTGTTTCCTGCTTTTTTTCAAATTTACAGTGAACATTTTTTCCCTATCATTAAACATCCTTCTAAAATAAGATTTTCAGTGCCTGTATAACATTCTATTGTATGAATTTTTCATAATTTATTTAAACAATTTCCTATTATCAAAAACTGTTCCTCTTTTTTACTGTTAAGTATACTAGCTATTTATTCATGTTTATTACATGCCAAGAACTATCTTATGTCTTTTTATAAAGGTTGCTTCATTATTTATCACAACAATCCAGTGAGGAGGTGAGGTCCTCACCATTTGACAGGAGAGGAAATTGAGGTTCAGAGACTTGCTCACCACATACAGCTAACTGGTGGCAGAGTTTAAGCCCTGGTCATCTGACTCCAGCTCATGTCCTCTGAATCACCTCTCTGTGCTCCACCTCTAAATGATGTGATAAACATCCTAGCACATAAATGACTGTAATGTCAATGTTTTAGAACACTTTTTGATCACACAAGACCATCCTTTTTCATTGCAAACAATCAGAATTATCAGATACGCACATATTTTTTAAAAGTTTCAATTCTTACATCACACCATTCTCAAAAATAAAGTCAAGATGAATTAAGAGTTAAATATTTTAAATATATATAAAATGTGGCAGATAATATGGGAAATGTATTTGTAAATTTAACAGTAGAGGAGACACAAACTCCAGATGCAGTAAAGGAAAGGATAGACAGATATAACTACAGAAAAATGTAAAACTCCCCTCAATAAAACACACCAATCATTGGACACTGGTTGGATTAGGCTGCCCAGAATCTAATCACCTTCCTTTAAGTAACAGCTGATTCCTGTTTGTCCATCCAACACCCCCCCTCACTGCCCCCCTCAGCTACTGCTGTTCCAGGGCAGTTGGCTCCACTTCTGATTCCAGGGAGGTCAGGAGATCTGTGCTCAGTTAATAAAAACAACACAACCACCTAATAGTGATTGTTTCAGAAATGGGCACAAATTCTAAGGCAGAAATATTAGAGTCAAATTCAACTGTTGGCTTCTGTTTGACCTGTTGCCGAAGCTGATTTTCCATCTTCTCCTGGACTTGGTGTTGAATGATGTGAGCTGTTAACTGCAAAGTAGAACCTGAAAGTGAAGCTATCACAATCAAAGGCACAATGTAAACTCCACAAACAGAAATTTTTGTCTGTTCGATTCGCTCACTGATGAATTTTTAGTTTCCTAGAACATTGCCTAGTACATAGTAGGCACTGAAATATTTGTTAATGAATGGAGAGAGAAAAAAGCTAAGTCTTGATGACATGAGTTAAACCCTGATTCCAAGTGTACTTGCCACCAGTCCAAACTTGGGCTTTTTAGATATTTAATAAATTTCCGTTATTACTTAAGGCAGTTTGATTTGACTTTTCTCTCATTTGCAACTTGCTTCGGTTTGAATGATTGTGTCCCACAAAATGCACATGTTGAAATCCTAACCCCCAAGAGTGATGATACTAGTAAGTGTGGCCTCTGGGAGGTGATTAGGTCAGGAGGGTAGAGCCCTCATGAATGGGATTAGTGCTACAATAAAAGAGATCCCACTTATCATTGCTCTTTTAAACAGTCAATATTAATCTAGATTTACCTATATATTTACTCTTTCTGTTGCTTTTTTTTGTCCTTTGTGCATCTCTGCTTCCACCTATTATTATTTTTCTTCTTTTTTTTTTTTTTTTTTCTTTAGCATAGGCAGCTGGTGGGAAGTTCTCTTAATGTTTGTTTGTCTGAAAATGATTTATTTCACCTCTTTTTTAAAGGCTGTTTTCACTGGGCATAGAATTTTAAGATTGGCATTTCCTCCCCCATGCTTTGAAGCCATCATTCCATATATTTTCTGTAGTCCAGTGTTTCTGTTGAGAATACAGCTGTCATTAAAATGTTTGTTCCTTTAAAGGTAGTATGTACTTTTACCCATTTCTGACTGCTAAGATTTTTTTTAATTGCCTTTTATTTTCAGCAGTTTTAGTAAGAAGGACCTAGGTTTAGTTTCTGAGCATTTATCCTGCTGTCATTCTGAGAACCTCTTGAATAACTTTCATTGATTCTGAACATTTTCAGCCATTATTTCTTCCCTATTGCTTCTGCCCCATTCTCTTTCTGTTCTCCTTCTGGAGGTTAGATATTTTCACTCTGCCTCCTGTATTTCTTATTTCATTATTTTTTATTGAGTTATAATTGACATAACATTACATTAGTTTCAAGACTGGTATATATTGCAAAATGATTCAATACTTGTATATATTACAAAATGATCACCATAATAAGTCCAGTTAACATCCATCAGCATACAGAGTTACAGCTCTTTTTCTCATGATGAGAACCTTCAAGACCCACTCTCCTAGCTACTTTAAAATATGCAATACAGTATGATTAACTGTGCTGTATATAACTATTATCACTGTGCTGTACGTTATATCCCCATGACTTATTCACTTCATAACTGGAAATATGTACCTTCTGACCCCCTTCACCTGTTTCACCCCCCCAACTCCCACCTCAGGCAACCACAATCTATCCTCTATATCCATGAGCTCCAGTATTTTTGTTTGTTTGTTTATTTAAGATTGCACAGAAAAGTGAAATCATACAGTATTTATCTTTTTCTGTCTGACTTATTTCACTTAGTATAATACCCCCAAGGGTCCATCCATGTTGTCACAAATGGCAAGATTTCATTCTTATTCATGGCTGAATAATATTGCATTGTATATATATAATACCACATTTTTCTTTATCCATTCATCCATCAGTGGACACTTAGGTTGTTTCCATGTCTTGGCTATTGTAAATAATGCAATGAATATTTTCTCTTTAGAGGCACATATATCTTTGATGAAAATAAACACTAAAAAACAAAGAAGAAGAAGAAAGTGAAAGAGATCTCTAGAAGTTAATCAGATATAAATGGATTTCTTTATAGGAAAACGCCAGACAACCCTCTGATCATACTAAAGTGTTTGCATGTTAGTATCTGTCTTAAAAAGCAAAGAGGTTTTTATTTTATTTGTCAGACAATGGAGCATTGCTGTAAACTTTTGAGCAGAAGAGACCCATTTGTTATGGCAAGTGGTGATGGAAAGAAGTAAATTGAAAATGTCTTAGGAAAATTTTTTTTTAAATAACAACAATGCTGCTATGAACATGGGGGTGCATATATCTTTTTGAATTAGTGTTTTCATCTTCTTTGAACACATACCCAGAATTGGTATCGCAGGATCATAAGGCAGTTCTGTTTGCAATTTTGGGGAAAACATCCGTACTGTTCTCCATAGTGGCTGCACCAATTTACATTCCCACCAACAGTGCACGAGGGTTCCCTTTTCAACACCTCCCCCCAACACTTACTATTTCTTGTCATTTTGATGATGGCCATTCTAACAGGTGTGAGGTGATATTTCATTGTGGTTTTGATTTACATTTCACTGATGATTAGTGATGTCGAGCATCTTTTCATATGCCTGTTGGCCATCTGTATGTCTTCGTTGGAAAAATGTCTCTTTAGATCCTCTGCTCATTTTTTAATCTGATTGTTTGGGTTTTTGCTATTGAACTGTATCAGTTCTTTTTTTTTTTTTTGTATCAGTTCTTTATACATTTTGGATATTAACCCCTTATCAGATATGTGATTTGCAAATATCTTTTCCCATTCAGTAGGTTGCTTTTTCCTTTTGTTGATGATTTCCTTTCCTGGGCAGAAGCTTTTTAGTTTGTTTATTTTTGCTTTTGTTGCCTTTGCTTTTGTTGTCAAATCCCAAAATCAGGTCTTACCTTCAAGTCTTTGATCCATTTTGAGTTAATTTTTGTGTATGGTGTAAGAGAGTGGTCTAGTTTCATTCTTTGGCATGTGGCTTTCCAGTTTTCCCAACACCACTTATTGAAGAGGCTCTCCTTTCTCCACTGTATATTCTTTGATCTTTGATTGTAAACTAATTGACCCTGTGTGGGTGGATGTATTTCTGGGCTGCCTATTCTGTTCCATTGATCTATGTGTCTGTTTTTATGCCAATGCCATGCTGGTTTGATTGCTATAGCTTTGTAGTATAGTTTGAAGTCAGGGCATGTGATACCTCCAGCTTTGTTCTTTCTCAAGATTACTTTGGCTGTTTGGGGTCTTTTGTGGTTGCATACAAATTTTAGGATTGCTTGTTCTACTTCTGTGAAAAATGCCATTGTAATTTTGATAGGGATTGCATGGAATCTATACATTGCTTTGGGTAGTATGGACATTTTAACAATATTAATTCTTCCAATCCACGAATATGGAATATCGTTCCAATTATTTGTGTTTTCTTCAATTTCTTTTATTAATGTCTTATAGTTTTCAATTTACAAGTCTTTCACCTCGGTTAAATTTATTCCTAGGTATTTTGTTCTTTTTGATGCACTTGTAAATGGGGTTGTTTTCTTAATTTTTCTTTAGTGTATAAAATGCAACAGATTTTTGTATATTGATTTTGTATCCTGCAACTTTACCAAATCCGTTAATTAGTTTAACGGTTTTTTGGTGGAGTCTTTAGGGTTTTCTATATATAATATCATGTCATCTACAAATAGTGACAGTTTTACTTCTTCCTTTCCAATTTGGATGTCTTTTATTGCTTTTTCTTGCCTAACTGTTCTGGCTAGGACTTCCAACACTATATTGAATAAGAGTGGTGAGAGTGGGCATCCTTGTCTTGTTCCTGATCTTAAAGGAAAAGTTTTCAGCTTTTCACCATTGAGTATGATGTTAACTGTGGGCTTGTCATATATGACTTTTATAACTTTGAGGTACGTACCTTCTATACCCACTTTGTTGAGAATTTTAATCAAAAATGGATGTTGAATTTCATTATTTTTATTTTATTTTTTTAAAATAAACTTATTTATTTATTTATTTTTGTCTGCATTGGGTCTTCGTTGCTACTCGCGGGCTTTCTCTAGTTGCAGCAAGCGGGGGCTACTCTTCGTTGTAGGGGGGCTGCTCTTCGTTGCAGTGCCTGGGCTTCTCATTGTGGTGGCTTCTCTTGTTGCAGAGCAGGGGCTCTAGGCATGCGGGCTTCAGTATTTGTGGCACGCAGTCTCAACAGTTGTGGCTCACGGGCTCTAGAGTGGAGGCTCAGTAGTTGTGGCACACGAGCTTAGTTGCTTCGCGGCATGTGGGATCTTCTCAGACCAGGGCTCGAACCCGTGTCCCCTGCATTGGCAGGCAGATTTTTAACCACTACACCACCAGGGAAGTCCCATCCATTATTTTTAATATTCAGTTCTTTTTTACTTCATGCTCCACTTTGGATTTTTTGCCTTACCTATCTTCTAGTCCTTTATTATTTATTTCAAATGTGTTGATCTGAGGATATTAATAAAAACTAATTATTAATATATACAATAAAAGTGATCCCACAGGGCTCCCCCTTTGCCATGTGAGGATACAATCAGAAAAAAGAGCCCTCACCTGACCATGCTGGCACCCTGATCTCCAGAACTGCGAGCAATAGATTTCTGTTGTTTATACACTGTTCAGTCTGTGGTATTTTGTTACAGCAGACCAAATGACTAAGACACAGAACTGACACCAAGGGTGGAACTGCTGCTGTAACAAATACCCAGAAATGTGGAGTGTCTTTGGAACTGGATTATGGGTACAGACTAGAAGAGTTTTGATGTACATGCTAGAAAAAGCCTACATAACTGTGAATGAATGGTTAAGGGTGACTCTGAGAAGAGCTCGGAAGAGGAAAACTATAGCAAAAACCTCAGTTTTCTTAGAGAAAAACTAAGTGGTTGTTAACAGAATGATAGTAAAAATATGGATGATAAAGGTCATTCTGTTGAGGTCTCAGACGGAAATGAGGAACATGTTACTGGAAACCGAAGGGAAGGCTATCCTTGTTTTAAAATGGCGAAGAGCTTAGTTGAATTGTGTTCCTGTCCTGCTGTTTTGTGGAAGGTAGAACTTGTAGGCATGAAAAGTGGCTATGTGGCTGAAGAAATTTCTAAGCAAAGTGTTGAAGGAGCAGCCTGGTTTCTCTTAAATGCTTATGGTAAAGCTCAAACGGAGAGAAATGACTTAAAGATGGAATTGTTCACCAAAAAGGAAGCAGAACTTTAAAATTTGGGAAATTTTCAGCCTATCCATTTTGAAAGAAATAAGAAAGAACACAATGTGGCCAAATTTGATAAGGCAATTGACGTGGATTGACCATCTCAGTGGAAGACAGGAACTATTTTCAAGATAATGGGGAGATCAGGTTGGCCGTGCAAACAAAAGCCAGGACCTATTGTTCAAGACAATGGAAGAATGACCCTGAAGGCATTTCGGACTGGCCCTATGTCACAGGTCCAGAGTTCAAGGGCCTGGGGGCACATATCGATTTCAAAAAAGGGGCTGCTGGCTGCCCCACAAAGCAGGCTCTGCTCCCCAAATACCCGTGCTGTGCTCCTCAGCCTCCAGGTGCCACACATGGCAGCCATGGTGTCTGCCCCTGTGGAGGACACAAGTAATAAACCTTGGAGGAGTCCCTACTGAGTGCAGAGTGCAGTAGCCCTGGAAGCATGGACAGCTCCACCTAGATTTGGAAGAGTGAAACCTCCCAGAGCAGTGGACTCAGGATGGGGAGGGGCCACTGCAGAGAGTCCCCCATTAGGTCAATGACCAGTGGGGCTGTTGGCACAGGGCTGCCCCTGATACCACAGTCCCAGAGAAGATGGGCATGGGACTCCAGCCTGTGAGAGCTGCCCCGTGGGCTGCATCCAGCAAAGCTGTGGGAGTGAGGCCACCCAGAGCCTTGGGGGCCCACCGCCCACCCCAGTGTGTCCAGAGGTGAGCTTTAAGGTTTTGGACTTGCTCGGAAACTATTACCCCTTTCTTCTTCCCTATTTCTCCCTTTGGAATGGGAATGTCTATCTCATGCCCGTCCCTCCATTGTATTTTGGAAGCACCTAAGGTGTTTGATTTCACAGTTCACAGCTGGAGGACAATTTGCCTGAGCATGAATGTCTCACCCATATTTTGATTTAGATGATATCTAGATGAGATTTTGGACTTAGACTTTTGAGTTGCTGCTGGAACAAGATTCCTGGGGTTGTTGGGATGGAATGAATGTAGTCTGCATATGAGAAGGACAAGAATTTTGGAGGGCCAGGAGTGGAATTTTATGTAGTCTGAATGCTGTGTCCTCCCTAAATTCATATGTGGAAATCCTAACCCCCAAAGATGACTGTTGGGCCTTTAGGAGGTGATTAGGTCATGAGTGCAGAGCCCTTATGAACACCATTTATGCCAATTCAAAAGAGGTTCCAGAAAGATCCTTTGCCCTTTCCACCACATGAGGGCACAGTGAGAAGGTGCCAGATACGAACCAGGAAGAGTGCCCTCACCCAACCATGCTGGGACCCTGATCTTGGACTTCTCAGCTTTTAGAACTGTGAGAAATAAATTTCCATTGTTTATAAGCTACCCAGTCTATGGTATTTTGTTATAGTAGTCATGAATTAAGACACAACTAAAAGAATCTTAGTCAATATATCCAAGTTCACAGTTAAATGACAAAGAGCAGACAAAGAGAAAATACTTGCTACATACATAACAGACAACAGAACATAAAATACTTCTTCAAATCAATGAAAACAACTACCTAATAGAAAAATGGGCAAAGGAAATTAACAGGCAATTTAGAGAAGTAATACAAACAAAGCATATGGAAAGGAGTTTAACCTCACTGGTAATCTAGGCAATATAGGTTAAGTCAACAATGTGATGTAATTTTTAAAATATAATTGACAAAATTTTAAAAGATTGATATGATCCAGTATTAGTAAGAATGTGAGCAGTCTCCTATACTGTTGGCAAGAGAATAAACTAGCAAAAACCTTTTTAAAAGAAGACAATATGGCAGTATCCATCAGAATTCTAAATATGCCTACCTTCAGTCCAATATTTCTATGTCTAGGCTTTAGTTCTTGTGAAGCACCCACATATATGCCCAGAGACAATTACAAAGGTATTTACTATAGCATTGTTTCCAATAGCCAAAAATCAGGAATGGTCAAATAAATTATGGTAGACATCTATGCAGCATTTAGAGGGATTAAAGTAGATCCTTATATATTAACTTGGAAATATCTCCAAATACATATTTAAAATAAAAATTACAAAATAATATGTATGTGTAGAGATATCCTATTTATCTAAGAAAAATTATTTACATTGGTAAATATAGGTATATATATAGAAAAATTAAGAAAGATACACAAGAACTCTCAACAGAGTTGATTAATATTTATTAACATCAAGAGATGGGCAAAGTAGGGCTTCCCTGGTGGCGCAGTGGTTGAGAGTCCACCTGCCGATGCAGGGGACGTGGGTTCGTGTCCTGGTCTGGGAAGATCCCACATGCCGCGGAGCGGCTGGGCCCGTGAGCCATGGCCGCTGAGCCTGCGCGTCCGGAGCCTGTGCTCTGCAACGGGAGAGGCCACAACAGTGAGGGGCCTGCGTACCGGAGATGGGCAAAGTAGGACTTTAACTTCTTACCCTGTACTCCGAGAGAAAACCTCCATTAATATCTTTCAATTCTTCTAGACCTTTTCTGAGCATATATTACCCAAATATCACCAGGCTTCCCAGTACTATGGCTTTTGTTAGAGTGTTAGTTCCAAATGTAACTAACTAACTAACTAAATGTAAGAACATGGAAAACAATGTCTTCCTGCCATTCTTTGCCCCAGGGCCACCTGCACTGCTGTGGTCACTAATCTTTACAAAGTTCTGGTCAAGCCCCAGCAGCCCACAACACAATCATGGCTTCACATTTGCACCACAGCCCTATGCTTGACTCAGGCCACTATCTCCTCTCCAACATCACCTCTTCAGCAACTTTTAGGATCCATATTTATCCTTCCTCTGAAAGTGGACAGGAATGGGGCTCTTCTTCCTGGGTTGGGCTCTCTTAGGGGGTTCCCATAATAGGGTGGCTTGGACCCTAAGGTGTTATAGCCCTTTCTAGCTTTACACATGCACCTCCTTTCTCCCATCAGGGTGCATTTCCATAGAGAGGATAACTATGTGGTCACTTGCAAATAACAAAAGCCGCTAAAGACTCAGAATTACTTATGGAGGAATTTATCATGCAGATACTCATGCACAGGGTGAGAAATGACTTTTGTGCAAAGTCATTCACTGTAGTGTTGTTTGTAATAGCCAAAGATTAGAAACAACTCAAATAAATGTCTTTCAAAAGGAAATGGTTAAATAAATGATGATATATCTACACCATAGAACATTAAGCAGTGGTTTAAAAAGAATGAGGAAGCTTTCTTTATACCAATAGGGAAAGAAGCCCAAGCTAAACAAACAAACAAAAAGCAAAATATGCTACCTTTGTAAACAAGTGAAGAACAGTAAGAAGCTACATCTGGTTTTGCTTGTATTTGCTTGAAGAAACTATGGAAATTGACATAGGAAATGAAGAACAGTTACCAATCTAGGGACTGGGTGAGAATTGGTCAAATGGAGGGCAACAGTAGGATAGTAGAGAGACCTTTTATTGTATATCTTTTTATATTCTCTGGTTTTTAAACCATATTTATGTTTTACCTATTCAGCCTTCAGATTTTCTTGTCTTAAGGTCAAATCCTTCTCATGGGGCCATGCAAGTGAAATCCTTGCAAGTTAGCCTCCTGACTCCAATCCTTGTTTTGATTTGTTCTCTCAGGAGGTTCTTCTGGGGATGTGTACATTCAGTCAGTGTAAATAGGTGTGAGAGCACAGACCTTTTCTACCTGATCTCCCCTTGCCCAGCATATAGAGCTTTGTTTTACACACCCACAAAGACACATGTGTATATAATAACATGTATCATGTTTACATAAATGAATTATCTTTGGGTTACAAATAGCAGAAATTCAACTCAAACAATGATAATAATTTTGAGATTGCCCATGGACACCAAGGTCAAGAAAGCACTTAATAAGTTTCCTAGGGAATTCCCTGATGGTCCAGTGGTTAGGATTCTGTACTTCCACTGCAGGGGGCACGGGTTCGATCCCTGGTTGGGGAACTAAGATCCCGCATGTTGCTGCATGGCGCGGCCACAAAAAAAAGGTTCCTAACTTCTAGGTTGATGGAAAAATGAAATAACGCACATAAAGAACTTTGCCATGCACCTACTTCATAGTAAATAGCAAATAAATGTTAGTTGTTATCATTTGTGGAGATTTCAAAGCATAGTATATGTCTGAATATTGTTTATAAATGAGCATGATCTATTAAAGAAGTCTTAGGTTTTAAGATTTGTCCTTCATTTACACACAAAAATCTCTGTAGGGCAAGACAAGAAGAAAAAGCTCACAATGAATTTTGAACTCAAAACTTTTAAATGATTAGAAAAACTCAATTCAAACTTCCAAGTGAAACTGAGACCAAGACTCTATGAAAATGCCAAATAAGAGAAAATAGGGGATTCCAAATGGTGCTTGATAAACACTCATTCAATACCTCAAATACATACAACAGGGGAAAAGATGAATGATTTGATTGGGCAGCAGTTATTGTTAAGGGAAAATAAAGTGGAAGAAACTGAAATATTTAGGTACCTATCGAGAAGTGATGAAAGCCAGCTGTGGAAAAAGATTCTTTAAGGGAAAGTTTCTGTATTACAGAGGAAATAGCTGTACAATGTCAAGAAGGGAATCAGTGAGATGGAAAGCAAGGAAACCCACCACAATAAGATGCCATATTCACAGAAGCATTATTCACATATAACCCCAACATTTTCTTCTTACTGTGCCGTGGTTTGAAAATTTTGCTTCATCACTCATATGAATTTACCTCCAAACTCTTGTGGCTGTCTCATTCATTTTAATATTTGTCTTTAAAAGTATCTCTTGGGATCCCAGGAATGTCCTGTGGTATGTCTATTGTTCCACAGGCTGAATTTATTAGTTGAGATGTGGATGGGGAGAATGTCTATGGCAATTTTCAGAAGATAACACTTCAGTGTTAAAAGCCAAATGTCTAGACACCCACCCATTTATGACAGTAATAAATCAATGACTCTGAATTATTCTTAACATATATTTAAATACTGAACAGCATTTGTATAGTGGCAGACCTGTTGGCAGCACCTTTCTTGTAATAAATATAATAATGGTGATGGCATTGATCACCATTTAGGTAACGACGTCCAGCCACTGGACGTCATTACCTAAAATTTTGTTTTAAAAAATATCTTGAGGTTGAGCTATAAGTAGTCCACTGAAATGTTTTGCTGTAAGATGTGTGACAACTAGAATATGAAGCTGACTAGACACACAGCCACAGTTGAAGTTTGTGCTGTTTGAAACATCAAGTGTTTTGAAGCAGTCTTGTGGACTGGAAAGCCAATGATAAGCAAACTGAAAGTAGCTCATTTCAGATATTCATCAACAACATTGTGATGGTTAATCGTACATGTCAACTTCACTGGGCCACGAGGTCCCCAGATACTTGGTTACACATTATTTCTGAGGGTGTCTGTGAGGGGGCTTCTAGATGAGATTACGGTTTGAATCGGTAGACTGAGTAAAGCAGATTGCCCTCCCAGTGTGACTGGGCCTCGTCCAATCCACTGAAGGCCTGAATAGAATAAAAGGCTGAATAAGAAAGAATTCTCTCTCTCTGCCTGACTGTCTTTGAGTAGGGACATTGGTCTTCTTCTGCCTTTGTATTCAGACTCAGAAAGAAACTTACATCATTGGTGCTTCTGGTTCTTGGACTCAGACTGAAACTATACCATAGGCTCTCCTGGGTCTGGACTTCTCAGCTTCCAAAATTGCAGGAGCCAATTCTTTATAATAAATCTCTTTAAATAAATAAATAGATTTAGATATACATATAATGTATATTTACACACACATATACTATGTGTGTGTATATACATACCTTATATGTATATAATATACACACTCATACATATATACTTTTTTTCCCTCCAATTATTTCTGTTTCACTGGAGAACCCTGACTAATACAAACCAAAAATAGTTTGGGATCTTAAAATCGGGCTAGACATCATGAAGGAACAGACAGTCTTGCAAGATTTCCAGGACTTCCTGTGTTCAGTTAAGGCAGCAATGCCATGAGATGAGCCTTTCTTGTTTATTTTTGTACTTCCACTTCCTGTCAAGTGCTGTTTACCGTCGAATTCAGAGGTGTGTGAACATTTAAATAAACTCAAAGTGTGCAAAATTATGTGTTTAATACCACCCCCAACAAGTTCAATCTCTTTAGAGATTTCTGTGGTTTTCATTGTACTTGATTGGCTGGCAGAATTTTCACTTTCCTCTAATGGGATATGTAAAGATAGTGTTCCTTCTAGGAGAATAACTATAATAACAAAAGCAGTAACACCACCCATCAGTCCTTTATGGCTTATACCAGTGTTCCTCAAATTCTGGTCCTCAGAACAACAGCATTAGCATCATCTGAGAATTTATTAGAAATGTAAATTCTCGAGCTCCAGTCCGGACCTTCTGAACCAGTAACTCTCTAAAGTTTGAGAACCACTGGCTTACATCATCACTTCATCAGCATTACTTCATTAAATCCTCAAAACGTAAAGTTGGTACTATTTTCCCCATTTCATAGAAAAAAAGATCAAATAAATAAGGCTCAGAGATGCTAAGATGGCTTCCAGTGATCACACAAGTAAAAGGCAGAGCTGAGGCTTGAACCAAGTTCTTGTGACCCAAACCCAGTGCTCTTTCCACATTGTAGCCCTAGCCTCAAATAACTCAGGTATATTCCTAACACGTACCCCCCTGCCATGTAAGACTTGGGATACTTTACATAATGACTCCACATAACGGAAATGTGCCATCCTAACAGGGAAACAACAGTAAGTGGCCCTCTCAATGAGCTCCTGTGTGTTTTCCCCCTATTTATGCACGGCAATGAGGCACACAGAGAACCAGAACCTAAAGTGGTTTGGTTTACGTGACAGCAACAGTTCATTCTGTCCCACCTTGCCTCCAGCCCTCCCATTATGAGGGTTTCATGTTGTTCTTTCTGCTCAGTTATAATGCAGGACAGTTTTGTAACAGCAGAAGAGGGCAGACAACCTCAATGTCCATCAAAAGGGAATGACTCATTAAATTCTGCCATGGTTGTAAAACATACGGCAGCTCTATATGGACTCATAAGGAAAGATCTCTAAAATACGTTGATAAGTGGAGAAAGTAAGGTGCAGGCAGTGTATAGAGTATGCTATCATTCAAGACTTGAAAAAAAAACCTCACACACGTGTATGTTTGTAAATGCATAGAATTTCTCCAAAAGGATAAATACCAACTAAGTAGCAGTGGTTTTATCCAGCACTGGGAACTGAGGAAGGAGGTGTGTGGCAGGGAGGGGGGTTATGAACAATGAGCGGAAGAAGGGGGACTTATTCTTCATCATACGCCCTGTTGTAACGTCTGAACTTTTTTAAAACCATAATTTAAATTACCTGTTTAAATATATCTTTATTATACATATGTATTTATTTATATTTGTTATATATTGAAAAAGACAGTTATGAGCTCCCAAACGTCCTGACTACCCTCAATAATCATTTATGTTTTCATTCCCAAGAAGAGTCTTATAATTTTAGCCTAAACTATCTCCTTATGTAAATTCCCAAATTTTGTCTCACTGGGTGAAGCTATATTTTTTCTTTTTAAACTTGAAGCACTGCTTCCTAATTCTAGTATACTAGGAGTGCTTTCTTCATCCTTCAAAAGCTGTTAAAAACTCCCAAATCCAAAATCCTGTTGCAGGGCTGGGTCATCTCTCTGAGTTTGGGGCTCTCCATCGCTATTCTTTTCTCTTTTATTTTTTAAAACGAATATCACATATTTTTAAAATTTATTTATTTTAACTTTTAGCTACATTGGAACTTCATTGCTGCATGCGGGCTTTCTCTAGTTGTGGCAAGCGGGGGCTACTCTTCGTTGCAGTGCCCGGGCTTCTCGTTGCAGTGGCTTCTCTTGTTGCAGAGCATGGGCTCTAGGCACACGGGCTCAGTAGTTGTAGCACGTGGGCTCAGGAGTTGTGGCTCATGGGTTCTAGAGTACAGGCTCAGTAGTTGTGGCGCACGGGTTTACTTGCTCTGTGGCATGTGGGATCTTCCCAGACCAGGGCTCGAACCCATGACCCCTGCATTGGCAGGTGGATTCTTAACCACTGCACCACTAGGGAAGCCCCTCAATTCTTTTCTAATGCGGACAAATTGCTTTCCACCCCGATTCTTCCAACCTCCAATCCCAATCTGCCTAACAGTTTTCAAATGAGCCAATGCCCAATAGATAATTAATGAGCTGTGATGGCCCTCACAGTCAAATGCCTTTCTCCCAGGGAGAGAGAGAGAGAACTCCCCCCAGATCCCCAGCCTCTGCAAAGAATAAAAAAGATGAGCAAGGGAAAAAGAAAGAGGAAAAAGTCTTAATAATTACTTTTTTCCCTTTCTTTTTCCCTGGCTCATCATAAGAGCCAACTATAATTATGCAAACTAGGATGAGCAATGATGAGTTCATTTAGGAGGGATGTTAAAAATATTTCAAGTAAGGGAGGGAAGAGTGGTTGGTATATTCTGAAAAGTAAATATGTAATTTCTGGAGTATGTAAAATTTTTGAGTGATTCATAAGTAAAGCTTAGAAGAGTGTAGGAAGCAGGATATGGGCTAAGTGAAAATGGATGTACCTGGGTTGGTAATATTGGGAAATACCCATAACACAACACAGCACAACATGACTCAAGGGGGAAAAAAAAGAAAGAAAGAAAAAATAAAAGGGAAAAATACAGTGATAGTAGCTATATTGGGTTGACTGAAACAGCCTTATTTTATTTATTAACATCTTTATTGGAGTATAATTGTTTTACAATGGTGTGTTAGCTGCTGCTTTATAACGAAGTGAATCAGCTATACGTATACATATATCCCCATATCTCCTCCCTCTTGCGTCTCCCTCCCACCCTCCCTATCCCACCCCTCTAGGTGGTCACAAAGCACCGAGCTGATCTCCCGAAACAGCCTTATTTTGAGAGGATTCACCATGCTAAAAGAAAATGTGGAGTTATTCAATATAATTACTAATGATTTAAAGTAGCTGAACTATACAGGTAATGAAGAGTTCACAAAATAACTCACACTTTGTTAGCCCGTAGAAAATAGGAACTCTGAAACCAGACTCACTTAGATCAGTATTCCAATTTATAGACCAGGGAGCTTATCCCTGTTGACTGATTTTTATACAGTGAATGTGCATTATCTGTGCAAATCTACAAGAGTAGAGGAACCCAGGGAAGAGAAAAGAGCTGATTCTTCTGATCTTCGCTTCCCCCATAACTTTCCCCCAGCTTGCCCACCTCAGCTGATTTTAAATATAATCACGTTTTCTTCTGTCCCATAATTTGGTGATTATGAGGAAAACACCAGTAGAAAACAGTCTATAGAAACACTATGGTTTGGGGACCAAGGGGATTTTCAGTGTAGTTTTTAATCTTGGTTTTTAGCATAAATTTAAGTAACTTCAGTTACCTTCTTTTTGAGTTTCTCTTTTCCAATAGATGGGGGGATAAAAAGGAAAAAGAAGAAAAAAAAAACCCTCCAGGGTGTGGGATGTTACACATTTATTGGCATTCCAGTGCCATGAGGAAGCACTGTATATCGCTTTATGTGTTCACTCCTTTCCTTTTAATTCAGCACTCTCTCAGGCTCAGTTTCCCACAAATCAGGATTGTTTTCTACTAACTTAGTATGATCCTTCTCTAACAAATGAGATTTTTCAGTTTTCTGTGCAGGTGGTGATCATTGTTGGTGAAATGTTCATAGTGAATTAATAAGCACTTAATAAAATGTATCCTATATAGCTGTTCAAAACAAAAGCGCCATTTGACATCTAAAAATAACCCAAATACAAATAATAAAGGCTTAGGGGGGTGGCAGTTTATTTAACAAACGTTTATTTGGTACCTACAGTGTTCTGGGCACTGTGCTAAGCACTTGGGTGGCAATGACAATGAATGAGGCGAGGTTCCCTGCTCTTGAGATACTCAGTCCAGTGGGAGGACATGGAAAAGTAAACATATAGCATCAATATAATAAGTGCTGTAATAGAGAGCATGAATAGAAAATTATAGGAGTGGCGACAGAGGACTACTAATGCTTCCTGAGGGAAGCAGCTAAGCCTGTCTGTTTCATCTTGAAGACGGAGTCGGAACTTGGAGAGCATCCTTGCCACAGGGGAGAAGTGAACATAGCTTTGGAGGAGCTGGTAGTCTGGCAGGGAAGACAGGCCAGCAGGAGCACTTCAGGGAAAAGGATTACCTCGATCCTGGCTATGAAGGCACAGATAGGGAACATTCTGGGGTGTGGAAAGGCATATGGGGGTGGGCGACCAGAGGGTAATTAGAAAACTAGACTTGATCATATTCTGAAGGGGATCATGTGCCACACTAAGGAGTCTGGACTAAAATACATTCTGTAGGCAACTGGAAATTGAAGGAAGTCTTTAATCCTGGTAGTGACAGGATCAGATGTAGTTATAGAAATATGACAAAGGAAAAGCCTAGATGCAGCCTTCCAGGAGTGAGATGATGAGCTCTAATCTAGACTGAAGCAATGGAATGAAGAATGAAGGGGCACAGAAGGTTTCTCAGGAGGTAGAACTGAGAGGAAGTGAGAAGATAAGATAGAGGGTCACGGTTCCCTCCAGGGCATCTGAGAGGATGTTGAGGTCCTGACTGAGCTAGGGAGAATGGGAAAGAAATGTGTGTGAGCAATCCACGGAGGAGAGGCGGGGCATGTCAATTCTTCCCTGTGTGTTGAATATTTTTGTTTGTTTGTTTTTGTTTTCGGTACGCGGGCCTCTCACCGTTGCGGCCTCTCCTGTTGCGGAGCACAGGCTCCAAACGCGCAGGCTCAGCGGCCATGGCTCACGGGCCCAGCCGCTCCGCGGCATGTGGGATCTTCCCGGACCGGGGCACGAACCCGTGTCCCCTGCATCGGCAGGCGGAGTCTCAACCACTGCGCCACCAGGGAAGCCCTGTGTGTTGACTTTTGAGGTACCTCAAGGAGAATTCCTATGAGTAGTTGGAGATGCAGGTTTGTGGCTGTCGGAAATGTCAGTCCAGTGCATGAGATTGCCTAGGGCTGAAGGGGAAGAGGATGAGAAAGAAACCTCAGGGAACCCCGTCTTCTAAAGGATGGACGGAGGGACAGAAAACAAGGGAAGAGGCAGAACATTTAGAAGGATATATGAGGGGGACCGAGAGAAGGAAATGAAACAGAACTCAGAAGAGAAGATGCTTTCCTGTCGGAGAGGCTAATCACCAGTGGCAAATGGAAAACAGAGGCGAGTCAGAGGAGAATTAAACAGTGTTCCGTGATTCGCGAGAGCAGCAGGGTGGGGGCAGAAATCGGACAATAGTGGATTAAAAAGAGAATAGAATAAGTCATGTAGTCTTTCTTAAGAATTTGATGATAAAGAAAAGGTGAAATGTAAGGCATCAGCCCAGAAAAAAAAGGAAGTTGAGCTAAAGAAGGAGTGGTTGTTTTTGTCACTGTTTTTTTATTTCTCTAACGTCTGGTGGAGTCTTGAGCACATGTGTACCCAGAAGAGAAAGGAGGGGTCAAGACATGAGAGGAGGGGGGATACTGAGGAAGCCAGGTCTTTGGGGCACAGATTGAAAAATGAGACTTAGAAAGAGGTAGCAATTTTTCTTCTGGGATAGAAAGGAAGAAGGAAAGAATCAGTGTAAGCCTAGAGAAGTCTGAAGATGGTGAGGAAGACAAACTCAGTGAGTTTCTGCCTGGTGACGTCTTTTTTCTTGAAGAAGCAGCTGGCTAGGAAATCTCTGAAAGTGAAGTGAGAATGAATATACTGAGAGAGAATGTTGTTAATACCTACCAGTGTCTTGTTTACTCCTTTAAAAACACTGCTTCAGTTTCTTCAGTGAGAGAAGTCAAGTCTTATCTCAAAAGAAATGGCTAAATAGGACTGTGGAACAGTCAGACTATAAACTTCCAGATACAGAAGTCTACATGTAGCAGAACTCACACCAGGCTTACGTAGCTTTGCCTGGGGCTTAGCAAATCCTTTTGATTACGCTTCCTTTAAGCAACTTTGGGGTAAATTCTGGGTATAGGACTTAGAATTAATTTGGAGTTAAATATTCTGGTACTTCATATTGTAACAAAAAGATCAAAGAGAGAAACAAATAAAAATTCTGGACCTTTCCTTAGTATGAGAAATATGTTAAGCTTAGGAGAGAATTGATGTGTCTCACCAACCTTTTCAGAAACTCAAATCACTGATTATCAGGTCTGGTGTGTGCTGCACGGTCGCCCTGAACAAATGAGCCACAGACACAATCATAAAGAAAGACATCAGACTAGACAAACTATCATTTAGAAAGAATTAGGACAACCAAATTGCATGCTAATCATCAGCTCATCTACTGCAGCTGTGGTGTCACTGGTCTCCAGAGGCTACTTAATCTCATTGAGACAAGACAGCCAGCCTAATTGATACAGAAGATGAAAGCCCTTTGATGTCATATCAAACAGAACCAGACTAAGAGAAGGCTCCAGCAGGCAAGATGACCATCTTCCAAAAGGGAATTAACACTGCAGGAAGGAAAGTAGGAAGGTGGTACTATCTTACTTTGGAATTCCATGGACTTGATTTACTTAAGTAAGGATTGAAAAGTAATACATTCATCCCAATGAATGAGTAGGGTTTGTTTGCTCTGAGTGATAAGGCACAAACAGTATGGTCGCTATGAAATCTTTTGAATTATCAACATTTTCAGATAAGTGTTACAGTAGTGATGAAAAGCCCAACCGAAGCACAAGAAGTGTAAGAACACCTGCCTTTTAGCACTTAACTGTAAAGGACAGGTGTTGGTCAACGTCAACCATATACTGCCCCTACTAAAGAATTTCCTCGGAAGGGATTTTATTATGATTTAAATAGCACTCGCTATGCCTTACCAATAAATTAGGGAACCATCCATGCAAAAAATCGGCTTTGCAATAATCAGAATATCTACAAATATACTAGCGTGACTGTAAAGTTATCAGAACACTATTCATATGTCAGGAAACTTCGTGTTCTCTGTTCTAATGCAAAAGGTACACATTTCAATAATCACATCAGTTGTATTTTACATACTTAGTATAACGGTGGTTTCAAAAATGAGTCCAAGACTATGATTACGGAGTAAGATTAAATACATTATGGCATTTAGGGAGGAAAAAAAAAGGAACAATACAGTGTTTTTCTTTTAGATACAGAGGGTTACTTTGAAAAAATACATGCTCTTTAGTTTAGTGGTTCCACCAACTGGATCTCATTCTTGATGTATGTAAAAAGCCTAGGGTATCTGGTATTTGGGAAAGTGTATCCTCCCACCATTGGACATTTTTAAAGCTGGGAGCCTCTGAAGAAATATTACAAAAGCAGTGTCAGAAAGAACTCAAGGAAAAATATAAACTAACATCTTTTTCTTACCAGAGACAGTATCTACAGCGATGAATAAACAAATCAACAACAACAAATTAGCATTTATTTGAATGAATCTAGAAAAAATGTGGTTGTCTGATTATATATAGTATATGGGTGTCTTCAAAACAAGTTCTGGCCCCCTTGGGGTTTATTCCTCCAGTAAATTACAAGCCCAGACTTTGAACTTTTGGACTACTCAACTGTCCACTTCTTTTTCCTCCTCATTTAAAATTGACATCAGTTCTCTCTTCCACCATCTTAAAGGCACCACAGATATTGTTTACTGAATTCCTGTGAGACCCACTTCCACCTTCCTAGATGAACGCAGCACCTGGCTAATGATTTTCCTCCACGTCCTAAGACCTCATCATCACTTCTGACATCTTCAAACTTCATGCTAGAGCTCCATCCGTCACCTCAACTGTAGAGTCCCATGATCTTGTTTATTCACTGCAGTCTTCCAACTGCACCCTACTTCAGCCATGCACCAGCAAGATCACTCACTGAATTTAACCACTAGAGGTAACTTGGAATGTTTGTTTTTCATAGACAACCCCATATCTACCACTGAACCCCTGCCCCTTCCAATGCCCCTCCTTGCTTTGTGCTCGCCAAGTTCAATGAACACTAAATCAGTTTGACCTACCCAGGAACCCTCTACTCAGCCCCTGTTATTGCCTTCCCTAACAACGAGGCTCCTGTCATGTTCCTGTGACCCACTCTGTCAGTGGGCAAACCCACACCAGGCACACTGTCCAATTTTTCTGTTTGTGCCCAAGAACATTGCTGGAGAAAACCTGGGAGTTCTCTTGCATAACACACTCATGCTTGCTTCCACAGTGCCAGGAATGCCAACAAAAATCCCCTGACTCATTGCTGGGAATATTCCCCCAAAAATTCTATGCACATAATTCTCACCTATGTACCTCAAAACCTCCTGTATCTTCTCTGTATCTTTCATGGCAAAGACTTCCTGAAGAATCCAATATAACACATATCCCTTCCACACCTCCTCAACATCACTTGTCTCTCCACTTAACTTCCCTCAATTCCCCTCTGTTTCAAAGACACTTTTTTACTACCATTTATCTGACTTACAGTTCTAGATTTTTGACCTTAAGATCTCTCCAATGCCACATTAACAACTTCTGACATCCTTGTACTTAGTACCGAGCTGGCACACGGTAGGCACTTAATAGATATGGATTGATTCAGTGAGTAAATAAATGAATCTACACCTAGATGTCCTACTTCCAGTTCAACTCTATATAAGTGACATTACTAAAGTAGAAAGAAAAGGATCATCAGAGTGGAAGACTGCTTTCTGCTCCTTCCACTCCGGCTGCTATGAACTCCAACTCTAAGTCTTCGGGGGTTCCATTGATTTTTCAGCAGAGGCTTTTTTCGGAAGTAATTGGAACATGGAATTGGACCCACATATTAATTGCTCTAAATGAAATAAAAACAATTGATTGTGTTTTAAAGGGTAATAGTTAAAGGTATATTACTTAAATACACAGTATACGTAAACTAACATACTTGTAAAATCAAAGGGGCATAACATCACCCCCAAACCATCCTGATCACTAGCATTCTTTTGCTGCATCCAAAGTCTTATATCCCGATGACTGCTGTTTTTTTGTGTTCTTCAGGCATGTAGGATCTTTAGGATAGTGTAAAAAATAGTCACCCACCACCCACCATTGTTCTATATGCTTTCCCACATGCTGTTTCTATTATGTATACTATTTTAAATTTCTTATGATCTTGCTTAAAATATGTTTATAAATTGTAAATTCTGTTTTTCTGGTTTCTTCATCTGTGATTTTTTTCCCTCTAATATGGATGGATTCCAGAAAACCCAGAAACAATATCTAACAATATCTGAGCAGAGGAAGGAGAGGAATAGCAAATAAACATTCTCCAGTGTCAGTCAGGTTAGGAAGATATTCGATCTTTCAATGTGTTCAACAAATGGGTTTAATAATGCACATTTCAGTATAAAACAGTTCACAACAGAAATATTTGCTACTCAGCCCATTTATCCTGGGAATTACACAACATGGACCATTTTCAATAACTCTCTTCATTATAATGATTTCCTCCTGCTCAAGCAAGAGAGATGTACAAACCATTTTGGTCTAGAAATGTAATATGATGAGATACAAATGTATTAAAGAAAAATTAAAGTACAGTAATTTTTATCACTTTGTTTTAGTGTTATGTTGTCTTTCTCAGGTAATTTAGTCTCTTTAAATCTTTCCAACCAGAATATAAAAATTGCTTTTTATTCAGAATCCATACAACCAAACAACTTGAAAAAGCAGATTTATTTTAAAGGCTTGGTAAAATACTGGTAGACCAAGAAAAAATTAAATTATGTTTTGGGGTGCCTAGTTGGTTTCTTTTAATTTTGTAACTTAAAGATCTTGAAGTGCCTTTTGAGTCATAAAAGATAACATTATGTTTAATATAATTTTGACCTTTTAATGTTATGTTCTAATATCAATGCGTATAGATTATGTAGGTAGTAACTTTTGCTTAGTAAGACCATCCAATTATGTGAAACCTTTTCAAACATTCTGAATGAATGGAAGTATAACTTCATCCATTTAATCATTCATTCATTTACTCAGCAAACGGGTACTGAAGGTACATGATGTGTATGGTACAACAGTAGGAACTAGTTCCCCAAGTAATAGAGTAATAAATAATAAGTCATAGAAATAAGATGTATTTCCATATCGCTATAATTTTTAGTAGTAATTCCCAAAAGGGTGCTATAAAAATTCATAGAACTGTAGAGAATTGTGATAGTGTTTTCAGTGGTGTGACAATTTAGTGCTTAGACGTTTTTGTTCTACTAACCTACCTGCATGACAATCCCATGAAGCACTGTCCTTATTCATGGTTTTCTTCTTGTCATCTTTGTGTACTCAGAATTTTTTACCACGTTTGTCTAATTCTTGAGAAGTAAAAATTCAGGGAATGTTTATTTACTGAACGCATATTCTGAGTAAGGCACTAAGCTGGCCACTAATCATATACACTGAAAATACAGCAGGCACAGTCCCTTCACTCACGGAGTTCCTAATCTAATAGGAGAAAGGAAAAAAAAAACATGTTTCCCCTGAACATGTCTTTCATTCCTTCCTACATTCTCACCATCACTGGAATTGAACTTTATTAGGCACCAAAACAACCACATTATCTCATTGATGTCTCCTAGGACCAGCAAGCAATACAATTGGTTATGGTCGATTTTACGGTTAGCCCGTGATTGTTGATAAGACAAGTCAGTGTTTTGTAAAGCGCTGGGTGCTGCTGGCGTAACCCACACATGGGTTAGAAGTGCTGAGATGGCATTTCTGATTAACCTGAGCAGCAAACAGTCCCTCTGATCTCTAAAGCAGGTGCTGCCGGAAAGAGCAAAATTCTACCCAGGAAGTGAGCGCTCTGAAAGATTTGCTTCTGGGGACTCTTCCTGGTGACATGACAGGTCCTTTCCTTCCAGAACTCTTACTCTGTGAATGAGAGCAGAGAGAAACAGTGGAAGAATGGAGGAGAGGAAAGAGAGAGCTAATGCAGAACAGACAGGGCAGTGCATGAGAGAGGAAGTAGAGGAGAAAGTAAGGAAAGGCAGAATTTATGAGGAGAAAGGAAAGGAAGGGGAGGGGAGAAGAGGGGAGGGGAGAGGACGGAGGGAGGAAGGAAGGAAGGGAGGAAAGAGGAAAGGAAGGCAAAAGACTGAGCGTATAACGCTAGCAGCAAGGACTCCAAGGGTGTGGTGGCTGTACCAGTTGGACACAGAGTACTGTGGAGTAAATCCTGGGCCAGGTGCCCAGGAACAAGGACAGTAAAACTCTTAAGAAGTGACAGCTGTTTCATCAGGAGGAATATTAGTAACAATCATAGCTAACATGAACTTTCTTTGCACCAATCCTCTAAGTGCTTGACATGAATTATCTCATTAAATCCTCAGGACAACCCCACAGGCAGAGTCTTAACCTAGAAAAAGAAACTCAGAGAGGTTAAGTAACCCATCCAAGGACACAGAGCTTAGATTTGAACCAACATAGCCGAGCTCCATTGCCCCTACTCTGAGGCACTGTGCTCCCCATGGCTGGTGCTCATCAGGCATGCAAGAACCTGCAGTAATAAGATGGTAGGAAAGAAGTGTGTTGGATTGAGACGTGAATCTGGACATTTCTGGTTTCCAAACTGCTTCCCACTCTTCATGTGAGGAGAGACAAATATTTTAAACAAAACTTATGTTTGTTACACACACATTCCACTGTAAGAGATAATTCCAATCAATTGAATATCCTGACTTTATAGTCATAGTCATTTTAGATATAATTTAATGTGTGGTGCGTGAATCAAATTATCCTTAAGTGACACCTTTGTGAACAGTCCCAGCTGAAGTCCCCTAGCAGAATATTGGTTGGATGTAAAATACCTAAATTTAGGAGGCTTGCCCTAATGTATATATTATAGACAGTTATTCTTAATAAGTAAACTTAATTAATAAACCCAGCCAAGGACTGACTAGTTGTAAACCTGGGTAATAGGAGGAAAGTTCATTTATTCATTCAGCAAATATTTATTCAGTACCCACTCTGTGCCACGTGACTATTTTAATGATACAGGAGCATACAAAACAAAGCTCTTCTGTAGATTACATTCTGGGAGGTAGGGTGGAGACCGATACAAAACAAATAAATAAATAAACCTATAATGTGTCAGATGATGGTAAGTTCTAAGAAAGAACAATAAAGTGAAGTAAGATGGATAGAGAGAGACTGGAGTGGATGCAATTCATGCAGCGTAGTCAGAGAAGGTACCTCTGATGTCTTTTGAGTGAGACCTGAAGGAAATGAGGCAGACAGCCATGCCGACGTGTGGGTGAAGAGCATTTCATCCAGAGGGAACAGCAAGTGCAAAGGCTCAGAGGCGTGAACGTGCTTGGTGGGTTTGAGGAACAGCAAAGAGGTCAGTGTGGTTGCAGCAGAAGAAGCAAGAGGGAGAGAGATGAGAAGAATCAGCACAGTGATGAAGTAGGGCAAGACTATGTAAGGCTTGTCAACCGTGGAAGGGACTTAGATTTTACTCTGAAACGGGATGACACTGGAGGGTCTTGATGCTGAACAGGAATGGTATGATCTAACTTCAGTTTTAAAAAGCATCTCATTGACTGCTGTGTGGAGAAGGCAGAGGGGCAAGGCTAGAAGCAGGAAGACCAGTTAGGAGGCTATTGCAAGACACCAGGTGACAGATGATGATGGCTGCTCTAGTGGTTGGAGAGTGACTGTAGGGCTGGCAGGATTTACTGATGGAGTGCATATAGGGCATGAATAACAGAACGGAGTCATGCTGGGTTGCTAGATTTTGGACTAAGCAATGAGACGAATGCAGGTTTACTAAGGTGGAAAAAACTGTGGGAGAAGTAGGTTTGGGGAGGAAAATGAAGAGTTCAGTTTTGGATGTGTTAAATTTGAGATGCCTATTAGACATCTGTGCACGCATCAAACATCACGAAGGCAGTTGGAGATATATATATATGTCTGGAATTCAAAAAGGATATCTGAAAGAAGGTGTAAATCTTGGAGGATCAGTATGCAAATGATATTTAAATTCATGGCACTAGATGAGGTTACTCAGAGTGTGAGAGAGAAGAGCAGGGAAAGGAGGTGTAAGGATTAATCCTCAGAACATAATTATGGACTCCCTGTTTGTGTCCTCCCCCAGTTGATACATTGTAATGCTAATCCCCAATGTGATGGTGTTTGGAGATGGGGTCTCTGGGAGGTAATTAAATCATAAGGGATTAAGCCCTCATGAAGGGATTAGTACTGTTATGAGAAGAGAAATGAGAAAGAAAAATGCTTCTCTCTCTGCTCTCTGTCATGTGAGGAGACAACCAAAAAATGACTGTCTATAAACCAGGAAGAGGGTCTTCACCAAGAACCCAACCATGGTGGCACCCTGATCTTGCACTTCCCAGCCTCTAGAACTATGAGAAATAAATATTTGTTGCTTAAGCCACCCAATCTATGGTATTTTTGTTATAGCAGCCCGAACACCCTGACACACACCAACATAGAGGTTGGGAAGAGGAAAAATGACCAACAAGGAGAGTGAATAGGAGTGGCCATGAGGGAAGAAAAGAAGCAAGAGAGTGGGGTCCTGGAGACAGTGAAGAAAGCAGTTCAAAAAGGGTAAGCATGCATGCAAGTGTATGGAATTTCTCCCTTCATTTCTTCTATTTTCTCTGTGAAATAAAAGGTAAGGGCATCATGACAATGAGCATGGGAAGAAAGTGCTGGAGATCTGAGAAGACGGAAAATAGGAAATAATCTTTGGGAAACCAAGATAGAGAGTGGACTAGGGAAGTATAGTAGCACTGCCGAGAAGGAGGGGCTCTCAAGAAAGTTGGTTATTGGGCAAACACATGGGCAGGAGCAGGATAGGTGGGGTGGCTGTGCGATGCAAAGTTCAATATCAGGCTTGTTCGGCTTCGGGGTCAGATTCGCAGAGGTAGGGGAGGGGACACCAACAGAGCTGAGACAGACTTGGTAGGGGCGTCGGCTTCTAGCACCCTGTCAAGATGAAAGGCCAGGGCACAGGGCTGGGTTAAGCCAAGAATTTCCCAGTGTGGCCTAAAACAGTTGGAATTGGGGAACACCCTGCGACGGACTGGCGGTTGAGTAGAGAATTCAAAGGTGAAGACCAACAGAGTAAGAAGAGGCCATTAATGTGAGGAGTTATGAAGTCAACAGGCGGAAAAATTGAGAACAGGTACAGAAAAGGAGAGTGAATGAGGTCGGGTTTGTGGTTAGTGTCCAGGCAGTGACTACTACAGGGATGATAGAAATCCATTCTTATATGCATACCACAAGGGACGTTCTGATAGGTTAAATGGGAGTAAGTGAACTCGCAGAAGAGCAGTTCAGCTGCTGATTGTTGAGTCGTAGAGGATACCTCCAGGTATGGGGCAGGACCCAGAGGAAAAGCTGGCATTGGAAAACAAAAGAACATCAAATCAAGAAGTGGCAGAAGTCATGGGTCATGACAGCTAAGACAGGAGAGAATTTCGAGAAAACATGAAAAACCAGTGTAAGAAGTGCAGAGCCTAACAACTAAGAAAAAACTGGCACTGACCGCATCAATGATGATGTGGGAAAGAACAGTTTCACAGAAGCAGTGAAAGGAGCAAACATCCCTTGAAGAGTGCCAGGTCACTGCTCAGAAGGAGGCCTGAACTGTGAAGTGAATGCCCACATCTGAAATGTCCATCCCAGATGTTCCAGCAGAAAGGCAGGCCCTCTACAAAATTTGCAGGCCCAGTCCAAATGAAAATGTAGGCACCTTGCTCAAAAGTTATTACGATGGCCACAGCAGAGCATTCTACCAAGCACAAGACCCTTCTGTGCAACCCATGCAGCTGGCCCTGCCAATAGGAAAGGGGAAAAAAAGCAGAATGTCATTTGAAAACAGCAATGGGTTTCTCCAGGATGGTGGATCTGGGTGTATTTTAAGGCAGAACCAGGCAAAAGTGAAAGGCTCCCCACTCCACGTGACCACTGGATATTTTCATTTGGCTGTCATCTCAGATTCAGAAATGGAACTCCTAACCCTTCACCAAGCCATCTTTCTTTTATCTATTATACACTATATTATTACTAATATTTTAATTATTAATTATTTTCATACCTTGGACCCAAAGCCTGGTTAGAAGTTTGGTCCTATGCTTCAGTTTCGTTGTCTGCAAAATGGAGATAATTAGGAGGTTTAAATAGGTTAATTTATATAAAGTACCAGAGCTGCCCTGACAGGCTATATACATGTTAAATTAACTCGTCTCATTTTTGTCTTATCTTGTTATTAACCAAATCCTGTCAAATGTTTCCTCTGAATTCTCTCTTGTAGCCATTCTCTCTCTTTTTTTTGTTTTTTTCCCATTCTTAACTATCATTCCGGGTCTTTTCACCACCAGCAGGAGCCTGTAATTTGGCCTCCCTGATGCCAGCCTCTTGGCCCTGCTAGTACCAAAGTCATCTCCTTGCACATGACTTCTGTGCTATCACTGCTCTAAGAGCCACCTTCCCTGTTCAAAACTCTTAAATCAGTTTTGTGTTTTGCCTAATAATCGCGTTTAAGCTTCCTTGCCTGGATTTCATGGCTCTTCCTGACCAGCATGAACCCATAGGTCAGATCAATTCAGCTTCATGAGCTTTCTGTCAGCCATTCTATGTACTCCTGTATCAAGGGAGGCGGGGATGGTGCAACCCAAAGGTGGAGACCTTTACCTACCCTGCTCCGGGGTTCGCTCTTAAAGAAGACAGCATGGAATCCAGAGCAGCGAGGACACAGGTGAGCAAGATGTGCCTGGGAGAATGCCAGGTCACTGCTCAGATGGAAGATCATCTGATGGCACCTGTGTTTCCTATGATACTGTAGCTTTCCTTTAGCCAACACCTCTTGTTCACTGACCTTGGGGCAGGATTTAGAGATGAAGCAATAAAAGCTGCAGACCCCTCTTTGAAGGAGTCCACCATCCTGTGGGACCTCAGTAGGAGACAGTAGAAGACAGAACTCCAGGAACTGGGTGGTCTAGGTATCCGATGGCCCGTGGGTAAGGGTGAGAAAGCAATGAGGAAAATGGCTCTCAAGGAAGCATTTGAGTATCAAAGGACAAGAAGCTGAGGAAATATCCCTGGGGAGTTCAAAAAATAAAAATTGAAAAGGGCAGGGGAGACAGGGTAGCTCCCCTCAAGAGTTTCTAAGGAGAGAGTATGGGGTAGGAAATACAGTGTCATCTAAGGAAACTTCTGCTAAGCCAGGAAGACCAGGTTGATGTGTAGGAAAGAGATGGAGAGGATGACAAACAGGGTAACAGTCAGTACTTCGAACAAGAGAAGTAGGAGCCAGTGACAGTGGAGGCGTGACCCACAGAGAAGCTCTTGCGGGTAGGCAGCCGAGTTGCAGGGCTTTTAAGACAAGTGTCCACGAGTATGGGGTACATATTTAAGGGACAGAATGAGTTGGCCCTCAGGCCACACCAAAGCAGCGGAGAAAGGAAGAACAGAGCCACTTGTAGGGAAGAGAGTGAGGGGGACAGTGAGGAACTGACTAAGAAGACTGAGCAGTACTGGGATAAGAGCTCGACAAGACAGAGAGGTCTCAGGCGAGACACCCCACCCTCTCCTCTGTTCCTCACACACCCAGAGACAGTTGTGGTTTGGTCAAAGCCCAAGATAATTTTAGGTGTGCTCTGTTTTAGGCTGCTACTTCTGCAGTAGGTGGATGTTTCAATCCAGTTAAAAAGAATGACATGTCAGTCAAAGGGTTAGCTGCCCTTAAAAGAGAAAGAATAGGAAATGTGATTTCACAAAAGGGATATTGATTGTTTCCTAATATTTGTTAAATGTCTGCTAAATGCAAAATGTACACAGTTGGCACTTGTTTAGTTCTCACACCAACCTATTGTGGTGGAGAATAGTAACCCTACTTTATGAGTGAGGGAAACTAAGGATCTGAAAGTTTAAGAACCTAGTCTAGGATTACATGATGGAGCCAGGCTTCTGATCCAGGACCGTCTGGTTCCAACTGCCTAAATGTTTTTTCCCTGTACATCTAGGGAGGACCTTAAAACCATGCACATGGCCTCATGTGGTAGAAAATTAAAGCACAGAGGCAACAGTCTGTTCTTCTACACATGTTTTAATAATGGCTTTGGATCCTCAGCTCTCGGAATTTCTGCTCTTTGATGGAGCCCCTCAGACTCCCTGCCTTTCACCCACCCTCCCGCCCCCCTCTTTCTACTATCTCATGGGGGGCTGGCAGCCACTGATGCTTTTAGTAGTTTACAGATATGTCCCGTCACATCTCCCAAAGTTAGGCTTCATGATATCTTTGAAGAATTTCTGTGATCGTCCAAGATTTCTAATCTTGAGTATCCTAGTTCTGTATGTACTATTGTAATTTATATCAGATGTTAGTAATGAGAGTTGATTTATTAATGCATCATATTCAGTTTTAGCTAAAAAGATTAAAACCTGGCTCCTCTCTCCCCATCTCTAATGAAAACGCTAGTGAATTCCCCTAATGTTTTTCTAGAAGTCCTCATTTCTATTCAGTCTTGAAAATCCAGAGGTTTAAGTTAGAGAGACCCCAATATAATTCACATTTGAAATCCAGACCCCTCTCTGGGTTGCTGACATCAGAGTCCCATCCTCCGTCACTACTCTCATTTAGGGCATTTATAAAAACTGATGTATCATGATGGTGCCAGGCATGGACTGGACTACAGCCTTGTAAAGTTGCAACAGCCATACAAATCATCTAGTCTCATCATCTCTTTTACGGACAAGGACCTTAAGGCCCAGGGGCTTAAGCGTGTTGCCCAAGGTTACGCAGGTAAGTTCATAGCCAACTTCATATTAAATTTCATGTGGACCAGCAACCTCCATTCTACTCCCATATCTTCTCTTACGAAGGTAAAACTCTTTGCTGCCTCTCTCCAAACTATTTTCATAACATCTTCCTGAATGATTAGCAAACCCGTTTAATAGGCATAGACACTGAAGGTCAGAAAGGTTAAATATCTGTCCCCTGAGGGTACAGTGAACATTGCTGAGAGAGGAAGAACCACGAATAAAAGACAAAGCTCCTGACTTAAAAATCAAGGATCCTGCCCTTTAGGATACATAGATATTAAGGATATTGGCAAATAAAATGAGCAATCTTTCCAGGTTCTGGGCTCTACAGTATCTAAGTTACCTCCGAGTTTAGTATTTCTTCTTTTCAGAGAAAAATCATTTAATCAGGATTTTGAGGGTTAGGGAATGGAGACAATTCCCTAAACACATTTTCTTTCTCATAAGATTTTAGAATTTGTCTTTCAGACAAATTTAGTAATTTATCTAAACGTGTTTTCTTTCAGACAAAAATGTTTTAAACGACTAATATCTGCAACACAAAACATAACAAATCCACACAAAGTAGCAGGATGCCATTGTTCTTTCCTGTTTAAGCAAAGTGGAACACCGTCCTCCACTTTCAAACGTTATCCTAGTTATGTCACACGATTCCAGGCTGCTCTGTGCCTGCTTGACTCAGTAACACTCATGGAGAGAGACAAGAGCCATTGGTGCGTTCACTGACCACCTACTATAGCCAGACGGTGCAGCCAGGTGCTGGGACATTGCCAAAGGGAGCAAGGCACAGTGGATACTCTCAGGGAGCTCATGGTGGCGGGTAGCAGAGCATCAAGCTTTGAGGGAGGTAGGAAGCAGATGGCCTCTAGGAGTTAGAGCAAAGAGGTTGTCATTGGGCTGAGGGAATCTTCCAGGTTTTAAGGAAGAGCTGGGCCCTGAAAGGACTGTAGGATTTAGAGAAGAGGGCTAAAAGGAAAGGGAACAGAAGGTAGAGGAGATACATTCCTGGGGTCCTGAAATCAGCACACTGATCCTTAAATTTTGGAGGGATTATATAAAAAAATTATTCTAATATATCCCCCTGAAGGAAATCAATAGATTGTCCCAAAGAAGAAGGAATAAAGGATACAAAGTCAACTTTCCCATTGACAAACACTTCTTGGACATAAAATACTTGCCAGTTACTGTGCTAGGTATCGGGGATACAGAGCTATGAGAAACCTAGAACAAATTTATAGTAGGGATTAAAACTTGGATCCTCTCTTCAATTTATGGTAAACTGTTTGATCCACAGGGCTATGCTATTATGTACTTTCTTCTAGGCATTCAGAGAATTCTACAAAGAATTCCATTCTATATTATTTTCAGGGAAAATCCATAAGGAGACAACATAAGAGAGTTACCTGAATATGGATTCATACACTAGACAATCTCATTCATTGCATAATAGGATAGACATAGAATGCTGTTCATTCCAAAAGAATCAGTTATCTAGATATGCCATACCTAGAGCACTGAGGCACATCTCTTGGCCTCGGGACCTTAGCATGTGCTTTCTTCACATATTCCTACTGCCAAGCCATTCACAGGAGGTTCTCCCAGGTGACTTTCTTTGTCCTTCTTCCTATCTCCCAGATCCCACTATATCATCGTTCACCCCCATTGTGCTGCACCTTCACTGCTTCATCTGAACAGTTTATCTAGAATATGTACACACCTTTTAGCTCAACCAAAGGCAGTTATGGTGACACAATTGTTAGGCCATGTGTGCAGTTGAGATGCAAGTATAATCTTGGAAAAGAAATGTACGAAGTCAGTGAAAAGTACAGGACACTCTAAATGGAAAGGAAGTGTAGGTATTTCAGTGTGACTATCACCATCTTTGTAAATGTATTTCCATAGTTATTTTTCTGATTACTCAGAATTCTAATATACTTGATGAAAGAATCTTAAGAACATGTTTGGAACGTGTCACAACAATATGCTAAGGAACATACAGGTACTCTCACACACACACAACGGAAAAAGAAGATATGAGTGTCTATCAAAAGGAAAACATTGAAAAGATGATGACAATTATACAAATATGAACATAGTACTGACATGTTGCATAGGGATAATTATAATTTCACTCCATGAAAACGGAATGTTTTCAATAGATAATAATGTTTGGTTTTTCTCCTTAAATTTTATAAGCTACTAACTCATTATTTTTCTTCATGGCAAATATCAAAACCTTTTCAAGTTCCACTGCTCAAATGAAATGCACTAGATAATGTGCAACAAGAAGAGAAGAATCCAGATCATCTCCAAATTGACAGGAAGCAATTTATTTAGAAGGTTGAACTTAAAAAATAATTAAGTCCAGAATTTTACAATTGAAAAAGTTGGTAGTACAATTGATTTTTTTCTAGGATATTTAGCAAATTTTCAATATTATATTTTAAAGAACCCCCCCCCAAAAAAAAACAGCTTGGAAATGCCTGGGTAGGGGTAAAGAATTATTCAAATCCATTGAATTATATTATGCTTTTTCTGTTAAAAAGTTTTTTATGGTAATTACTCAATAAAGGTAATGTTCACATACCCATATAAATCAAGTTAAAATGAAGGTAACTAATTTCAAAGTTACTAAACCAGAAAAGTTTTTTTATCAAGATGATAAACAGAACTTTATAGACCAAAAGTATAAATTTACATGGACCTCTAATTAGGATGATTGTGTAGTAGATTCTAGTAAAACCTCATTTCTGAGTTTCTAGAAAATGTATTTTATAAATTCAAATGGCTAATATAAATCAGAGATCATTTAGAATTAGATGTACATTATATAATTACTAATTTTAAACAAATTTCTTCTTTCTTAAAGTGTTAAAATTTTAATTCTGGTCTGTAATTTATATTTTTATTTTAGTGAAAACAAAAATTTACAGATATTTGGTATAAAATGTTCACACACAGAATATATCTCTTACGTGACACTAAGGAAACTTTTAGGGTAAGCTGCAACATCATATCTGGAAATAATTCCATGAATTCTAATTTTTAAAAAACTGTAAGATGATTTGCAGCTTTAGAATACCTGAGATGCAGTGTGAAAATACTGGTACAAATCACTATTCCAGAATGATGTATTCATTCATCAAAGACTCCTAAACAAAGGAGTCAGAATTTGGTTCACAGTTTATAAACTTTGTGCAAATTTTGTTATGATAACCTGTTACCCACAGAGGAAGTTATCCATAAACAAAAACAATCTGGTATTTACTAATTTTATACAATCCATTGTAAAACTTCCTGGTCTGAAGTTTTAACCAACCTGGAGTTAATGTGAACCATAACCAGGGTGAGTGAACATGATAAATTAACAGTATCAGAGAAAGCAGATGACATAAAGAAAGGTAACACTCAGTAATAACATATATAATTAAATAAAGTTTCATGGTTTTTGACATAGCCCAAGTGATGTAGTAAGCTAAATCATGGAGTTTCTAATCCATCTATGGTTGTTACCAAATTCAGCAATTCAAAATGCAACCCAGTGTAGAAAAGACATTTTTCAGTTAATTTAAAAGATATTTACAGCTTAATATTTTTAAACAAATTATTTACTCAAATTCTTACAATCATTTGCTGGTTCCTATGACTATTTATTGACAATTATTTCTGAATTTTATAAATGTGTTAATTACCAGCAAGTAAATCTTGTTTTAAAAAGCATTGATAGTGTAAGCAATTATCAAAATGGAGGATTCCCATTTGTGTCTCTGGTTTAAAGTCTAATTAGTGATTTGTAGTGATCCAATATTTTATATAAATACAAAATCCAACAATTTGCTTTCTTAAGTCTGTAAGGTATATAAGATTATAGATATCTTTACACATACAAATTTTGTTCAGAAATTGGATTTCATTTTAGAAGATATGCTTCTAAACACAAAATGTATTTTATGAACTATCTTAAGCATAAAACCCACAATTATTCACTTTTATTTTTTAAGAATAAATTATTACAATGCATTGCAAAATATTCGCTAATGGAAATGCAACAATTTTTATTTACCTAACCTGTTACTTCACACTGTAGTATAGAATCAATTTTATAAAGCAAAAGTTTGATCTACTGTGCAGTCAGAAGATTTATAAGGTAGTGTTTTCAATTCCAACAGAATTTTTCTGGGTTTTAACTTTTCCACAGAGCACTGAAATAAATAAAATTTTTTAGGGTTTGCATTAAGATATTTAAAGGGTTTCAAGTATTCTACAGATAGAGATTTTGGAAAACACTGAATTCTTTCCAAAAAAATAGCTATTTTAAGTTTTGTTTTACATCACTGTAGAAAGTCTAGAAGACTTTTATTTTTCTCCAAAATCTCATTTTCACCTGAAATAACTGTATTCAGGTTTTCTCAGCAGGTAAAGTATACATTCTTACAAGGTTTCAAATTTAAGAATTCCAATAATGCATTTAAACTGAGCACCCACCGAATCGTGTTGTTTCCTCTTTGTGTGTGTGTGCGTGTGTGTCTATTACCTTGCAGTTCTGTTCTTTACAATCAATTTCAGGCTTTTTACCTCCCCAGAAATACCTTAGTGAACCCTCAGCATTTGCTAATCTCTTAATAATTGTGAACCGGCCAGCTCCTTCAAGTAGATCGTTAACCACAAGAGTGCCTGACAATTTCCAAGTCATATCCTCTGTCCAAAAGGAAAAGATAGGGCTTTGTGAGGCCGAAAGGAAGCGAAGGAAAACAAAACAAATGTAGCTCATGCTGAAAGTGAAAAGTGCTTGGACAGATTAGTATTTTCTTTTCTGCAAGGCGTCCTGCCAATTTTTTTTTTTAATAGAGAAGAGTTATTTTTTTGGTCTGATTTTTCAGTTTCTTGGAAAGTGTTGGTATTTACCATCCCCACCGGCCCCTCATAATTATTGTTGGTTGTTTTGTGTTTTTCCCATCCGTCTACATCACAGACTGCTGATACGCCCAGCCCGCCTCACTCTGTCAAAACCCCAACTCTGGGCGACCCTGGGTTTGGTAACTCCGCCGACTCCCGACGACACATCCCACTCTCCCTCTCACGCCTCTTATTTTAGTCGCAAGATCCCTCACTCCAGTTGCAGTGAAAGCCGGAAATTTTCATTGAACTCCCCCCTCTTTCTCGCCCCCCACTCGGAGCAGAGAGCTAGGGAGCGGGGAGGCTCAGAGCACAGCCGGGTCTCGGCCGCCTCCCCTCTCTCCGGAAGGCTTTAATTTGCACACTCGCTTGCCACTGAGAGCCGAGCCCCCAACCCCGCCGCCGGGAGGGTCTCCGGCAGAGTCAGCCTCCGGGGCCCCCAACCCCGCCCCCGTCGCCTCCCCGGCTCGGGCCCCGAGCGCCGGCCGGAGCCCCGCAGCCCCGTCCGCCCCCAGCGAGCGGCGCGGGCGGCGCCCTCCGCCGCCCCTCCTCCCTCCGCCGCAGTGCCCACCCCTTCGCCGAAGAGAGTGCTGGTAACTCCTTCCTCCAAGCCGGGTTACCTGCTCCGCGCCGCCGTGGACACGTGTGAAGGTCGGACTGATACCCGCAGCCCCTTCGCGAGGCCCGACGCGGCCGGGCCCCTCAGGTAAGGAGCTGTGCGCTCGGGTGGGTGGGCTGCGGGGTGGGGGGGAGGGTCCCCGGGGGAGATTTGGAGGCTTGGCCGGTGTCGGAGGCGAGGGTGGGTAGGGGGGACGGGGACCGGGTGGGGGGGGCGGTAGGTTCTCGGAATAGGCTTTGGTTAACCCCTTACGAACCGAGGCGCGGTAGTTATGGGGGCTAGTTTTGGGGAGCTAAAGGAGTTTCTCCTAATCCGGCCAGAGGACGCCAGATTAGGACGCCACACGAGGGACGACCCCCAACACCGAGATCCTGTGCCAGCTCACACATAGCCTTAAGCACAAACGCACCCACGAACACTTTTTATCCAGCTTCTTCAAACGGAACTCAAACTCCACTCGGAAACTCACATAATAATCCACATTTAGGGTTTAAAATGCACTGCTGTTGGGGACTCCATGGGGGAGAATGTGTTTCGGTGCCTTATGTTTATGTCCCCCGAAAGCTCGTTGAGGTACGGTGTGGGCTCCACCTTACCCACCAAGAGATAAATGTTAACGCAGACTTCTTGCTGGCAACCCCTGCGGGCGTGTTATGCACACTTAGAGGAGTGCACGCAGGCGGCCAGTGCCCAGGCTGGAAGCCCCGCAAGGATGCACGCTTGCTTTAGTTTCCCAGTTTACGTTTCTAATTTAAAATATCGAAGTTAAAACGCACGCCCCGGGGTGAGCACCTTCGGGCCCAGCACCGCGCCCGTCAGTGTGCACGTGGGCGCATCTACTTGTGCGCACACGCGGGAGTCGTGGTCCCCGGTGCGGCCTCTTGTCGCTGCGCTGGTGGCGACCCTTGCGGTGCTTGGCAGGCTTCGGGAGAGGCACATGAAGGATTTCATTGAGTGTGAAGACAGAGAGCAGAGACAGAAAGCAGAAGGAGGCGGCTGCAGCCTTTGTAGTCGCGGAGGAATGCGGAAATGTTGAAGCACTATGTCAAACTTTTTTGAAATGGGGTCAAGACACATTCAGCCAGCGTGGGAAAGCAACAACAACAACAAAAAAAAAAGTGGAGGAGAGGGGGGGAAAAGGCACTGCTGCTCCCGTTTCTCTCCGCCAGAGCCTACAGTCCCGGGAGCGAGGGGGGAGAGCCGGGGCGGGCGGTGCGGGGCCAGGCGGGGGCAGCGGGCGCAGTTCCCTGCGGGGGTGGGACGTCCCCGACGCTTCCTTCGCTGCCGAGCAGCGGTCAGGACTGGGGAGCGGAGGGGAGGGGGGGCCGCGGGAGGGGGCGGGCTGCGCAGCCTGCGGCGGCTCCTCAGCTACCTGTGTGGCCCTCGGCCTGCCTCAGACCGCGGTGCTGGCTCTAGGGGCTCGTTCCTCGGCTCCCCCAGGATTCGCCTTCACCTTTTAAGGAGAGTTTTGAATAGAGTGAGTGTGACGGTCTCTGCCCTCGCTGCGGGCCCCTCCGCCCGCAGGCCGTGGGGGTCGCGCATTTTGTTTCTATAATGCCTGGCAGAAGGCGACCGCGCCAGCGGTTGCCGGGCAGGTAATTCCGAGGTGCCCCGAGAATTTCGGACACGCGGCTGTAGTGGCGAATGTCCGGCCGAGGCCAAAGCGGCAGTGGGGAGGAGGTTCCCTGGGTCCTGGATTGCAGCCGAATGGGAAGGGATAGTGCGTCGTCCCCTACCCACCCCGCTTTGTTGTGTGGGGGGCTCCTGGGGGGGCCACTGGCTGCTGTTCGGACCCGGCCTTAAGCCGAAAGGGGAATGGAGCAGCCACCTCTGCTGCCTACTTTGGGGACGACCCTGGGAGTGGGGAAGGGTTCGCGAGTCCAGGCCTCAAGGGCGCAACCCCTTCTCACTTTCCCCTGGAGGCTCAGCATTTACTCCCCCCGCCCACCCCTTTTAAGGGGAGGCTGAGTTTTGCTCAGGTTCAATCGGTTGAAAATTTCTAGGCGAGTCACGGTTATGCTGCCTTCCTTCTGAAGTTGTTCTCCAAGGAGACGACAAGCTGAAGTGCGGTGAACACCTCTTTCTCCCACTCTTAGGGTCCCGTGGGCGACTTCCCACCCCACCCCCAGGGCCCTGTCGCTCACCCATCCCCGAGGAGCGGGAGCTCCAGCCCTCCCCGACCTGATGGGTCTCCACCAGGGAGGTCCTCTAGGTCGGAGGAAGAATTCCGCTTCCAATCCAGATTCCTTTACCCTAAAAAGACCATTTGTGTGTGCAAGTCGTTTTAAAATGTGTCCTCGTAGAAAAACTGAAAGTGGAAAGAAAGGAAGCAATTTCCGAGCAGATGTCTGACCACCCCTTCTCGCACACTCCCAGCTTCGGGTTACAGGGTCCTGGGAGCCCCCACCCACATTCTGCGGCCGCACACCAGTGGACCCGCGGTCTCTCCACACCAGGTTGTGCACGACCCCGAAACGCCCCACGGCATCCCAGGAGCCCCTCTCCCTGCACCTCCAGGCCTGGGCAGGCGGGGAGGGTAGCAGCACAGCACAATGATATAAGGATAAATATTAAGCCGTGACATTGACGTGCCCGGCGCCTCCCCTCCCCCGCGCTCCCGGCACACTCTGGGCTGCTTGGCACGCCCCCTCTCGTTCCACTGCGTCTCGCGCCCCGCGCTCATCCCCGAGGGGCCCCTGCAACCTCTCCGCGCGAAGACGGCTCCAGCTCTGCAGGGAAAGAAAAGTAACTTCGCTTTTCTCGGAGGAACCAGGAAGGATTAAGCGGCCTGGGAGAGGGCAGGAGCTCGCAGAGGGTAGCGAAGGGGGCTTCGTAAAGGAGGAGGAGGGGTGTCTACAGGAACCCCGAGGAAGGCGCCTGGGATGTCTGATTACACTTTCTTCTTGTCCTCCCGTCTTCTCTTTTAGGTGGAAGGACTGTGGAGTGAGACGCGCTCGGGCAAAGACTATGTAATCGCCTTGGTGCCTGTACAGAGGACTGAGCTTCGGGGAGGGAAGAGGAGGGATCGGCTTGCTCCTCGGCGACTCGGCAGGCGGAGTTTCGCAGCGGCGGCACCAGGCTTGTGCCCGCCCGCGGGGAGGTCGCTCCATCCAGCCCCGGCGGCCGCGAGAGTCCGAGCGCCGGACCGCGGTAGTCGGCGGGGGTGAGAGAGAGCGAGATCGAGCTCTAGGGCGCGAGGGAGCGGGCCGGGGGTCCGGGAGGAGGCGAGCAGCGGCCACGAGCGAGCCGAGCGCGCCCCCCGCCCGCCCCAGCGGCGCCGTGCCGGGCGGCGTCCGGGCGGCATGGAGAAGGACGGCCTGAGCCGTGCCGACCAGCAGTACGAATGCGTGGCGGAGATCGGGGAGGGCGCCTATGGGAAGGTGTTCAAGGCCCGGGACCTGAAGAACGGAGGCCGTTTCGTGGCGCTGAAGCGCGTGCGAGTGCAGACCGGCGAGGAGGGCATGCCGCTCTCTACCATCCGCGAGGTGGCGGTGCTGAGGCACCTGGAGACCTTCGAGCACCCCAACGTGGTCAGGTGAGCGGTGGAGCGGCGCCCGCGCCGTCTGGGGCCGCGCGCCGTGGGAGGGCCGGGACAGGGATCCTGGGGCCCACGAAGATTGAGGGGCGGGGGGGCGGCTAGGGAGGCCCGGCGCGACCCGTTGACCTTACCGAGTGAGAGTAAGTTTTGTCGACAGAGCCACGAGCCAGAGCCGGTGACCTTGCCAGACAGCGAACAGAAAGACAAGTCATAAAATGTGACCTGCGCAGGCCTCCTTGCCGCTGTGCAAGTTCTAAGTGTTTTCTCCCTGCCCACCCTGAAAGGGATCCAGAAAGATGGGCGTCTTTTAGGGACAGAACAGGCCAACCTGAGACGCGCCCCTCCAGCCCCAGCATGGTTTCCATGGCCATTGGGGGAATTTTTGAGAGAATGAGTGAGAGGTCTGAGGATATGGTGATGATTAGTAGAAAGAAAGCTTTATTGTCGGGGCCTAGTAGAAATAAGGTTTAAAAGTGCAGAAACTTTTAAGAATAGTTTTGCCAGTCACACCTACAGTTTCTTTTTATTAACGTTGCATAATAATAAGGATTTCTGATGGTCTGAGGACTTCAGTGCTGATGCCCAGTTTGTGTCATTTAAAAAATTTCTTCCCAAAATGTTACCTGTTTGCATTACTTTATGTCTCTGGGCCAGCATAGTCCTTAGACTCCTTCTCCAAAGGGTCAGATGTGAGTCCTGGTTGTGGAATCTTTATATTCTAAAGGTGCTGCCCTTGCTTTTCCTGGGTGGGTTGTGCTGGTGGGTGAGGAGGCACCAGTACTTATAGCCTCTCTTGTGTGGTAACCAGTATTAAACCAAAGTGTTTGTCGCTTAAGATATATGATGTTTTCTTAGTGATCCTGGAATTTCCCCATTGTGTGTTTGACATTGTGTGGTGTGTCATCCTTTTCTTTTTAAAACAGAGGTGCATAGTTTTAAGCTGAAAAGGAATGCCCAGAAACTTCTACAAATCAGGGTGTGATTTCACCTTTCTCAACTCCTAAGATAGTATGTTCCAAAAAGGAGGTCTTGAGGTCTTCTTCCTGTCTTCTCATCCGTCTAGGGGTTCTGTTCAACAAATATGTGTCTACTACTGTATGTGTGCTGTGGATGAAATTATGTAAATAAGCACAGCTAAATATTTTTGTAAAAAAGTCAAACAGTTTAACATTAGTCATCAAAGCGGAGAGACCCAAGGCTGACCTTTGAAATACCAAGCCCTCTATAGTTTCAGGGAGCCCAAGTGTCTACAGAATCTTCCTGGGAGGTTTCAGCTTGTCTCCTCTTATCCCAGGTTGGATGATTTGTGTTGTGCTTTGTTCCTGACACAGTCAGACTCAGGCTAGAAGGCAGCAAAGAATCATAAATACCTAAATAAAGTAGTAAATGGCTATAATGACAGGACCCTAATATACCTCTATTTTAGCCAGTAAAGAAGAGAGGGACAAAAGATAATGAGACTGAGGGAATCAGTGTTTTAGGAAGATGGGATTATAAATAAAAGCAATAGATAACCTTTTGTGTGTATGTTTTCTTTGTTGAAAAACAACAAAAACCCTTTTGGGGAGTCTTTTGTGATATTGGAGAGAAAAGTTAAGGGTACATTTTGTCCCCTGTAACTTAGTTATCTTCTTAGTGGAATCACCTAGACACTTCCCAAAGGGTGAATTCCACCACTAGAATTGTAGGTCCAAAGTTCTTGTTTTATTTTGTCTGTTACCTTTGGATAGTGTCCAGTTAAGGATGATTATCATGTATATAAATAAAATCATGTTCTTCCAATTGTAGCAGTGTTACAGAGGCACCCCGGTGTAACATCCTTTAAAAAACACAATTTATTCTTGTGACAGAGGAAGGTTGTTTTTGTCATTGTGCTGGTAGATTTTGGCTAATCCATCTTATTCTCTTGATTTAGTCTCTTGAGGTTGGCATGTCTTTACAGATTTCTAACTAACCCATGTCTTGGATTCTATACTGAGAAATTTTAGGAGACTATACTTACAAGTTGAAGACAAAGGCATCATTTTCTAAAACTATGTCACATGTTAAGTGGTGATGATGACATCTACCTCTTAAGAATTGTGAGGAGAAACTGAGATAGTGTATATGAAAACACTTTGTAAATTTAAGAATGCTTCAAATGTCCACATATTATTTGTGTTCAGGCAGGTTAGCGTGGCCCTTGCCATGGAGAAAGTTCCCAGTAAGGCCTCAGTTCACCTGACCTTTCCTGTAGAACAAGTCATACTCAAGCCCAGACATTACAGGCTCTGGAACCAAGAAGCTGCTTGAATATAATGAGACTGTAGTTTGTCAGAAAAGACCATCAGTCAAATGCCATGAAATTCAGTGACACTTCAGAAAATTATTGATGATGTCATCCTCACGAGCTGCAGATCTCCATTCCGTTTTGTTTCCTTCCTGTTTCTTCTCTTCCACTTCTGCCTTGGGGCAATTACTGGCCCCCATGACTTACTTAGCTGGACTAGGAATTCAGATTTTAGAGGATGCTGATATTTGTTCAGGCAGGATCAGGAAGTCAAGCACAGGTGACAACAAATTCTTTCCTTCCAAGGGAGAGTTGTCAAAGTTGGGCCCCCAAACCTGTCATTTATTGTTGTCCCGCAGGATCCGTTTTACAGTCCTATGGCTGGTTCTATAAAGGTTTCTTAAAAGGGCAGACGCCTTAATAAGTGCCTTCAAGTCCCAAGTAATTGATCATGATCATAGGCACCTCCCACAGATAGTTAAGCTTCTAAGCTTGAAGGAGCATAATAAACATATTCATTTTTCAAAAGTTTAAGATTTAATTTTGATGGATTTGCCCAAAAAACTGTCTTGTTATTGCTGGCACTGGTACTGCCTGCATGCACAGGGATGATAACTTGAAATTCTTGCTTACCTGTGCTTGATATATCCCAGGCCCAGGCTCGATCAGCCAGTCAGTGTCTGGGATGTAGACTTACTTGTATTTTGCAGTTGGTAATCCCAAATCCTGGAGACTTTGCCAGAATCACACTTCAGTATCAGCTTACATTAGAGCTTCTGCACTCCACAAACGAATCCTATTTTACATTCTGAACTAAATATATATAATAGATAAAGTAATATGTTTTATCAGCAATCTATTCATTCATCAAATATTTACTGAGGGCCCAGTATTTGCCAGACACTGCTGGAAGCTGGGGATACATCAGTGAACAAGTCAAAAAAGTCTCTACATTTACAGAACTTAACCTTGTTATGGGATGAGCAGTTCTTTTATCTTTTTAAAAATTCAGTTCTCTTTATTTCCATTGGCTTGTTTTGCTATATTTAAGCTAACCATTTTTTTCAGAGCAACTAATATTTGTGGTAATTTGGTTACCCTGAATTTGCTGATTGAATAGTTAGATAACTAAAACACTAATCAGAATCAAATGCTTTTGGGGGATTAAATTTCACTTTAGGCACAAACAAAGAGATCAGTATAAGAAGATGTTGACATGTAATTAATAGATATAGATACGAACATTTGAACTCCACTTACTCAACAAGGATTTAGGAAGGGACCTAATGTTTAAAAAACGTGGGGTTAGGTGCTGGGAAAGATACTTGGGTAAATCATACCTGGCTACTCCTCCCAAGTAATTCCCGTTTTTGAAGAAGTAAGATGATCATCATAACCCCCGATACATGATAGTATCATGTCACTACAAAGTCCTGGTAAGTGCTATCAGTGTTGTCTCCAGGGATTAAATTTGTTAGTGTAGCAGTAAAGGTAATTCAGATTCAAGTACTGGTTCATGAAACTACAACTCATGGTATTTCAGTGAGTAAACTTGTGTCTAAATATGTTAAATCATGATTATTAGTATATTTAATCACTGCTTAAAAACGCCAGAAAAATGCATGCAGCTCAATGATTATTAGGTCATAACCTCAGGTGGGTTAGTTCATGGGAATCCTTCTGAATAAAAGTGTTGTTTTGTAGGTGAATAATATGTTTATTAGGGCTTGTCTCAGTGAAGGCAGGAAAAGCAGGAGTTTAAATTGCCTTTTTAAATGTCAGTATGTGGAAAGTATGTTTGGTCTTTCATTCTCTAACAGTTCCTGAGAAGGTCCCAATTTATTGAGTTTATTTAGTAAATACACATTTTCACAATGATGTTCTGCCCATTCCTTGTTCCTGCAGAACTTGGTAGTGCTGAATTGTTGCCATTGATTGCACTGTATAATTTTTTTTTTTTTTTTTTTTTTTTTTTTGCTGTACGCGGGCCTCTCACTGTTGTGGCCTCTCCCTTCTCCCGTTGCGGAGCACAGCCTCTGGGCGCGCAGGCTTAGCGGCCATGGCTCATGGGCCCAGCCGCTCCGCGGCATGTGGGATCTTCCCAGACTGGGGCACGAACCCATATCCCCTGCATCGGCAGGCGGACTCTCAACCACTGCGCCACCAGGGAAGCCCTGCACTGTATCCTTTTCACACAACTATTATCACCATGGAATTACTAGAAGTTTTCTATCAAGGAGAAAATGGCTTCTAAAAGGGAAACTTGTATAAATGTGAATATCTTTTGGTGTATTTTCTTATGTTTAAGACAAGGGTAAATGGATATCTATGAAAATAGACTCCTTGTTAAAAGTAAATTACCCTTAAAAAAATATGCCTCACTATTGATGATTTTCTAGGAATGTTTTTTAAGAACAAAACATCCAGTACTCACACTGTGTCGTTGGAAACTCATGAATATTAGGGTTGAAAGATACTTTGGAAGTCTTTCAACCCTTTTATATTATAGATAAAGAACCTAAAGGCCAGAGATCAGGCAGCTTGTCTGTCATGCCATTTTAAAGTCATTGACTTTCTCTAAAATCTGAGTAGAAATTTTAAAATAATTCTTTTTGTTTGGTGGAAGAAGTTAACTCAAGTGAGTACATTTCTAGTTCGGAAAATATGAGCTATATGTAGACAAAGGTGATAGTTTGCCAGGAATAAATGACATATCAACTCAGGAAATTCCTGAATTCTGCAGTATGCCTTACTGAAGTAAATCTGTAAAAAGTGTGATGATTATCCATTAAATTCTGCTTTTAAGGAAGTTGGGTAATAACTATGATTATTTAAATAGCTGGAGTTAAATAATAAGATGGGTAAATAATGTAGTTAAATAATTAAGTAATAATATTGAATTCATTTTAGACAGAATAGTTAAAAACATCTAAATGCTTGGTACTCGTCATATGAATGAGCTATTACATAATGCAGCTCTGGCATCTGATACCCATTTAGTGAAATAAATACCATAATACTTGAAAATTAGGTAGCATAACAACCTCTAGACACCTAAGCAAATATGTTTTACCCATGCTTCTTGAAGAACTAGTAACACGATTTCTATTTCTTATGAAGTTCAGATAAGCTTCTCAGTCTTCTTAGGAAAGAAATTAATTGTGAGCTTCCTGCTGTGGGAGAACATAGCAGGGATGAAATCTGGGTGCAGGAGGAGTGGCAGTAGAAGAAGGTAGTATTGGTAATGTTGGGCTATGTTCAAGGGCCAGGAGGTAGCACTGAAAATGGACACAGGTGGTTGGTAACAAGCCTGCCTATGTAAAGGTTACCATTTGAGTGGTGTTCTGTAGATGCTAAGTCTGCTGGGACAGGCAGGTGAGCAGTCAGAGGGAGGAGTTTTATAAGAGCCACTGGGTAGTTGTTTTGAATGTCACCAATGTGCTGCCATACTTGATTTTGTTTTACCAGCTGCACATGTAACTGCTCTCCACTGAGGTGAAATAAAGGCATCTTAAGGCATGTGGCAGGAATCTGTGTGAGTGTGCAGTAGTAGCCTGGAAGTCCATTTGGGATGGAATCATTATTAAACGCTTAGTAGTTTACCTAAATTTGGACGGTAACTGACTTTGTCATTTAAGTAGCCATTTTAATTATTGATTCCTGTTTACCCTTCCTAAAGGATTTTAGTTCAGTAGAGTTAGAATCACAATATAAGAATTTTTTCATTGAAGAGGGTCTTAGGTTTAACCTAAACCAACCCCCTTTGGCCTGTGTAGGAATTGTTTTGTAAATGCATAAAAGAATTGTTGTATTTTTAGTCAGCTATTTTATTCCTTAGTTATATGCATTGTAGATACAAACTGAGGATGACTAAGGTTCAAACGCAGGTTTATATCCAGTGTTAACAGGACAGGATGACTAATGGTCACTGTATATTAGAAAACATTCCCTTGGGATAGAAAAGTATTTTCTGTTTAATGATTTTATGTTTGCTGACTTGAAGACAAGGATTGCATGTATCTTTTATATTCCTGAATAGCAGTGTCCGTACTGTTAGTTGCCCAATATGTTTCCTGAATGAATGATGTAGAATAAATTATAGACCCCTTAGATGAGAACTTTTCATCCTTTTAGAGTTGCGTATAGCATGAGTAGGTATCTCCGCCTAACACTGGGAGATTATTGGTATTAACTGTACAGTATCTGTATACCAAGGCTGTATAATAAGAGCATTCAAATACTTATTGATATTTTAAATTTTCCCTGTGACTGTCCATTTCTTCATCTTTAGTACTAGCTTCAACTTTGATAGGATTTCCTTGTGTTCTTCGTGTGCATTTGCTGCATGTATCCTACAGTCAGACTGACTAATCCATTTCCCCTACATATATATGCTCCTTGCCATCACCTCTTCGACTTTAGTTGGGGCTGATCTCAGAATGTGTACACAGTGTTCCTCCCTGTACCACTCTTTCCACCTGTTGAAGCATCTGTCAGAACCAAGCTCTAATGCCACCTTTTTGTGTGTGTGGTGTACTCCTTAATACCTTCATTTGGATAAAATTTCTGCTTCCTTTGAACCCTGACAACTTTGGCCCTCCCTTATGGCACTTAGTCTATGTCTGCTCTTTAATATTATTATGTCTGTTATGTAAGATATAATATTAATCTTCCCCCCCACCCGCCATTTTCCACACCCCAGCTGTGAGCTCCTTGAGGCAGGGAATGTGTTTTGGGTCATGTCTGTTTACATTCTACATCCAGTGGAAATAAATGAACAAGTGAATGAAATAATGGAAAGGACGTCCAGTTACTGAGTAAGGCACCACGTGGATTATTTCCATCACATGCATGTTAATACTAAGGAGTGTCAAATAAAGAGGGAAAATGGATCTGTATATTGGGTTATGCTTACTTGGTTTCCTGGGAATAATAAATACTGAAAAGAGAAAGTTTCATTTTTGTTTTATTCCAATCTTTATAGTTTATCTTAAAGTGAGTTTTAAAATTTAAGTAATTCCCATAGTTAACTGTACAGTCTTGGACTTAATTTACATACTGTAGAGAAGACATTAACATTAGGAAACGTGCACACATCCAGTAAAAGTTGAAAACGGTTTGCACATTTTTTAATGTAATAATGTAGGGTATTCTGGATTCACTTTAATCAATTGCTTGAATTCTTCTACTTTTTTTCCCCGCTAATTTGGCTTTCTGTAGTGGAAAAACCCTTGTTTTCTTGTTCCTTGCTGTATCCCAAGCACTTAGCGTGGTGGCCAGCATCTTGTAGCCCAGAATAAATATCTGTGAATGAAGGAATGAGTATGTGCCATCTAGGAATTCAGAATTGATTTTTTTTTAGTCAGAATTGGGTAATAATGTCTGAAAGCATATGTAAGATCTATAGCTTTCAACAAGTATTTATTGATTATCTGCCGTATTAAGCATTTTGTTAAACTTGATTGACAGTGATTACAGAAAGTACCTACATCTTGAAATGTTTACCCCCAAAATGGTATTAACTCTGAAATTTGTTTCAAAATGGGGTAGAGCTGAAACAAGCTGAACATTGTTGAAGCTGTGGAAGTTCTTTATACTATTCTCTCCTCATTTGTATATATTTGAAATTTTCCATTGTAATAAGTTTAAAATATGTTCCCAGTCAGGGACTAAGAGAATAATTGATTCTATTCTGACTCCTCTGTCTATTAGCTGAGTGACCTGGAGTTTCCCACAATAAAATAGAAATTATTACAACTCTTTTGACCTGAGAGTTACTATGATCAAATGGAATTATGTCTATGAAGGTCAAATATTACACAAATATAAGATATTAACAAAACAAATTCTGCCCTTGAGTAATTTATAATTTTGTGGAGGAAACTGACATGTACACAGATATCTGTATTGCTGATTGGTAGTGCTTTCATCCCCCCCACACACACAATGTGAAAGTATGAATGGAACTAAGTATTTCTGAAAAGTATTGGATTTATAGTAATTATAGTAAAGTACAATCTTTAATCTATGTATTGGTAATTTGTGTCGCCTTTACCCAATACTGTATCCTATTCACTAATGGATTTATTGTGGGCAGGTCTGAGGACATAGCACTCCTGAGAACACATTGTCAAAATTGTTGGGAGTTTGATGATTTCTTTTTTATTTCACTATTCAAATTAACTCAAAGAGGAGTTGAATTCTTTGTTCGTTCTTTCTCCCTCTCTTTTTTAATTTCAAAATCTCAAACAGAATTATTCCTTTCGAGGTTACGCATTGGAATTGCTGCTTGTTTGTTTTCTGAGGCTCTTATGGCATGACTGCCTTATGACATTTCAAATTTCGTTTCATATATTCTGTGTTTAAGTCATTAAGACCTGTCCACAGAAAGGAAGCAGTTCTCTTTCAGGGGCAGTAATCTCTAGTGAAATATATTTTTTATTTTGTTTCCTTTGATTACTAAGTAATCTCAAAATTTTCTGTGTTAGGTATTCCTAATGATTAGTATAAAACATTTACTTTTCCTAAAATGTTTTCTTTTTAGAAGGTATAAAAGTGTAAAGTTGGGAACGTTAACACTTAACCCTGTTCAGCAGCAGAACAAGAAAAACAAAAGACGTCTTTGCATTTAAAATTTTAGGTTATTGTCTCTGACCAATACATTTTAAAACTTTCTGGTGGAAATCAAGAAACTATCTGAGTAGTTTCAAGCTGAGAGTTTTAGATGATGTCATCTACGTTCCAACTGTGTAGAATCACCTAAAGAAGTTATTAAATAGCCTTGGGTAAAAATGAGATGTTTTCTTGTTGAGCCATAAGAAAGCAAGAGATAGATTTAGAGATTGGGCTAGAATGGACTGTTGTTGCTGATCATGAATGAAGTGTATTTAAATTATGGAAGTCCCCTTAAAGAACTAGGACAGCATCCCTTCTTTGAAATAACACACTTCTTACATATTAAGACACAAAAAAGAGTTGCGACATCCTTTTAGTCATTACAAATTATTTGAAGCCCGTGAATTTTAATCAGTCATAATTTAGCTAACCAAGAGTTCATTAGACTAGAACTTAGGGTTGATGATGCCAGTTGGGTCCTCAACTAAACCAGTTAGTTTTGCAAAGAGAAAAAGATTGACTCAGAGGGATGGGATTGGTTTCCAGAACTATACAAAAGCATGGTTGATTCGGTGGTACCAATTCCTGATCCTAGAAAAACAGGATTTTTGAGATGAGTCAAGAGTCGCATCTTTGTTTATGAAAAACGGTATAGTTTTTTTTTTTCCCCACTTTAGTTGATGAAATAAAATTGAGAGGTGAAACCATCATTAGGCCAGTAGAGAATGGTCAAGAGATGTATCTTATGAACTGAAAGGACCACATGCTCATTAAAAGGAGGGAAGAATGTGGCAGAAGATGAGCTAAGTTGGGGTAGAGGTGAGAGATAGTGTATGGTGAAGATGTAAAACAGTGACAGAACCTGGCATTGCTTACGTAAATCTGAATTTTCTTAGACTTCAAAATTTGAAACCTAGTGATCTGAAAGTAGATGAAAATTCTGGCACGTTTGGAAAGACCACAGCCAGTGCTTGTTGAATAAGTAAACTCAGACTATCATTCTTTTAATTCCATAATGATAAAAATGTCATAGTTGTCTGATTGCTTTTTCTTGGGAGCCTTATTTTAGCCATCTTTACATTGTCCATTGTGCCTCGCACTCAAATATGTTGAAGTAATGCATGAATTAATACAGAATGTAAGTTACCCATTAGAACATAAGCTCCATGAGAGCAGGAAGTTTTGTCCATTTTGTTCAGTGCTTTTATCCTCAATATCTAGAACAGTGCCTGGCACATAAATATCTGTTGAGTGACTTACTGAATAATTAAACTGGGAGCAAAGATTACTCTTTCACACAAGTTTTATGAGAGTAAAAGTGTATATTAACACCAAAATTTAGCACATATGTTATTTTTCTATTCACTCATTAGTATTGCATTTAGAACTCTAGGATTATATAGTCTCTAATAATTATAGTAATAAATTGGATTATGACTTAGCGATTAGGAGTTATTTAATAATTTAATGATTAGCAAGTAGACTGGACACTAAGATATATCCTCTCTGAACTAATTCTTCTGATGTTTTCATTCAATTATGAACATAATTTTATATAAACAGTATTAACTGGCATTTTATATGGTTGCATCATTTGCGGCAGAATTGACTTAGATGTTTTGGTGGGAATTTTAAGACATAGTTTCAGATTCTCTGGGTTGTGAAATTTTATAAAAAGGATTGACATACATTCTCTTAAAGAGTTTGACATAAGTTGTAAAGTCGTCGTATAAGCGTCTGTAGCTGTCCTCACAAGTGGCTAGTCCCATCGTGAACCTTGTCCCAATACTCCTGTTTGGTGCTGCCATTCCAAGCACCTTTCTTTTCTGCTTAGATCAGTTGATTATCATCATCTAAGGGGTCTGACATTACTTAGTTATGACTACTACTACTACTAATAATAATAATGGAAAGAAAAGGAGAAAAAAGCGAAAGAGGAAGGAAAAAAGGGAAGAATGGAATGGAATAGAATAGGGAAAGATAGAATAGGATGAAAATCTGTGGTGGTCCCAGTCGATTGTCAGGTGTGTTGCAAGGAGTTGTTACTAAAGTAGAATACCAAGGGAGTCGTTTGTCGTTTTTTATTTAAAGTAATTACATTTTCTGTTAAAGAAATTGTTCTGATAAATATTGCTGTGTAGTAAATTACCCCAGAATTTAGGGGCGTAAAACAACCATTTTCTTATGTTCGAGGATTCAGTGGCTGGGGAACAGAGCACAGTGAGAATGGTTTATCTTTCTGACGTCTGAGGCTTCAGCTGGAGTTGACACAGCAGCTGGGGGTTTGATTCATCTTGAGATGATGTCTTCATTCTCAAGTCTGGTGTTCATGCAAGCTGGTTGATGTAGGCTAGGACCTGAGCTGGGGCTGTGGATCAAAGCAACTACACCTTGCCTCTCCTTGTGTCCTGGGCTTCCTCTCAGCATCAAGGCTGCAGAGTCATTGGACTTACATGAAGCCTCATGGCTCCAAAAGCCACTCAGTGTCCTTAGGAACAGGCAATGTTACTTTTGCCATGTTCTGCTGGTTAAAAGTGAGTTCAAAGCCCCACAGATTCAAGGGGATGGGACATACACCATCTCTTATTAGAAAATGTTGAAGAATTTGTGCCCTCCCTTTTTTGGTAATCATGACGTTCGCGCTTGGTGATTAGTGTAGAAGAGTATGTGATAAAAAAGCAAGGCTCCTGTCCCACCTATCCCTATTCCCAGTACTCAGATACAACTACTTTTAACTCTATTTTTGGTGCTTCTGATAGTTCCTTTGCCCGTAAATCCAGATAATATGCTATGCTCTATTTCTTTTTCTTCTTTTTTTTTGGCGGTACGCGGGCCTCACTGTTGTGGCCTCTCCCGCTGCGGAGCACAGGCTCCGGACGCGCAGGCTCAGCGGCCATGGCTCACGGGCCCAGCCGCTCCGCGGCATGTGGGATCTTCCTGGACCGGGGCACGAACCCGTGTCCTCTGCATCGGCAGGCGGACTCTCAACTACTGTGCCACCAGGGAAGCCCGCTATGCTCTATTTCTTGATATCTAAACTTCAGATAATAACTATTGACTTCCTACTCGGAAAGATGAAGATTTAGCTCATCAGTACTACTCCCTGTTTATCTCCCTAATGTTTTGTTATATAGGGATATTTTTATTTTTTATAATGATTTAAAATAATATCCTTAAACATCATTCTTTTGTTCTTTCTCTTTTGATAGTATCTCTTGATCCAGCATTTAGTAAGAGAAGAATTTTTTATTTCCCTAACCTTTCCTCTACCTTTGTAACTCCCTTTAACATCACAACTTCTATCAGCTACTTTGCTAGAGTTGTTAAACATTTGCATTCTGTTTTGCAACCACAAGTGTAGGTTCAATGTTATAACCCTATGAGGCTGAAGGAGTCCTTCTTTCTTAAATAAATACATCTGGATTCTCGTTTCTTATTCTGCATCACTTTTAAAAAATTACACGCTATTTTAGTGTACTGCTTTTTCAAACCATGACTTTTTTGCGTTGCTTTGTTTTTCCTGGAGTTTATAGTTGCCTTTCTGTTTTTCTTGTACTGCTTGCCTTTATCACAGCCTAAACGTTTTCTTTTCAAATACTTCATCATACCGTCTGTTTCTGTTGAATTGCCCCATTTCCTGAAGTTTCTCTGAAGTTTTGGTTTACTTTGGGTTGGTTATTTACAGGCTTGATGAACAGTTGTCTTCCTGGGACTTTGTTTCACTACTCCTCTGACTTTGAGCCACTCATTCCTGCATCCTGTCTCTTCCTCTAGTGATTCACACCCTTCTTTTGCTAGTGCACATTTGTGAGTAACTTCCTAAGAAATTGTTTATGGGAGGTAGACTTTCTGAATTCTCACCTATTTGGAAACATCTTTGTTGAACCTCTCATTAGATTATTACTTGACTGTTTTTAGAAATCTAGGATGAAAAATTTTGCCACAGAACATTGCTCTCTCTGTATTCAGTGTTGCCAATGAGAAATCATCTACCAATATGATTTTCTAATTAGTTTTTAGTGATTTTTTTTGTCTGGAAGCTGCTAGGCTGTGTTCTTCAGAAATATGTGACTAGGCGTGGTGCTTTTTTAAGTTCAACTTGCTGGGCATTCCTTGGGATCTTTCTATGTGCGTATTTATTTTATTTTTAAAATACTTCTTTCTCTATTTGTCCTGTTATTTCTTTCTGAGTTTCTCCTGTTAGTCAGATGCTGTCTTTCAGTTGGGACCTCTAAGTCTCTTAAAGGTCAGTCTTACAGATTGACCTCTGTGTCTCTTACCTTCTTTTCCTCTATTTTCTAATTATTCTATTTTTTTTGGTTTTGCTTTGCTCTATTCTAAAGAAATCTTCTATATTTTCTAAACATCCATTGACTTTACATTATTTGCGGTTATATTTTTAACCTCACACCATCGTTTTTGTTGTTCTCTGCTTGTTTGTTTTTTTTTTTTTTTTTAAGCATCCATTTTATGGGTGTAATATGTTCTTGAATTGCTCTAAATTTTGAAAAAAATTCTCCGTATTACCTCTGTTTTAGTCAGCATTTTGTTTCTAACTTTTTTGTTTTTCCTGTTGCTGGATTCCTTAAATGCCTGGTAATGTTTGGATATTCTTTTGTTTTTTTAAAAAATGAAGTTTATTGAGATATAATTTACATCAGTAAAAGACATCCATTTTTTTAAAAAAATTTATTTATTTTTGGCTGCGTTGGGTATTCATTGCTGCGTGCGGGCTTTCTCTAGTTGCGGTGAGCGGGGGCTACTCTTTGTTGCGGTGCACCGGCTGCTCATTGTGGTGGCTTTTCTTTGTTGCGGAGCACAGGTTCTAGGCGCACAGGCTTCAGTAGTTGCAGCACATGGGCTCAGTAGTTGTGGCTCATGGGCTCTAGAGCACAGGCTCAGTCATTGTGGCGCATGGGCTTAGTTGCTCCACGGCATGTGGGATCTTCCTGGACCAGGGCTCGAACCCGTGTCCCCTGCATTGACAGGCAGATTCTTAACCACTGCGCCACCAAGGAAGTCCCAAAAGACATCCATCTTAAGAGTTTGTTTTTTTATGAGGTCTGACAAATTTATGCTCTCATATAAACCACCATCACAATCAAGATCTAAAACATTTCCATTACCCCAAAAGTTCCCTTAGGCCCCTTTGCAGTCAGTCTCCTTCTCTACCCGGACCCCTGGAAACCACTAATCTTCTTTTTGTCATTATAGATTTTGTCCTTTCTAGAGTTTCATATACATGGTATCAAACAGTATTGCGTTCTTTTGTATCTGACTTTCACAGATATTTTTGAGATTCATTCATGTTGACTCTGTCAGTAGTACGTTCTTTCTCATTATATGGATTTGCCATAATTTGTTTATCCATTCACCTGTTGATGGTTATTTGTGTTGCTTCCAGTTTGAGGCTATTATGAGTAACGCTGCTATGAACATTCATGTACAGATCTTTGTGTTGATATGACACATGCTTTCATTTCATTTGGGGAAATATCTAGAAGTGGTTTACTGGCTTGTATGGCAAATGTGTGTTTAATTTTCAAAGAAACTGCCAAACTTTTCCAAACTGGTTGTACCATTTTACATTTCCACCAGCAATATATGAAAGTTCCACTTGATTTTCATCCTACTCAACACTTGGTATTGTCAGTCCTTTTATTTTTAACCATTCTATATTAGGTGTGAACTGATACCACATTGTGGTTTTAATTTGCATTTACCTAATGACTAGTGTTGTTGAACATCTTTTCATTTGCTTATTGGCCATTCTCTTACCTTCTTTTGGGGAGTATCTATGAAAATATTTTGACCATTAAAAAAACTGGATTATCCTATTGAAATGTAAGAGTTATTAATGTATTCTGGAATAGTCTTTTGTCAGGTGTATGTATTGCAAATATTTTCTCCAGGTCTTTGGCTTGCCTCTTCATTTTCTTAATGGTGTCTCTCAAAGGGGAGATTTTAATTTTTCCAACGTTTATCATTTTTTTCTTTGATGGTTTATGCTTTCTTTGTATCCTACCTTTGCTTACCCCAAAGGCACATAGATTTTTTCATGTTTTCTTCTAGAATTCTATAGTTTTGGCTTTTATGTCAAGTCTATGATACATTCAAGTTAAATCTGTGTGTGGCTTGAGGTAAGAGTCAAGGTTCCTCTTTTTCCTATATGGATATCCATCTGTTCTAGCACCATTTATTAAAAAGACTGTGCCTTCTCCATTTTGAATTACCTTGGCACGGTTGTCACAAATCAATTGACCATATAAATTTCGGTCTATTCATGGGTTCTCTGTTCTGTTCCATTGATTTATATATCTGTATTTTTGCCAATGCCATGATGTTTTACTACAGTCTTACAGTAGGTCTTGAAATCAGGTAGCGTAAGTTTTCCAACTGTTTTCTTCTTCTTTTTGAAAATTGTTTTTGCAATTTTGCCTGCTGAAATTTTGCTAAGAATTTTTACATCTGTGTTTGTGAAGGATATTGTTCTATAATTTTCTTTTTTCATAATGTTTCAGGTTTTGGTTTGGAGGTAATGCTGGCCTCATAAAATGAGTTAATAAGTGTTTCCAGCTTCTCTGAAAGATTTTCTGAAAGATTTCATGTAGCATTAGTATTATTTTCTTTTTACACAATTAATAGAAGTTACCAGTGAAGTCATTTTCCTTATGGGAAGGTTATTAACTTCAGATTTTATTTCCTTAAGGTACATGGGCCCATGTAGGTTGAATCACTTTTATAACTTGTGTTTTTCAGGGAATTCATATGTTTCATCTAGGTTTTTAGGTTTATTGGCATAAATTCTTTATCTTTATTTTCTTATCTTTTTAATGTGTAGAATCTGTAGTGGTGTCCCCCTTTCATTTCTTTTTTTTTTTTAATTTTTATTTTTGGCTGCATTGGGTCTTTGTTGCTGCGTGTGGGTTTTCTCTAGTTGCAGCGAGCAGGGGCTACCCTTTGTTGTGGAACATGGGCTGTAGGCGCGCAGGTTTTCTCTAGTTGAGGTGAGCGGGGGCTACTCTTTGTTGCGGTGCGTGGGCTTCTCATTGCGGCGGCTTCTCTTGTTGCGGAGCACGGACCCTAGGCGCACGGGCTTCAGTAGCTGTGGCACATAGGCTCAGTAGCTGTGGCTCACGGGCTCTAGAGTGTAGGCTCAGTAGTTGTGGCACATGGGCTTAGTTGCTTCGCAGCATGTGGGATCTTCCTGGACCAGGGATTGAACCTGTGTCCCCTGCATTGGCAGATGGATTCTTAACCAGTGTGCCACCAGGGAAGTCCCTCCCCTACCTTTCATTTCTGATATTAATAATTTGTATATTCTCCCTTTTTTTTTGATAATACAGGTAGATTTTTGTCAGTTTTGTTGATGATAAACCAGCTTTAGGTTTCATTAATCTTCTTTATCATTTTTCTAGTGTCTGTTCCACTGATATTTACTTTTAGTTTTATTTCCTTTTCCTACTTACTTTGGGTTTAATTTGTTCTTATTTTTAGCTTCTTAAAATGGTAGCTTAGTTCATTGTTTTTACAATTTTCTTCTCTTCATTTTTCTTTTAATATTTATTTATTTATTTATTTTGGCTGAGCTGGGTCTTAGTCATGGCATGCAGGATCTTCATTGCGTCATGTGGGATCTTTTAGTTGCAGCATGCAGGCTTATAGTTGCAGCATGCAAGCTTCTTAGTTGTGGTATGTGGACTTCTTAGTTGCAGCAAGTGGACTCTTAGTTGGCGCATGCATGCAGGATCTAGTTCCCCGACCAGGGATCGAACCTGGGCCCCCTGCATTGGGAGTGCAGAGTCTTACCCACCAGACCACCAGGGAAGTTCGTCTTCTCTTCTAATATAAGCATTTATGTTGTTTTATTTGCTGCCCACAAATGTTGACATATTGTGGTTCCATTTTCATGTGATTCAAAATATTTTAGCCCTGTTTTGGTGATTTCTTCTTTGACCTGTGAGTTATTTAGATTTGTGTTTTTAAATTTCCAAAAATATACAGGATTTTTCAAATACCTTTCTGTCTAATTAAATGCTTCTGTGATCGGAGAACAACTCTATATGATTTTACCTTTTTAAAATTTAAGACTTGTTTTGGTCCATATAGTCTATCTTGGCATTTGTTCAATCTGATTCTTTTGAAAATATCTCCCATTTTCCTCTCATTATGTTCATGTTTTCCTGTAAGTCTTTGAGCATATTTATAATAGTTGCTCTAACGTCTTTGTCTGCTCTTCCATAATCTGTGTTACTTCTGGGTCTGTTTCTATTGATTGATTTTTCTCCTGGTTATGGGCTACATTTTCCTATATGCATGCATATCTAATACTTTTTCATTGGATTCCAAGCAATGTGAATATTACATTGTTTACTGCTTGATTTTGTTCCATTCTTTTAGAGAATGTTGAACTTTGTTCTGATGGGCAGTACAGTTACCTGCAGTTCAGGTTGATCTTTCCAAGGCTTATTTTTAGTTTTTGTAAAATGAGGAGGGGAACTACCATACCTTAGGCGTACTTCACAGGTAGTTAAGGCCCACTACTAAGGTGGCATTACCCTTTTGTGGTCTCTCCTCTTTGGTTAGTGGGAACTAGAAAGATTTCTTGCCTTGTGTGAGCTCTAGGAATCATTCAGTTTACACCATCCTGGTAACTGTTCTTCCTCAGAAGCAGTGTTTCACCTGGCTTCACGCAGGTCCACGTGTGCAGGTTGATATTCAGGCAAGAACTCAATAGATCCCAGGTAGATTTCTGAAGCTCTTTTTCTGGGTAGCTTTTTCTTCAGTACTCTGTCTCACAAATTTTAGTCACCTTGGCTTCCTTGTCTTCTCAACTCTGATCTCTGCCTACTCACTTCAGACTATGGACCTCACAGGCTGTTCCTCCTCCCTGTGCCCGTGGTTTGGAAATTGCCTCCAAGCATAAAGCCAGGGCAGTCTAGGGCTCACCTCATTTGTTTCCGTTGTCTCAGGGGTGCAACCTGTAGTCCAGTATCTGAAAACAGTTGTTTCATATGTTCGTCCAATTCCTAGTTGTTAATGGCGGGTGAATAAGTCTTAACCCTTTTGCTTTCTTACTGCCTGTGTATCCATTAGTTTTTATAAAAACTGGGTAGGTGGTATAGCTATTTTTGCCACATTCCTTAATTTGGAGGACAGTATAATGATCTGGAAAGGAACTATAAATGTAGAAAGAACATCATCTCTTTCTTCCGTTACCTGTTGCACCTGGCTGTCTAAATTCATTATCATTCTAGATTTCCATGCTGTTAATATTCCATCCCTAAAGCCAACAGCTGGTATAAATCCATACACGTGCAATAACTAATTTGACATCATACTGGGAATGTTAACCAGTTGATTTTTCTTAAGAGAAAAAAACTGAAAAAATAAACTCACTACGAAGTAGTTCTTTGCAGGAATTTCCCATGTCTTGATGATTTAAAAGAATAAATTTTGCATGTAAATGAATTATTACAAGCTTAATTCAAGCTTGTTGGATACTCAAGATTACTCACTGTAGTGTGTTTTTGATGGAGACAGGAAGTGAAAAAGCAAGGTCTATGAGATTTTTGTGTGTGTGAAGTCGTTTAATGTTTCTCATTGAAGCTTTGGTCAGTAGGGTAAATGACTCAAGGTATCTGTTGCTGCTTAGCTGTTTTTAAGGGGGAATTTCCCCCATGTTCCTCCCCTCCCCAAAATAACTAATTATATGCTGGAAGTTTCAATACATTGTTCACAGTTTGTGAAGTCAGCATATTTCTGGAAGCTCACTGTGAATGTAATTCTTAGCTGTACTAATGCTTTTGTTTCTCCATCCCTGCAGCCAGCACTGTACTGTAAGGACACAATTCTATCGCTATTTTTTTTCCCCTCACATTTGATGTGGTAGTTTGCATACAGCTGCAGAGTAGACAGTTACCTTTGAAAGGAACATTTGGCTGCTCTAATTTGATTAAAGAAAACCACCTCAATCATTTCTAGACTGAGAACGTTTTCATTTTAACTTGGCAGTAGGAGTTGGGAATGTACTCACTGCACTTAGATATGTGGGAGAGCAGTCAGGGAACAAAACCAACCGCTCAAATGAGGAAAGCTTTGGTGCAAATTTTTTTTTTTTTTTTTAAGGCAAGCAGTGTTATATAGGATTGATTCTCTTTTGGTCCCAAATTTTCTACAACCGTGGTTTTCACCTCCGTCTCCTTTTCACAGTTATTTACTTAGGAATCCCAATAAACTGATTCTGGCAGGGGTAAATTACTACCCTAACACGATTTGAAGGACTTTGAAGTCCTTGAAAATTATCCCATTTTTATATAGAAATAAAACCCCAAATCATAAATGACTGTGAATTGAATGTGCTTTCTCTGCCACTGTCGGGAATGGCCAAAAAAGTTTTTAGACTATAGGTATGCAGAACCAGGGTTGAGAATTTAGTTGTAGCTTGCATAGAAGAAAATTTCTCCCTTTCAGAAGCCCGCAGCCCCAGTGCTAGGCAGTTATCTCACATGTGCATCCTTCGATTCTGAGATGGAAGATCTGATCACCCGGTTAGTGTGACAGTTGAAAATATATTCTGCTGATTGTGGGTTGGCATCAACTTCATAGATATTATTGAGAATGATTGAGCAGGGGCTTAGTCTCTGTCGGGTAAACCGTGAACACATCCATGAAGCACAGTTCAGCAATTTAATGTATGGTATTCTTGGGAAACATACTGTGTGGGCATCTTAAATTTGAAAGTTTGAGTGTGAAATATTAAATGGGCATTTGGAGACACAATGACATTATTATTTATTGAAGAGTCCATGCCCACAGTGGCCGTGTCTTGAAGCTGCTATCTGATATGATGTCTGCCTGGGACTTGCTATCTGAAAGAAAACTAGGCAGACCTGATAGATTCCTGCTGGACTTAATCACTGTCCAAGAGAATGAGATGCACAAAATATTAGAACCCGAAGAGCACTTTATGGAGTTCAGCCACCTATTCCATGAACAAAATCACTCTCCTTCAAAAAAAAAAAAAATATTCCAAGTGGTTGAGTGGTTGTATTAAGGACTGTTCAATAAATGTTTGCTGTTTGATAGAGCTGTGTTGTCATCGTGCATTCTTCTCCATCTTCTGCCATATTCAGGTGCTGGAGTCATTTCTACATTTAATCTCAAGACTTATGCACTTGAAGTCACCCTAGTCTTATTCTTCTTTTTGAGAGTCAAGGGCCAAGAAGCAGTCTTCCTGTTCTGTTTTTACACACAGTAGAGAGAGTGTAAATCTTTTTAGTTCCATCTACATCACCAAAGTATATGAGGATGGTAGAGGGACTGAAAAGATGACTGCCCAAAGGCCACTGCTAAATCGGGGCTTGGGGGCTCAAGGTTTTTGGTGGATACAACTTTTAAATGTAGGTGAACCCCTGGCTAGCTCACAATGCTTATTCGTTCCTTAATATAACTGAATAATATACTACAATGCAATTAAGTATTGCAAAAAGTAATGCTTGCTGTTTTTGTTTTGCTCAGATCCTAAATAGCATCTTAAAAATAAAATGCTGGGCTTCCCTGGTGGCGCAGTTGTTGAGGGTCTGCCTGCCGATGCAGGGGACACGGGTTCGTGCCCCGGTCTGGGAGGATCCCACATGCCGCGAAGCGGCTGGGCCCGTGAGCCATGGCCGCTGAGCCTGCGCGTCCGGAGCCTGTGCTCCGCAACGGGAGAGGCCACAACAGTGAGAGGCCTGCGTACTACAAAAAAAATTAATAATAATAAAAAAAAATAAAATGCTGATGATTAAGGACAAGTTGGTTTAATTTGAATAAGATATTTGGAGACTTATGGAAATTCTGGAGGAAAATGCTGAATACTGATACTCTGTGTCACTTCAAACTTTCTCTTTCCTCAATAAAGTATTATTGTAATATTTCTCATACATAATTGCCTTTTTTAAAGTATACTTTTGTATAGCCCAGTACTCCTGAACATTGCCCATGTACTATTATTAGTGTTCCCAGGTTTATCTTGTGTGGATTCTAACCTGGGTGACAGCCATTGAAATGCAATGAAATTATTGAACATTTCTGATAAAATGTATAGAAGCTAGCCTGAGACCAAGGCCTTGTTTTGTTTCGATTTGTTTTTAAATAGGTAAGGAATGTATCATTCCTTTCTGCATGGCAGTTGTCTACTTCTTTTTTTCTAATTAATTAATTAATTAATTAATTAATTTGGCTGTGTTGGGTCTTCGTTGCTATGCATGGGCTTTCTCTAGTTGCAGCGAGCAGGGGCTACTCTTCGTTGCTGAGCATGGGCTTCTCATTGTGGTAGCTTCTCTTGCTGTGGAGCACGGGCCCTAGGTGTGCAGACTTCAGTAGTTGTGGCGTGCAGACTCAGTAGTTGTGGCTCGCGGGCTCAGTAGTTGTGGCTCGTGGGCCCTAGAGCACAGGCTCAGTAGTTGTGGCTCACGGGCTTAGTTGCCCCGCAGCATGTGGGATCTTCCTGGACCAGGGCTTGAACCTATGTCCCCTGCATGGGCAGGCGGATTCTTAACCACTGCACCACCAGGGAAGTCCCTGTCTACTTCTTAAATTTTATTAATATTCTCACAGTAACAGTAACAGAGGCTGGGGCAGGATTGTTATTCCCTTTTTCCAGATAAAGAAACAGGCACAGAACAGCTAAATGATCTGTCAAGGTCACCTTGGCTCCTGGTGTTATTTCCCCTTAGGATTTTCTGTCTAGTACTACAGGTGTTTTAGTCATGCAAAGATCATTTGGACATAGGACTATTTGTCTAAGGCCTGTTTGGGAAATGAAATGCACGTACACTGCATGCTGACAGAGGCTGTGCTGATTATTTGAGGAGGAAACTCTCTTCTGATAACCAGAAACTAGAGGTATAATTGCTTAATTATGACAGGTATTAAATGCTGTATATATAACATATATATATGTTTTTAAATTATATTTTATATTTTCAACCATTTGTTTTAATAGCCATATGTAGAGACAAATGTACATGGAATTGGTACTGTTAAATAGTGTTATTTGTTAGGGTTCATGCTGCTTCTCAACTTGATGGCAATCAGCTTTCCATTCCCTAGGCCAGTGAGAAAAGGAAGGAAGAGCGGTAGGTCAAAGGAAGTATGCTCACCTCTGAATCTGGCACCAGAAGTGCTGACGACAGTGTCACTTATGCTCGAGATGACTCAGCACTTCCTGGTTTCTCTTCGCAGCCTTGCTGCAGCTAATAATATCAAATGACCTTGGTCCAAACTGAGTGTTTCAGGGAACCTTTGGTTTCCTCATCATCAAAACTTTGAAATCAAAAATCATGCCTTCCTTTTTGTTTTTACCAAATTCATGATATTACACGTGAGCCATTAGACTCTGCACTGCATTATGTGCTTTTTGTTCTTAGGATTGGAAGTAGCTTTGGCCTTGAACTATAAATAAATAATATCCTTACTTCTCAGTTTAAGGTAGTCCTGTTATAATCATTTGGTCTTTGTATTATTTCTGTGCAGTCCAGTAACTGGGGCAGGAATGGAAGGACATGAAGTTCAAACTACAGATGCAGTGTATTTGTTAGTTCGATTTTAGGAAAGGTTTAGTGACCCAAAGAGGCCGAATGAGGGAGGGATATGATGGATCTGTTCATTGGGACCTCATCACTTTCTGAATAGTCCAGAAAAGGCCCACTATGTGAGTGAAACCAAATCGTTTTTATTAATTAATTAGTTTTATACTTAGAATGAACCAAAATTATTATACCTTAAAATTATTAATATTGAGACATCTGAAGATGAAATATTTCAGAAAACCTTGAAAATTCTAGAAGACTTTTTCTACCTGTTTTCCTGTTAGCATTAGTTAACAGGACCTGGTTGAGAGTTTATCCGTGTTAACAACCAATTTGTTTAAAATTTTATGAAAAAGATATTAAACTATTTTTATAATTTGTAATATAGTTTATAAACATAAAGTTCTTTAAAATTTTTTATTAAAGTAGTAGTTTTCAGTGAAGTAATACCTTTATCACAGCAAGAATAATGCTGAATTTAAAACACAGATTCTTATTATTAAACATTTCTTTATGTGTTTTCATCTTTACAGAGGCCTCTAAGTAGCAAGAATTTCTAGCCCTATAACTGCTTCCAAATAAGCAAAAGTGAAAATTCCTACAGAAAACATAGCCCACCTTTTTGCACATGTAATCCAAATGAAAAGTTAGCTTTGAAGTGGCGTCTTGTTACATAATCATACTGAAAATATGCAGTAATATGTATTCCTTTGAATGTCTTTCATTTAGAAACATATTTTTGTTTATTTGACTACTCTACCAGTTGAAAATCGGTTATGTTCTGGTTGTTCATCTAACCACCCAACCTCAAAATACTTGAGAAATTACATGAAGAGCTTCATTTCAAAGCATGAGATTTTCAGGGCTTCCCTGGTGGCGCAGTGGTTGATAGTCTGCCTGCCGATGCAGGGGACACGGGTTCATGCCCCGGTCCGGGAAGATCCCACAGGCCGCGGAGCGGCTGGGCCCGTGAGCCATGGCCGCTGGGCCTGCGCGTCCGGAGCCTGTGCTCCGCAACGGGAAAGGCCACAACAGTGAGAGGCCCACGTACCGCAGAAAAAAAAAAAAAAAAAGCATGAGATTTTCAGAAAGGTTCAGACCACCAGAAAATTGAAAGTGGAATTTCACTCCGTTGATGATTAAAATAAAAAGTAAATAATGGAAGAAGAGAAACAGAATTGACAAACCCAGTTTTTGCCAGTCAGAACATCTGTCCAATCAATAGTAAATTACTTTAAACAACATTTGCTTTCTAGAAGGTGCTTAATGTGAATCATTTTTTTTATTTTTACTTTTTGCGGTACGCGGGCCTCTCACTATTGTGGCCTCTCCCTTTGCGGAGCACAGGCTCCGGACGCGCAGGCTCAGCGGCCATGGCTCACGGGCCGAGCCGCTCCGCGGCATGTGGGATCTTCCTGGACCGGGGCACGAACCCGTGTCCCCTGCATCGGCAGGCGGACTCTGAACCACTGCGCCACCAGGGAAGCCCAATGTGAATCATTTGTTTGAGACATGTCTAAGCATTTCTGCCAAACTATTTGGCCAACTCAACTTTAGTGTATAGAGTGTTTGAAAACATTGCAAATCATTACAGAGAGTATGAGAATAATGACCAATACAGGCAAAAGCAAAGGAAACCCCTTCTTTTCTTGTGCATTCTCTGAGATGCTGCCGTAGAACTCTGAGAATTGGTAGCATATGCTTAAGACTCCAAGTTTCTGGTACTGCCCACAACAATACAAAAACTCACATTTTGATTCCTTCTGGATTTTCTCATCTTATGCTGATTTAGTGAGCGTTTTGCATATTGAGCTATAGCAGGAAATTCTATGTGATTATCACTAAAAATGAAAAGTACCATATGAGATTTCTAATTTTTTTAATTTTTTTTTGACTTTTATAGGGGAGTCTTTTTGTTAACTTGCATAATTAATTGAGGAATCAAGTGTTCCAGTTAATAAGAAATCTGATGAATAGAAAGTTGTCATCTCTTCTGAGCATTGTCTCATTTTCAAAGAATTAGAGTATGACAAACTACATTTAACACTGAAACTCATAATTTAATACTTTGTTGATTAATATTTAATACTTGCAAATATTTCAAGACATACTTTATTGTAATTTTTATGAACTACAGTTATGATGAACACTGACTGTGCCTGCTCTTAGAGAATTATAGTTAATAAAATGTTTACTTGGTTATACTGTTTGGCTATTCATGATAGGTAAGAGAAGGCCTTATATCATGTCTATTGAAGAAACAAAATCAGTTGTATTATGTTTTGGTTAGATATAAAATTTTACTCTTTAAACTTATAGATTATGGGGGAAAAGTAGAGAAGTTGAGGTAGTGGTAGTGAAAGGCATTCAGGGAGTTTAGATGGAGAATAAAATAAAGAAAGATATATAGGAATAAGAAAATTCTGAAAGTATATATAAATAAATAAAAAAAGACCCTCTTCCCAAATTTAACAGAGATCAAATTAAATAAGTTGTGTCCTAAAGTTTTGAAATATCATTGAAAGATCAAAATTATTAGTATGGCAAAAAATTTCTGATTCTGACCAGCTGTCTCTAGACAGAAGAAATGAAGATAAAGGGAGAAAACAAAGCAAAAAACACACCTAAAAGTACAAAGGAGTCATAGAGAATTAATGCATTTGGCTCCAAAATTAGTAAAAGGTACAATTTCAGTATGGTTAATCTTAAATTGTTGACCTCTAGCCCAAAACCTAAACAAACATACATCTGTTTGTTTTTTTCATATTATGTCTCTTGTGGGAAACATAAGGTAAATTCATCCTGCATTCATCCAGCTTTTAGTCTTATAGTAGAAAAATAGGAATAAAAGTTGTTATACTTGACATGCAAACGAGTTTTTGGTCTGTCCCACATGCTGTAAAATTCCTGTTGGTTTTTGTCATTGGCATTATTATACATGGTATGCTGTCCCCACTATCTGGTTGTAGAGAAACTCTTGCCGTGTTGTTTTAAGACATGAACTGACTTCTTTAAACATATAGATAAAAATCAATTTAGGCCATTGGGTTCTTCTTTTCTCATTCACAGCCCCACCCCGCCCCATCTTCTTTTTCATATGGGTAAATGTGCATATCCATTTGCATTTAATTACTTATGTTTATAAAGATGTTAATAAAGTGGTAAGTAGTGACAAAAATAGAGGAATGGTGTTGAAAGGGAATCATTATAAAAAAGGAAGAGTCACTTCAGAGTCTTCAATTGTTTACTTTTTGAAAGGGACATTTTAAATAGTCCTAGATACATTCTCAAATTACATTGCTCAATCTGGGAGAATTTGGAACATACATTTGTATATATTCCATTAGGCGAAAAACCCCAACTATCTAGTTTTACTTTATGTTGAGGATTAGAATCATCTATAGACAGGATGTTTCAAACATACTTTTTTTAACTTCTTCAAAAAGTTTATTTTTTTTTACTTTTTTTTGTGGTCAGATATACATAACATAAAATTTACTGTTTTAACCATTTTCAAGTATACAGTTCAGTGGTATTAAATACATCCGTATTGCTGTACAACCGTCACCACTATCCATCTCCAAAACTTTTTTATCGTCTTACACTGAAACTCTGTAGTCATTAAATACTAACTGTCCATTCCCCTCTCCCTCACAAGAAGGTAGATTTACAAAAAAAATGTTTATTTATTTGTTGCACCGAGTCTTAGTTGAGGTACGTGGGATCTTCGTTGCCGTGTGCGGGCCCTTAGTTGCAGTATGCGGGATCTAGTTCCCTGACCAGGGATCGAACCCGGGCCCCCTGCATTGGGAGCACAGAGTCTTAACCACTGGACCACCAGCGAAGTCCCAAGAAGATAGATTTTTTGTTGTCGTTGTTTTTATAAAGTTATTTATTTTTGGCTGCGTTGGGTCTTCGTTGCTGCGTGCGGGCTTTCTCTAGTTGCGGTGAGTGGGGACCACTTTTCGTTGCGGTGCATGGGCTTCTCACTGCGGTCACTTCTCTTGTTGTGGAGCACGGGCTCTAGGCGAACGGGCTTCAGTAGTTGTGGCACGTGGGCTCAGGAGCTGTGGCTCGCAGGCTCTAGAGCGCTGGCTCAGTAGTTGTGGTGCATGGGCTTAGTTGCTCCACGGCATGTGGGATCTTCCTGGACCAGGGCTCTAATCCATGTTCCCTGCACTGGCAGGCGGATTCTTAACCACTGCGCCACCAGGAAGTCCCGAAGATAGATTTTTAAATTACATTTTATGACCCGGAGATGAGAACCAGGTAGCAGTACATGACATAGCCAAGTAGCCTTAGTGTTAGGATTGGAAGGAATAGAGACCCACTCTAGCTAGCTCAAGAAAGAGGCATTTTATTGTAAGGGAACAGGGCCCTCATGAGTAACTTTACACATTTGGCTTCCTGGGACAGGGGCTCTGGACTCCCAAGAGTCCATAAGGAGGGCCCATAATTCATCTTGCATCAGGGAATTACTTGCCTGTGAGTTCTGCCCTCACTGCTTCCTGTATGTCTTCATACTCAGGGCTCCCTCAACCTCCACTTCCATGAGCCATTGTGGTCTTCACAGCACTGGCTCTGTATGAGGTTTTTGCTGTGGTCCCCCATATTCCAGAGAGTCTCAGGCCAGGTTAGACAGGGACAGAAAGCAGACAGGGATAGAAGCCCCAGTCTGCGAAAGACTGGATTTTGATCTTGGTTTCACATGGTTAAGAAAATTGGTTGACATTTGATTCTTTGTTGTTCTAGATAAGGTCTGAGTCTTTAAGAAGCAAAATCCCATGTTTGTCATGAAAATACAGCTTTAGGATAACTCTTAAATCCTTTCGAAGTTTGACTAAGCATTTCAAAGCCATCTGTGAGTCACTAGACAGGTTTGAAATTGCATGCCAAGACTCAACAGTAGTTTTTCATCATCAAAACTTTGAGAAGTTTCAACTGTAGCAGATCCTTAGAACCCTGGTGGAGTTCATGAAGGGTAGGTTGCATGGGTGAGCACGACCAGTTACTGGCTGCTGTGCTGTCTCGTGCTTACTCATTTTGGTGGGAAAATCATTGTCTTCAGATGGAAAAGTTGGAACATCATCATAGAAAATGGATTTTAAACCATTGAGCAGAAACGCTGCTTGGCTTCATGGTGGCTAGATGACACCTTAAGTATAATTAACTCACTAGCTTTTGCCTTTATCAACCAGTCCCAGAGTAGAATCTTTTTGATCCCAAATGACTTGAGTCCAGGGAAGTGGCAACATGGTGGTGGTGGTAGCAGTGGTGGTGGAGCGGGCTACGTTATTCAACTTTTAACTCATCCCAGGTCTAGCCACGCCACACTTCACGTGCCTACCTTGGGGCACGGATTTGTGACCAGTTTTCTTTCATTGGGGCTTCAAGCATTCTTGAATCAAGAGAAAGGGCAATGTGTTTTTTAGAGCTGAAGAAGTAATAGGCTTTCAGAGCTACTCCTATGTATTCCTTCTGTTCATTTGTTCAGCCTTTGACCCTGGATTATATCAGCACTGCTTGACCAGTATTTGTCTCCCAAGATCCCATTACAGCAGTGGTCTTGAACCGGGAGTGGTTTTACCTCCCAGGGACTATTTGGCAATCTCTGGATGCATTTTCTTCGTCACAGCTGGAGCAGGGTGTTGCTACTGGCATCTAATAGGTAGAGGTCATGGATGCTGTTAAATATTCTGCAATGCACAGGACAGCTCCCCACTACACAGGAAATTTAAAATGTCGATAGTGCTCAGATTCAGAAGCACTGCATTACACAAAGGCACCAGTTAGCCAATTTGTAGGAGACAAAAAATTACAAAAGTCTGTGGCATAAACTGGAGGAAACACATGGGCCCAACACTAACTAGCATTACTAAGCTTAACATTCATATAATCGGCACGTCAATGTTAGTGCTTCCTCCTACCATCAAAGGGTGAGAAGAAGAAAACCCGGCACAGGGATAACTTTTTTCCTCAATTGTAATTGGGAACAAGATGAGATGGCTGAGACCCATGGAATTAAAGGCAACTGGAAAGTTGGGGAGTTGCTTAGAGTGTGGCCCAGAACTGGCACAGTGATGGAAGTTGAGAGGTCAGAGATTGTTTGTTGAATTTTTATGGTTCCTTGTTGAGTTTTTGATTTCATTGTATTTGGACCCTGCTAGGGAATCAGGGTTTTTTTAAAAAGGGCTAAGGAAGTGGGAGGGCTCAGTGACCTGTACTTGTCCTTAGGAGAGGATATATTTATATTCAAGTGAAGAGAGCCTGAGATAATTCCAGACAACTGACACCTCAGATTAAAGTTTCCTCCAAATTATGGATACATCGCCTCATCTCTGCTCCTTACTGTCATGTCTGTCACAGTGGTTGGGTGTCATGTTTTATGGGTGTCCTTCCAATGCCTCCATTTATAAAATGTCATTAATCCATATGAGGTGAATAAATAAGCTAATCAGTGGAGAACTCTTAAGATTAGTTAGGGTGGGTAATACTGACATCTTTGAATATGGTAGATGCATCGATAGGTGGAGGCCTCACTTGTCATTCGGACTTGAACCTTGAAGATTAATTTCCCTTCTACTTGACACAGCCTGATATTATCCAAGTCCAAAACGTTTTCCCTTCAGAATGTCCCTGGTGCCCATTTTCCCCTCTTCATTGTCATTGTTACTATTCCAGGGCTCTATCAATTTAGAGTCATATAACTAAATTTTTTTTCCTGTCTTTTGTGTTAACCATCTTCTAGTTCATATCATGCCCTCTTCCCATAAAACTATGTGCCCACCATAAAAAGAAACGAAATTGAACTATTTGTAATGAGGTGGATGGACCTAGAGTCTGTCATACAGAGTGAAGTAAGTCAGAAAGAGAAAGACAAATACCGTATGCTAACACATATATATGGAATTTAAGAAAAAAAAAATGTCATGAAGAACCTAGGGGTAAGACGGGAATAAAGACACAGACCTACTAGAGAATGGACTTGAGGATATGGGGAGGGGGAAGGGTAAGTTGTGACAAAGTGAGAGAGTGGCATGGACATATATACACTACCAAACGTAAAATAGATAGCTAGTGGGAAGGAGCCGCATAGCACAGGGAGATCAGCTCGGTGGTTTGTGACCACCTAGAGGGGTGGGAAAGGGAGGGTGGGAGGGAGACTCAAGAGGGAGGAGATATGAGAACATATGTATATGTATAAGTGATTCACTTTGTTATAAAGCAGAAACTAACACACCATTGTAAAGCAATTATACTCCAATAAAGATGTAAAAAAAAAAAAAAAACAAAACCTATATGCCCAAAATGACGTTTACTGTCTACTGCGTCAGGTCCAGATTTTTGTGGCTTTCAGAGCCCTCCATAATCTGGGCCTGTCTTAGGTGTTCATGCTCCACCATCCTCTAAATGAACTCTGCTCACGTGGCTATCAGGCAGAGCCTGATTGCTTCCTCCAGCAAGCCTTGCTCACGTGGCTTCCTTGTATGGCTTGCCTTCTCTTCTTCTCCTTATTTGTTTGATATGCACACATCTTCAAAGGTTAGGTAAGCTCAGGTCTCATCAACTCCATAAGGGCCTTTCTGGAAACTTGAGTGCTATTGATCACTTCTACCCTGAGAAGTTTCTTTCACCTGCTTAGCTCTGTGTCCTGTCTTGTCCTGCAGTGCCCGTGGCTACTTCACGTGTGCATGTGCTCTTTCCTCAACTTTAATGAAAGCTCTTTGTGAGAAGTGCCCACGACTTTTAGCTCTCTTTGGTGGTTAGCATAACGCTGACCGTACAGCAGGTGCCTAATAAATGCTCATTTGGTTGATTGTGTGAGATATTCTCTTTCTTTAAAAATTACATCGAAATAATGTGCACAAATTCAGTAACAATTTTTATATATAAGAAAATTTGAAAAGATTAATTACTACTGGTCATCCTAACATCTGGGTTACATGGGAAGAGTATGTTTTAAAAATTGTGTAAGAACATGACGCAGCGTGAACTCTCCTCCTTCAGTAGCAGTAGTTCTCAGCTGAGGGTGACTTTGCCCCCAGGGGCATTTGGTAGATATTTTTTGGTTGACAACTGGAGGGATAGTACTGATGTCTGCTGGGTAGAGGCTAGGGATGCTGCTAAACATCTTCCAATGCACAGGACAGTCCCCCGCAACAAAGAATTATGTGGCCTCAGATGAACAGTACCGAGGTTGAGAAACCCCAGTCTGTAGCATTGTGTGGGCACCACCATCGACATTTTTTGTCACCTAAAGGAATGAGAACATTCAAAAAACGGTGCCGTTTTATATGGAGGGAATGATCATAATTATAAACTCCTAAATGGTGGGAACTGCAGCTATGTTCATAAACCAGAATAGTTTGACAGTTAAAAAGTTGATAGCTGTTTGTGTAATAAATGGGCACTTTATGTCTTTGGCCATGCCTTTGGGGAGGAGAGGACAATACGTAGAGAGAATTCTCTTAAGGCTGAGTGCACATATCCCATGATTTTAGGAAATGAGAGGCATTTGCTAACCCAGAAGGATGTATTAGAATATTAGGTCACATTTTTAATAAGGTGAAATTCCTTCGAAAGGATTGATAGTTATGTCAGAAGATTGAAGCATACACCGTTCTACTTTTCCAAATATTTTGAAAGCTTCCTTGAAGAATACTTGATAATTTTTAATGTTCTCTCTTCTGCAGTTAATTTTGGGAGGTACTTTTTTGCTGCATTCAGGGGCAGAATGGTGCAGTGGAGAGAACAGTTCACAGAGAGATCCTGGGTAGGTCATCTTAATCATTCTCTGCCTCAGTTTCCTCATTTTCAAAAAGAAGGACTAAGACTTGATGACCTCTAGCTTTGAAATTCTCTGTTACTGTAATTTCAGTTTCAAGTAGTAAAAAAAATAGATTGTTTACACAAAGTAGTTTATGAAAGAAACTTTGAAGGAGTTAATTATTTCAGTTTGTTTCTTAGAACCTTCAGAAATATTCCTTTCTATAAAGGCTTAACTCCAGTGTTTAAAGAAAGAAAGGAATTCCTGTTATAAGTAAAAGTTGTCCCCACCTCCAAGCAAAATAAAAAGAGTCAAATGAAATTTGCCACTGATTTTAAAATGTCATTGTTAGCTAATTTTGAAAATTTTGTTCATTTTCTCTTACGTGTTTATACTTAGGTATAAAGAAAATATTTTAATAGTACTAATAGTACTGAAATTTTCACACAATTCACGTTAAGCTAGATGCTTCCAGATCTTAGAAATTTCCTGTTTGTAAAGGTGGAACACATTTGGAAACTTTACTCAGGGTTTAAACTACCATTTAGTAAGTTATTGGGCTCTGAACCAAATGATGAAGCTTTCCTGTTTGCTAGATGGAAAATTAAACAGAACCTTGATAATTTTCTCCTTTTTCCATTCTTAAAGTTGACAGTTCAAGATATTCGCAAGGTTGGGAATATTGTGGTATCCCAAGAAATGAAGCTTGCTTCTGTACTCTCTGTATTCTGAAGAGACTAGAAGGTTGGTTCTGGCATATTCTAATTTCCCCAGAGCCTATTCTAGAACTTGGGTAATGAGATTGCCTGAATTGAAGATGCTTTCAGCATAGGTCCAGATGCTAAGGGCATCCAGCTACAGTTTGGATCTCACTCCCAGAGTTAATGTTGCCTACAGGGAATAGCAGTATGTGACATGGGCTATGTTCATAAAGTAGTGCCTGAGATGACATTGCATGTAGCAGCGGTTAACTAGCACCTCCTGAATGCAAGGCACCTCCTAGAGGCAGTGGGCACAGTGGGGAATCAAAATGTGTGTCGCTCAGTCCCTGCTTTCAATGAGTTTATAACCTAGTAGGGGGAGAGAGCGGACCCTTTGCAACCTGCTGTAATACAAAGCATACAGTGATAAGGACCGTCCCTAGGTACAGATACAAATCTAGGCTACTTCAGAAGAACAAATGTAGTTTAACTTGTGGGAGCAAGAACATTTGGCTCCTCAGAAGAGGTGACCGATGTGAGCAGAATCACGATCGTGGAGAGGAATGACATATGTGTGACAGATGAGCCTGAGGTGTGGAGGTGACCAGAGTGTGAGGGGGAGGGGAAACGTAGAGATACTCACAGGTGGTGGGGTCGGAGTAATAGCAGAGGGTAAACCAGGTTGAAATGGAATCTAGAGACTAGTAAACGAGTTCAGAGATGGACCATTTCTTGGGGAGTGAGGAAAAAATGGTGGCCTAAACTGGGATCATTCCCTTGAAATGAGAGATAGCTGAGTGCAGGAATTGGCCAGTCTGGGTAGCCGGGTGGGTGTGTGGGTAGACAGGGCTATAAAGTCAATGAGATAAACTGCAGTTTTAAGCTTGACTGAGAGGATGGTGGTGCTGCAGTCCTAGAAGTAGGATTCGGGTTCGATGGGACACCGATGAGTTCCATTTTGAACGTGTTGAGTTGTATGTGCTCTCAGGAAATAGCCAAGGCAGAGTTATGACTGAAGCACAGGAAACTGAGAGCTCCAGAGAGGAGTCCTGAAAACCTGTGACATTCTTAAAGGAGATGTAGATCTTTTTTGAGTCCCACACTTGGAGCACCACGGATGTACATCAGCAGGGATGTTCCACAGCAGGGAGCAACCCCCAAATGCCCCAGTGTGGAAGCTGAGCACATGACTAGGCTTATGTCACCAGCTGGGTGACTTGTTCACACCTGCCAGCCTTCACAGCACAGGTGGTTCACATCGTACCCCAGACAACAATCACTGTCTGTATAGTAGATCTATAGGATATATATATACTACACAGTAGCGTATAGTAGATATATAGTAGATCTTGAAGGTCACTGTCAGATACAGCCCTACATGTTAAATAAGTGAATGAGCAAGAACTCCCATATTTTGAGGGGAAAAATAAGACCGAGAATGAACCTTGAGATTATGTGCATTTAGGATTGAAGGAGAAGAAAGGGTCAGAGAGGAAGGCAGAGACCAGAGAATTAGAGGGAGAAAAACAGAAGAAAACTCAGGGAAGCCGCAGGAGGGAAGCGTGTCAAGGAGAAGGAGGCATTTCACTCCGTTGCCTGAGGTGCCGCCAGGTGGTTGAAGAGATCGAATGCTGCATTTAGCGGTGGGAAGCTGTCAGTTTACTTTTTTTTTTTTTTTGCGGTACGTGGGCTCCCACTGTTGTGGCCTCTCCCGCTGCAGAGCACAGGCTCCGGACATGCAGGCCCAGCGGCCACGGCTCACAGGCCCCGCCGCTCCGCGGCACGCGGGATCATCCCAGACCGGGGCACGAACCCGCGTCCCCTGCATCGGCAGGCGGACTCCCAACCACTGCGCCACCAGGGAACACCCAGTTTCCTTTTGAGAGAGCTTTTGCTGGAAGAGAAAGAGGGGAAGCAAGTGAACAGACAACAGAGAGTAAGAAAGTGTAGCACAGGGGCTTCCCTGGTGGCGCAGTGGTTGGGAGTCCGCCTGCCGATGCACCCCGTCCGGGAAGATCCCACATGCCATGCCGCGGAGCGGCTGGACCCGTGAGCCATGGCCGCTGAGCCTGCGCATCCGGAGCCTGTGCTCTGCAGCAGGAGAGGCCACGACAGTGAGAGGCCCGCGTACTGTAAAAAAAAAAATTAAGTGTAGCACAAATTGTAAGCGATCCTAAATAAATTGGGGGAACGGAACGTTTTTGGAAGAATGACACCCAGGTTGAAGTAAAAGTGGTTTAACATTTTTGTTATCAGACAAAGGAAGTATGAGTGTGTTTGTAGGTGTGTAGAGGAGAGATTGAGGAGGAGAGATAGGCAGTAAAAACTGATGAAATGAGGACTTAGCAGAGGGTGGAGGGCACCATGGTTGGGGGGGACACTTCTCCCTGGAGAGGAGAATACTTTCCTGTGAAACACAAGGGGCAGAAGATCCATAGATGAGGTGAATGGCTTTGATTTTCTTCTGTTATGGGAAAAGGCCATTTGCAGAGAGAGATGAGGAACTGGGAGCCCTCAGGGAAGGCTGGAGGAAGTCTCGAGAATTAGATGGTAAGAGTGGGCCACATGTTGACGACCGAAGTAGAGGAAGTAGCCGTCCTGAGGGACTTGAACGGGTAGAAGAGTTGCAAGTGGTCAATATCTTTGGAGTCCCTCAGCCACAGAGGGGCTGTCCATTGTTCAGCAGTAAATGGATGTTTTATAATGTGCTAAAGGCTTGCATCAGGAGAAGCCTTATGCTTTTAAAGAAATAGCTCTAATAAATGAAATAAAATTCTTAAGAGTAAGTCATTTTCATCCTCTTCCTCCCCATCGTCATCTCACAACTAATCTTTAATTGAACATTTAGCATGTCCCAAGCCCTGGTTGCATGTAGTACATGGTTTCATCTTCACAGCAACCCTGCTGTATAGGTGAGTTTACCTTAAAGTAAGTAGTTTCCTTATTTTGCATTCTGTGTTTGTTGTTTAAAAGATATATAACTAAATAGATAGATAATTTTTTGGTATAAACTAAAGGTGATTAATTAACTTATGTGTAGACACTTAAAAATTGTTAAGGTGACATATTTTATAAAAGTAAGACCTCTTTTACGTGGTAGCCAATCTGTCAAAATTACTGTGCTTAGTAAAAGTTGGCTTAGTAAAAGTTGGGTGAGCCTTCCATGAAACACAGTTACTATTTGGTGAATTCCTTTTTCATCAAAATGTTAACTTAGAGTTGAAATGCAAAAGAAGAGAGATTTGATACAGTGTTTTGACATTTGACATTTTAAAGTAATTTCGTTAGATCATTAAGCTATGAATTATTGAAGATTGTTCTACTGTAAACATTTTTTTCCATTATCTTTCTTTGAATTAGAAACAAGTTGCATGCCGTTTGCCTGGAAGAAGATAAATGTATTATGTGCTAAAATATACAAAGATTTTGGCACTATGTTTTCTCTGCTTTTTATTAATGAATGCTTTTGTTCAGTCTTACATCAGATGAATAGAACAAATCTGTGTTTTGAATAGCTAAAGGCAGGAACAGAATTCTCTGTAACAGTGTTGACGAAATTTACTTGAAAAGACTCACTGAATCTCACTCAGGACGAGTCATTTTCAGCCTTATTTCTACACCAGCACACCTGAGACAGGAAGTAGACTTATTGGTTATAGTGGCTCCCCAGGACAATGATTCCAGTAACTTCCTGAGGGGACAGTTTTGCTAACTGCTACGTCTCCAGTGTTGGCACATTGAAAGTATCCAGGAACCCACTGTTGATTCATTGTCTGATGCTCAGTGGGCGGTAAGGAAGAAGTGTTTGACAAGGCCCTATAGTGGGTTTTATAGTATCTGTTCCTCACCCTCCAGCATTTCCCACCCCAGGAGGCAATTCATAAAAAAAAAACTCAATATAAACGAAGTCTAAGAATTAGCCTTTTCAAAAGTGCTCGTCTGTACTGCCCAAAGAGATGGTCTCTGTCGGAGGAGTTCTTCTGGCAAACCTGGGTGAATACATCCTGAGGCAATGTCTTTATTCTTACAGTTAAAAGTTGCATGAAATGAAAGTCAAAATGCAGAAACATTCTGTTACAGTGTGAAGAAAAGGTATGTCTCAAGGTCAAGGTAACCACTGTTCCCTTTTCAGGAGGCAGTCAGAATGATGGCTAGCTGCCATCATTACACAGGGAGCCAATTCTGTGGTGTGGTTGCCATGTTCCAGGCTCTGCCTGGCTTTGAAGGCTGGGAGCCCAATTTTATTAGTATACCTAGAGGGATTGAGAGTCCAGGGATTGTGGACTCATGCCAACCTTACAAGAAACCGAGGTTTGAACCAAAATGTTGAGTTAGTCTTTTCCAATAAAAGCTGTACTTCTCAAGGGTACTCTGCTCTGTCAACCAAGGCATTGCCTTCCTTGTGTGCTCATCTATGGGAAAGCCAGATGATAGGGCACTGTTGCGCAGAGAGTATAGGACCCATGAAGGGAGTTGGAAATAATCTTCAGATCTGACAGCCTCAAGCCCTGTGCCCAATGCATAATCTTGACTGCAGGGAAGGCAGTTCTCTTTGTCACACAAACTCCCTTGCCTATGACAGGGTCAGAGCCCCACTGCCAGATTGTGTCTTTCCAGAGTTTGCTTTTATAGAGATAAAATATGGGCTTTTTGTAAAAGTAAATTGGGTTGATTACATTGTGCTCTGTGAGTTGCTGTCATAGCCTGGTCCCTTAGATTTGGGGTGGCCAGAGTCTCTTGGGCCTTTTTACTGGTAGCTCAGCCTCATCACCTACATTTTGATTTTCCCTCCTTCAATCTTAGAGTTTTTGCTTCAGTTTAGTTTAAGGGCTAGCATGTTTTCTGTCCCATGTCCTACTTATGGATACTTTTGTGTCTGTTCATTGAAATAACTTCCCTGACTATAACTAACCTCCTAAAGATAACTTTTCGGCACATCGTTTGATAGTGGTATTTGAAAAAAGTTAACTAATATATAAGTGGAATATTTGAGTTCCCTGTTAATTTATTTACCTCTCCAATTAACAAGTACTGAACTATAAGGTGTATACTTGAGGTTTTAGAATTTCCATAGATGATTTTCTCTGGAATATCTAAAAAATAATATGCATGTATTTAAGGAGGAAAATGTCCTACTCTCACCAGCTCAGTTTTTCTTTAAGAAACTGCTGTTCTAATTCTGAAAGGGAAATGAACTGTATATCTAAAAAACAAAGAGAAGAGAAGTGAAATATCAAAGAAAAAGCTCCAACAAACAGTATGTTACAATAAATAAGCAATATTAATACATTTAGAAGCTTGTAAAATATAACTTGCAAAGTATTCTACGAGCATGATTAGAAAGACTAAAAAGGGACTGTAAACTATGAGGTTTATTATCATTTTAGCATCTCAAAAAGGTCAGTAAAAACTGTGATCTCACAGAGCTGCTTATCATCTGCTCATTTCTCTGTTGAAGAGGGGTATATAGCTAATTTTACTTTTTGGTTTTACTTCTAACAAAGAAGTACCAGCCAAGAGGACAGTGATTAAATATCCACCTGTCTATAACTTTTTAAAAATTGTATAAATATGTTCATTCCTAGGGTTATATTTTTCAAAACTCTGGTTTATTATCTAATGAAATTGAAATATTCTAAGTGAAATTCTTTTTTTTTTTTCCTTAGGATAGGATTTCTTTTTCCAATTAATTTCTGCTGCTAGTGATGTTGCCTCTTTTCTGTATTTGATAACACTGCTGTGTTTGCTATTTCCCATCGTAGTTGCAGTGCGTATTCTGCAGGCACTGATCTTATACTCAAATAACTGCTGTATGTAAGGTAATAAGAGGGAGGCTTTAGCAGAGTGAAATCCTATCAACAGCTAAGAAACACTGGTAACTGACATTACTCTAATAAGCTGAGCTGTGCTTATTGAGCTGATGCTTAGCTCTAACCTTTGTGTGTACTGATTCCAAATGCATCATGTAAAAATCTATAAAATTCTGACATAAGAAAAGCTGGTTAAATGAAAATACATGAATGGTTGTATTTAGAGGATTGGACAAAACCTTTGAAGGGCAGTGAGACGTGGATGGGCTTGTTGGTGTGTCCAGATTTAGACTTGGAAGAAACAGTGAGGTTGGATGTGTGCTGCGGCACAGATTAGTTCTTGTCTATTGTCTTGATAGTGCCCTAAATCCAGATTGGGGCGGGGCTTCTCTAGGATGTGATTTAGGGTGTGAAGTTGTTTCTTTCAGGAACCTTTCTTTTTGTAGTTCCTTGGAAATTTCTCAAAATGTTGGACGAGTGAAACATGTCGTGTGAAAACATTTTGTGACCTAGTTTTGGCCGAAGTATACTTTTGTACTGGCAAGATACACAGGGGATTTAGGCTTTACTCTTAACAGCTAAATGAACTCAAATGTATACTGCATATAAATTGCTTTGAAGGCTGTGGATCACAAGTTAATAGATTCTGGACCTTATTTTTCCTTTCATGAGCCAGACATTCCTTGGATTTAAGGGTAGGTTAAAATTAAAGAGTAGCAAATTGCTTCCCTCTTCGGAAATAAGCGAAATCACCCTCTGATAATAAAATATTTCTTTAACATGTCAAGACAGTTACTGAGGAAAGAAAGCACAAGGGGAAGAAATGGGGATAACTTGTTTAGTGGCTTGCTCTTTAGGAAATGGAATATTTTTAATAAAAATGAAGTTGTCTTACACCATGTGACTTGAAAATAATGAGAGACAAAGAAAAAAATGTAAAATGCCGTACTAGAACTTATATGACCAAATAAATCTCGTCCCCCGGGAGGCAGTCCAGTTTTTCTAGCTCTGCTCTAATTGAGGAAAACACTTTCAGACTCTTTTGGAATTGTCTTCAGAACTGTTTTATGAGCCAAACCCCAAAATCAACATCTTTACTTTATTATCACACCTCTTTTTGGACCCGAAAGAATATTATTCAGCCTGATCCCCCACTTAATTTATCAGACTTGGCTCAGGCTATTTCCAAAAATACAGTGTACTCTCTTATAGGACAATTGAATATTCTGATTCAATTATTTATTCATTCACACATCATGGCTGAGTGCCTCCAGTGAGTCAGGTATGTTGTGGTAACACATAAGAGTCTTGGCTCTGGAAGGGGAAACGTAGAAGGGAGACAAGTGAGGATCACAGAGGCTGTTCACCCCTGAGCAGTCTTTGCCAGTGAGTAGGAGGTCACGAGATGGACAGAGAAAAAGAGAGCTTTCTAGGCAGAGGTAGCAGCTTGTGTCAAGGCCCAGCATAAAAGCCGTGCACATTTCAGGAAATGCAAGAATTTTAGGGTGGATAGAATCTAATTAAAAGATGAGAATGGAGTGGTAATTAGGGGCAAGATCGTGAGAGTCCTAGTACCCATGGAATGGAGCATACAGTGGTTAAGAGTGAGGGTTCTGATGCCTGATTTTCTCTACATCTTTGTCAACATTTGTTATTGTCTGTCTCTTTCATTTTAACCATCTTCCTGGTGTGAAGTGGTATCTCATGGTTTTGGTTTGAATTTCTCTATTGACTAACGATATGAACATCTTCTCATGTGCTTATTGGTCCTTGTTATATCATCTTTGGAGATCTGTCTCTTCAGATCCTTTGCCTATTTTATTTTATTATTTTTAGCTTTATTGAGGTATAATTGACAACCTTTGCCCATTTTTAAATTGCGTTGTTTGTCTTTTTATTATTCAATTGTAAGAATTTTTCATATATTCTGGTTACAAGTCGCATATCAGATGCATGATTTGCGAATAGGTTGTCCCATTCTTTGGGTTGCCTTTTCATTTCTTTGATTGTATCCCTTATAGCACAAATGGTTTTATTTTTGATGAGTGCAGTTTATCTATTCTTTCCTCTATGGCTTGTGCTTTTGGTGTCATATCTTAGCATTGCCTAACCCAAGTTCATGAATATTTACTCCTACATTTTTTTTCTAAGAGTTTTATAGTTTTGGCTCTTATATTTAGGTTTGTGATCCATTTTTAGTTTAATTTTTGTGTATGCTGTGAGGAAGGAGTCCAGCCTCACTATTTTGCATGTGGATTTTCAGTAATCCTCACATCATTTGTTGAAGTCTATTCTTTCCCCATTGAATGGTCTTGGTACCCTTGTTGAAAAATCGATTGAGCATAAACCGGAGAGTTCATTTCTGGATTCTCAATTATATTCCACTGATTGATACGTTTACCTTTATGCTAGGCTAGTACCACACTGTCTTGAGTACCAAAGCATATTATAGTAAGTTTTAAAATCGAGAAGTGTGAGTCCTCCAATTTTGTCAAGATTATTTTGGCTATTCTGAGTCCCTTGCAATTCCTTATGAATTTTAGGATCAGTTTGTCAACTTCTGCTAAACAGTCGGGGATTTTGATATGGATTGCGTTGAAGCTATAGGTCAATTTTGGGAATATTGGCCTCATAAAAATATCAGGTCCTTCTGATCTATGAATATGGATGTCTTTCTACTTACGTAGATGTTCTTTAATTTCTTTTAACATTGTTTTATAGTTTTCACTGTACATCTTTTGTTAAATTTATACAAAAGTATTGTTTTCGAAGTTATTATAAATAGGATTTTCTTAATTCCCTTTTTTTCTTGTGACGACATTTTCTTCAGCTGTTTTCTTGCCCACCTTTCTGATTTATTCAGGGGTGCTATTCTTCTTGTTGCATATTATAGCCCCCAAGATTGTTTCACTTGTATACTTGATAACTTCCCAAACTGTTACTTGACCTGTGTCCAAAACTCCAAGTATGTGTTTGTAATTGTTCACTGGACGTTACCACCTGAATGTCACAAGCATCTCAAATTCATGCCTTCTGGAGTGACCTCACTGAATACTCTTTAAATCTTCTTTTCCTTTTTCATTTTTTCTTCTGCTGTTTGGAAATAGCACCACCAACCTTGTTGCCTAAACCAGAACTCTGAAAATCATCCTTACCTTCTTTTCTTCCATCAGCTTTTATATCCTAGTTGGTCACCAAACCCTATGGATTCCACCTCCTAGATACCACTATGGGAATATAAATTGATGTGATCTTCTTTAAGGCAGTTTGGAGTAAGAACTTTTAAAAAGTGTATATATTTTGATTCAGAAAAAATGTATACCTTTTGATTTTTGCAGTGCCACTTAAAGGAACTTACCATAAGGTAGTGAGCCAGTGTTATGAGAATAGAGAAGTGGTTTAATAGATTACAGATATAATGTAATTGAGTGCAATTTAAACATGGTTTTATATATGTGTATACATAGCCTTGTGAAAGTATTTGATACAGTGTTAATGTTTTTAATGGCGTTACGTAAAGCATGATTCTCACTTTGTTTAACAATAGAAAATAAGCTCTAAAAGAGCAGGGATCTTGTCTCATTGACCTTGATACCCCCTGAAGGGAGTAGATGCTCAGTAAATATTTGTTGGTTGTATTGGTCTCTCTCTGCTGCTCCTGTTTATCTAATCTATCTGTATTTCTTACCTGGGCTTTTGAAGACACTTCCTACATGTTTTCCTCACCTCCCATTTTATTCCCCTACAGTCCAACTTCTGTTCTACGGTCAGAGTGGTATTTCCAAGTGCTAAATCTGGCCATAGCATTGCCCACTGTAAAGTCCTTTGGTTCTTTCCCAATGCCCATAAGATAATTTCCAGACTTCTTAGCCTGGATTAACAAACTCTTCGTAATTTCACTTCTGTGTACTTTTCCAGCTTTTCTCTTGCCATCTTCCAAGATAATCACCAAGTCATGCCAAACTATCCACAATTCCCCAAATATGAATTTTCCTGCATACCTACATACCTTTGGACATGCTGTTCCTTCTGCCTGGACCATGCGAAACTTCCTTTGTTTATCTGGCAAATTCCAGATCATCCTTGGAGACTCAGCTCCCCAGCCACTTCCCGTCTAGGCACATTTGAGTTCCTCTTCTTCAAGGCTTCCATAACTTCTTGAACTCTTTTACAACCCTTAATGTATACGGGATGGGCGTCCCTATAAGGCTAGAGAGTTAGCAAAGGCAGGGACTGTATATTCTTCTGCCTTCCACTCATCATCTTACTGCTGAACAGACTTCTTCTCCTATATCTCCATCTTAGGGCTTCTCAGTGTTGGTCTGAGGCCTGGTACCAATTTTCCATCGTCTGTGATGAAATTAGAAAAAAAAAGGGCCCTGTGGTGAATTTTTCAGAAGGCTAAATCTATTTACATTTTGGGTGTTAAAATGTGCTTTCTTTATGAGATGATGTTGATAGTAGATGGTAGGGTATATTTATGTCTTTAGCTGACAGCGTGCTGTCAGAGCCCTAAATTTGTTGGAAATTTTACAGGTCCCTGGAAACCAAAGGTCTGGGAACACTGCTGTATCTCATGGGGTGGCACCAAGTCCCCAAAGTCAAAAGCCTATGAGTCATCCTTGGCTTCTCCTCCTTCCTCATCCCTCCACCCCCGCCACATTCAGACACTTAGCAAGTCCTGCCAATTCAACCTCCTAAATATTTCTGGAATCTGTACTCTCCTCTCCGTCCTTGCTGCCAGTTCCTTAGGACAGGCCCTCTTTATTTTCCCTGTATAACTGTGGCAACTCCTTATGCTGGTCTTCTTGCCACTATTCCCCTCTTATTCCTGCTCATCAGAATGAGCTATTTAAAAATCAAAAGAAGATACCCGTTTCCCACAGGATACAAGTTTCTTGTGGCATACAAGAGTTCTCTCCAGTGGGACTTCTCGCTGTCCCTTTGCTCTTACCTTCTCTTGGTTTTTAGTGCCCGCCCTTTGCCACTTGCTTGGGTAACTCTTGATGGTCTAAGATCGTTCCACTGTCACTTCTACAAACCTTTTCCTACGAGTCTGGGTGAGATGCCCCTCTTGATTACTCTTAAATACCCTGTATTTATCTCTACCTCAGCATATCCAGCTTAGTTGATATTCATCTATTTATGTCTGCCATCTCACTAGACTCTGAACAACATAAGAAAATCTATTTTATCCTTTGATCTTTCTGTCCCCAGCACCCAGTACAATGCTAGAAAATAACAAATATTGAGTGAACGTTTGTTGGCTAAATGCATTTGTTCAGTGTAATGATCAGATGTACATTGTAGAAGGCTCCACTACCCAGAATGAGGGGTGAGTATAGGGAGTCTCCACGAGGCAGGAACACAGGATAAAGGCCCTCTGTAGAAGTTTAGGTAAGAGTGATGAGTACTGAACTGGGGATGTAGCAGTGGATGGAGAAACATTTGAGTGGTAGAATTGATGGTTGCCTGGATATTTGGGGAAAGGGAAGAATCTCGGATTACTTGAAGGTTTCTGGGCTTGGAAAATTGGTTGGATGGTGTGGTTCACCAAAGAGGATGAGCTCTGTCCCAGATACTTTGAAACTGAGATGTTCAGAATACTGGTTGAAGTTTTCCAAGAGGTAAACTGGATGTGGACTTCGGGGAGAGAATTATTTTGGAGAGAGACAGATTGGGGATTTGTCAGCCCTTAGGTACTATCTGAAGCCATGGCCATTTGTTGTTGGTTATGTTGTGGTAGTGGTGGTGCTGCACTGAGTGAAAAGAGAACAGGACCCGAGACTCTGGATGTTGAAGGTCCACATCAAGGAGGAGAGAGAAGTCTGTGAAGGTTTCTAATTGAAATCCTGGTTTTGTGTCATACCTGTTCTATCACTCTGGACAAATTATCCTCTGAATCTCAGCTTCTTCATCTGTAAAATGAGAGTAATAATACCCACTTAAGTAAAATGAGAGTAATAATACCCACTTAATAGGGATATTGAAGAACTCAACGAGTTTACGTATGTAAAGTCCCTGATAGGTACAGTTCCAGGCTCATTCTAGGGGCTTGTAAATGATAGATTAGAGAGGAGATTCAAGAAAGTATTTCTCAGGGTGTGAAAACGTTTTGAAACAAAGAATTTCTTAATGATTATGCTGGAGATTACAATTAATATCTTAAATTTATAAAAATCTAGCTTGAAATAATACTAACTTACATTCTATAGTATATAAAAACTTTTTTCCTATACAGTTCTGCCTTTCCCCCTTTATGTTATTATTGTCACTAATTACATCTTTATACATTGTGTAGCCATTAACGTAAATTTATAATTATTGTCATATGCATTTGTCCTTTTAATTATATTAAGAAAAAAGAGCCCAAACCAAAATACAGTAATACTGGCTTTTATATTTACCCGTGTGGTCAGTTACCTTTGCCAGTGATCTTTATTTCTTCATATGGCTTTGAGTCACTGCCTAGTATCCTTTCATTTCAACCTGAAGGACTCCCTTTAGCATTTCTTCTAGGATGGGTCTCATGGCAAGAAACTCCCTCAGCTTTTGTTTATCTGGAAATGTCTTAACTTCACCTTCATTTATAAAGGATAGTTTTTATCTAGAATTCCTGGTTAACAGTTGCACTTTAATTTTATTTATTTTATTTTTAATTTATTTTTGGCTGTGTTGGGTCTTTGTTGCTGCGCGAGGGCTTTCTCTAGTTGAGGCGAGTGGGGCCTACTCTTCTTGCGGTGCGCGGGCTTCTCATTGCTGTGGCTTCTCGTTGCGGCGCGCGGGCTCAGTAGTTGTGACTCACGGGCTCTAGTGCGCAGTCTCAGTAGTTGTGGTGCACGGGCTGTGGTGTGTGTGCTGAGTTGCTCCTCAGCATGTGGGATCTTCCCGGACCAGGGATCAAACCCGTGTCCCCTGTATTGACAGGCAGATTCTTAACCACTCCGCCACCAGGGAAGTCCCTGCCCTCCGTAGTTTCTTATGAGAAATTGGCTGTTAATCTTACTGAGTTTCCCTTTTAGGTGATGACTTACTTATCTCTTGCTGTTTTCTTTGCTTTTTGACAGTTTGACTTATACTATGTCACAATCTCCTTGCTTCATGTTCATGTGCCTAGAAAGCACTCAGATAAAGGATCATAATAATGATGCTGAATTAAATGATTATAATTTAATGTTAATAATAATGACCATGAGTCATTCATCAGTAAAACATAATTAGTACATTGGGCTTAAAAAGTCAAGAAAATGTTCAATGCTTGCCTCAAAGAATTCCATTAAATTTTTTAACTTTAAAAAATATTTTGGGGACTTGAGTAAGAATCAGGTGTTCAAAATAATTACTTGTGTGGAACACCCAGTGGCCTAAAAGATTCCCAGGATGAGTTGTTCCTCTGGTTTTTGCAAAAGAAAACTTCTGCCGTGGAAGAGATACGGTTACAGCTACATTTCCAAATTCTTACCTACTTTAGTTTTTAATTGCTCTTAACACTATGAAATATTTACCTTATTATCTAAAATATTCCTAAAACAAAGATCAAACTCTAAAATAAAATTAAAGTGTAGATATATTAAATCATAACTTAATATTTACACATTTTTGCATCTGACAGAAGCCTAACTTCAGATCCTTAAGTTTAGCAGCTGATAGAGATACCAGTTCTTTCAACTTTTCCAACTGTGTTCTGTTTTCTAATCTTTTAATATAGTTTCCTGATGGTGTTCTTTTTTTTTAATTTTTTAAAAATAAATTTATTTATTTATTATTTTTGGCTGTGTTGGGTCTTCATTGCTACACGCGGGCTTTCTAGTTGTGACTCACGGGCTCTAGTGCGTGGTCTCAGTAGTTGTGGTGCATGGGCTGTGCTGTGTGTGCTGAGTTGCTCCACGGCATGTGGGATCTTCCCAGACCAGGGCTCGAGCCCATGTCCTCTACATTGGCAGGTGGATTCTTAACCACTGCGCCACCAGGGAAGTCTGAGACCCAGGTGTCTTATTCCTTCTGTTAGTTTTGACACTCTGCACTCTCTTGGCCTGTGTTTCCTCATCTGTAAAACAACTGCATAGAACCAGATAATCTCTAAAGCTCCCCATATTTATAAAAGTCCATAATTCTGCCATGGAGAAATTTTTTTCTTTCTTTCTTTCTTGGCTTGTATGATGAACAATAGAGTAATTTGAAGAATTTTTGAGCTGTTGTTTCTCCTTTATTTCATGGTAACTCTGCTGCTTTTGACCTTTTAACCAGATATCAGAAAAGTAATTTTATTTTTCCTACATTCTTTTTGTAGAGTTAGTCCATACTGGGGAGGATTGAAAAACACATACCTTCAGTGAGGCAGTAATGCATGCATATTGCTTTTTTCCCCTAGAACAAAATTAAGAATTTGATTTAACATATTTAATTTTTAAAACTACCTTTTCAGAATTGATGGTCAGGATTGTCTCATTAACTTAGTGGAGCAGACTGAAGAAAAGTATATGAGTGATGGAAGGAAAAAAACTTGAAGGAGAAAAAAGCTTTTCTAATTCTTGTTTTTGAAATGGTGATTTTTCTCTTGTTAAAAATTGATAAGTTCTCATTGTAGGAAGTTCAGATAGGCAAATAGCAGAAAACACAATTCCATAATTTCATCACCTAGAGCTTAGCCACTGTTAGCATCTTGATTTATCTTTCTACCATTTTGTTTACATATGTGGAATCATACTGTACATATTCTTTTGAAGCCTGAATTTGCTTTTAATAATATTTCATGAATGCCTTTCCATGTTCAATAAATATGAATCTGTATCATCATTTTAAGGGCCACATGATATCTGTGTGTGTGTGTGTGTGTGTGTGTGTGTGTGTGTGTTTGTTTTTCCAGATGACTCCTCAAAAAAGCTTTTCACCAGTTTGTACTCCTACTGTCATGTGGGCCCATTTTCACAAACGCTCACAAGTGTTGTGCCATTTTATCATTTAAACATTTTTGTTACCCAGTTTGAGGGGCTTAAGTAGTATATCACCGATGGTTCCATTTATGTTTCTTTAAGTTATTACGATAGTTTAACATTTTTTCCTATGTTTATGGTCGTTTATGTTTCCTTAAAAGGAACTAACTTCAGTGGTTGTTTTATTAGATAATAACGTAATCATAAGTACCTGAGTGAATTAGTGCTGGGATAGCTTTACTTACCTAGTAAGGATGTGATTATGAGAGATTTTTGGCTTACAGTGTAGGTAAAATTTGGTTGGTTTTTTTCTAAGACCCAGCAGACAGTCTTCATCACAGACGGCTGCCTAGTTTTGGCTGATTCGTCGTTTTTCCTCAAGAGAGGCCCAAAGCTGGAGAACAGGGCTTTTACAGGTCAGAAGTGGAGACAGAACTGAATGTTGAAAGTTGGCCAGAATGTTCATGCACTCATTCTGACTCAGGCCAGAGCTGCTCACTTTGCTTTCAAAAATATCATTTAACTCATATATTTCTGAGATTGAAATATCTTTGTCAAGCTCTGTTGGGTGTGTCATTTTCTAGCTAGTCAAGGGAAGGACATAAGAGAAGAGGGTCTAGGAGGTCAACAGTCTTCAGCTTTATTTTATTTTTCCTGTGAATTTTCTGAACATTTTTTTTCAGCCCAGGATGGAACACATATATACTGGTATAGCCAAGTTAAACAAAGACATTTGGGAGTTGGCATTACCACAATACCTGTCAGTAGTGTGTCTCATTTGCCACAGAAAGGTCTCTTGCCCCAAAGGCTGTGCTACATACAGAGGTAGGATTGCACAATGGTAAGGAAATCAGACTTGGGAACCGGACAGCCTGATTTCAGATCCCATCTTCACCACTTAAAGTGCCTGGGCCTTAGGCAAAGTACCAAACCTCTCTATGACTGTTTCTTTCCTCTTTTTGTTTTGAAACAGCTTTATTGAAATGCACTTTACATACTATCAAATTCACCCATATAAGTATACAGTTCGGTGGTTTTTAGTATATTTATGAGTTGTGCAGCTATCACCATGATCTTACATTTTATTACCCAGAAAGAAACCCAGTACGCGTTAGCAGTCATTCTTCATTCCTTCCCCTCCTTCGTCTCCCACCACCCCCGACCCTAGGCAACCACTAATCTACTTTCTGTCTCTATGGATCTGCCTATTGTGGAGGTTTCATGTAAAAGGAATTATGAAATATGTGGCCTTTTGTGATTGGTTTCTTTCACTTACCATAAACTTTTCAAGGTTTATTCATGTCGTAGCATGTATCTGTACTTCATTCCTTTTATTACTAAATAATATTCCACTATATGGATAATACCATGTTATGTTTATCCGTTTATCAATCGATAAGACGTTTGGGTGGTTTCTATTTTTGGCTATTATGAATGATGCTGCAATGAACATTTGTATACATAACGTCTGTTTCTTCATCTATAAGAACGAGTACCATTTCATAGTGTTGTTATGAACACTAAAAAAGTCAAAATACATAGAAGGAGCTAGTGGGGAGCAAACTAAGAAATGTTAGTTAGTAAATGTGATATATTAGTGTGTGAGTCCTCATTTAACATCAGTTACAAGATTTGGCCTCCTCAGCATGCCATGCTTTCCTAATGGCATCTCTGAAGATCCTCTCTTTTACTTTGCTCCCAACTTTTCCCTGAGTTATAATTTTGAAAAGTTTAATTCGTTCAGTAGACATTGAACATCTACAGTGTGTTAGACACTGTACTAGATGCTCTAGAGAGTTAAAAGAAAAGAGTAAAAAAGTATGGAGAGTTACTTCCAGTTTAAGGCTGTCTTTAGTTTGCTAATCTGTAATCTCTGATCTGCCAGTAGGGTTTATGACTTGGGGCCCCTGAACCCCACCCTCACACCAAATGTCACAGGCTTATGAATCGTTTAATCCATTCACTCTTATCAGGCCCTTATTTTGACCCATGTATCTGTGTTTGTGAAGCTAACTGTTGTGTAAGGAAAAGGCTAAAACTAAGGTAATCATGTCTAGGTGGAGCCTTCACCGGGTGCAAGAGTAATGTCTCATTCCTACACTGTAGCTGGGGTTGGTGAATGGTGTTTATTCTAATCAAGACATAATGGTCCGGAATTTTCTCAGCAGATTTCTTCTTTTTATAGAGTTGACTTTATGTTGTTTCTGAACTTAGAAAACTATTTTGTATCGGAACTGGACTCAGCAGAAGTGTCAAGTCATTGTCTACCTGCCTCTGTTTTCTTTCTCTTGACTTTGTGGAGATGGTGATCCACGTGGTGACTCAGAATATTTTGCCCCTGCTACCATTCTCTTCCCTATAAGAGAACAAGTAGATTTCTGTGATTTCCTCGTGTGTTTTAGCTCTGAAGTAATGTTTCCTTTTTTCCCATAATAGTATATACTTAGCATAACAGAGTGATGTTACTACCTCATTCTTCTCTCTGCCTTTGATTCAGATAAAATGCATTAGCAGTTTGAAGGATTATGCTTGAAATATGAGTGCCTCCAGTGCTTGCTATAGGACTATGAAAGAAGTTTGAACTCTATTATTTAATGTCCATTTCAGGAATTCATCTTGAATATGAACAGAGCAGTATACAGTATCCTATATACCCATTAAGACAGCCCAAATAGCTTATTTGGGGCCCAGCTTACAGTGCACCAGTTTTGCACTACCCTGTGATAGCAGTGTGTTTCCATATACACAAGTTTTTACTGTTTGCTCTATTTTAAATATTTACTGTAGTGCGAGTCACATCTTGTAAACTTGCCCAATATGGGGGATTCCCATTTTATTTGTAAAACACTTTTTGGTTAATGGATGCAAAAATATTAACTCATAGATCCACATTGCCAAGTACATGTAGATAGAAGCTGAAACCAGATTAGTAGAAACTCTAAAGATGAACTGGAAGAAGATGAACTATGAAACTTTCTTATGAACACTCTTTTTAAGGCTATAAGGAATAAAATGAGTTAGTAAATAAAAGATGTTGGCTTTGCATTCCCTTGTCAGATTGTGGTAGCCTTCAGTGTAACAACAGTATGATCACAAAGGGGTTTCCCTGCTTTGGGGTTATTACTTATGGGGCGCCCCTGTGCGTTTCCACTTTTCAACAACAGCTAGTGGAAGGGGGGTTGCTTAACGAGGGGTTTTGGGAGAACAGATCTCTGAGCATTGGACTCAACCTTTAACTAAACTCAGTACCTTTGTATGATTTTTAAATGCTTCTCCTTGCCTCCTCACTTCTCCTTACCCAGGCCTTTCCGATGCTATAGGTTCCATATTCCCATTTGCAATGAGCTTGTCTCTCTTGCTTTCTTTCTCTACTTTTTCTCCATAAAATGCCTCTGTGGTCAGACAAGGAACCACAAGGAGGAATCCTGGGAAGAGGCCGCATGGCTCCTTAGGAGAGATTAATTATTCGGCTCTGCTGCTGTCAATTACTCTTTCCCAGCCAGCAGGCTCATGGAGAAACCTCTTAAGGCGAATAGTCTCCCAGCAAGTCAGGGAACTAGTATAGTCACCTAGAGGAAACTCCTACTAATTAAGCTATGTGCTTGAGCTTAATTCAGTTTGTCTAATATGTAAGATGTATTTGAGGTCAGATATTGATGTTTAAAGTCTTTTAATTATTTCAAAATGTTTATAGATGTCTTAGGACTATTTTTTGTTGTAAGTAATAAAACCCAACTCAAACTGGGTAAGCACAAAAGCAACATTACTGACTCATCTAAGTAATAAATCCAGGGGTAGGTTGGGCACAAGTGGGTCCAGGTGCTTAAATGATGTCATCCGGAATCTCTTGCCTATCATCTCTCTGCTCTGGCTCTCTTCGGTGTTGGTTGCATTCCATGGTGGGCTCTACAGTGGTGGCAGAGATGGCCACCAGCAGCTGCAGGCTAATCTGTTGCCAGTTTGGTAATCCCAGAATAAAGAGAGCTCTACTTTCCCAGAAGATCTAGTAAAATTCCTGGGACCAATTCTCATGGTCCTGTCCATCCCTAAATCAGTCATTGTCAGTCTGTCCAGGGTAGGTTACGTGCCATCCTGCGCATGTACCCCACGAATATATTGCTTGAGTGTATGGGGTAGGAGTGGTTCCTCAACAAGAAATGAGGATATGGTTTCCAGAAGAGAGAATGGATCTTGGAAAGGTAGACATCACAGGTGTCTACTGTAATAGGATGTAGAATGAATCTACTTTGATGTTGATATATAAAGTTTCACATAGTGTTTGTAGAATTAATTTGGAATTAATACATAGCCATATATCACTGCTTGTAGTTTTACATGTCAGTTGTCTCTCCCCCCAACTGGATATGAAGCTCTTAGAAACGGTCCCCGTCTTAGATCTGTTGGAATCTCTAAAACCAAGTACAGTGCCTGCACAGTACAGTGTCCATACTGATAAATGTTTACAGGTACTGCTGAAATGGCGATTTCCTTCTCGCAGCAGGTTCATTATTATTAGTGGCAAATACTTCTGGAATTACACCATTCAGTGCTGGTTGAGAATAAGTGCACACACACTCCTTATTTAATGAGCAAAAGGAGAATACCCTGGCCAGCATCCAGTAGTGTAGGGTTATTGGGAGGTGTGAACATAAATTTGGTGCATGCAAACTGTAGCCAAAGAATGTGCTTCGTGGACTATAGAGGAAGAGATTAGAGATTTTTTAAAAATTCTTCTCAATTCTGAAGACTGCCTGTAGTTCAAATAAAATTTTGTTTAGCACCCTTCGGCAGCTGTGCCAGACATCTCACAGATCTTGAACTATTTGATGTCCAAACATTCAAGAGTATGAAAAAGAGCGACAGGAAAAAAATCCTTATAGAACTTCCTGTGACAGGTCAGAGTTTAATCACAGCAAGTAATGCAGATTTCCCTTTTATTATAACCACAATAGAAAGGCAGGGCTTGTGTTTACAGAGCATGTTGTTTGGGAGACCTTTGTAAATTGTAATCTTTGGAAATCCCAAACCTTATTGGATGTAATCCCATCCATTAGATGAAGACAACTTGCCTATGCAATAGATCCAGAATAGCAAGTTAAATGGAGAACGTGAACAGGAAGCAGTCATTCCGAATTACAATGGGTAGGATGCAGAGTTAATTCATGGAGATATTTTGTTATGAGATAATTACATCACTAGGACAGCTGGAAAGCTGAGTGCTGTGCTGGACTGCAGTGCTTGCTCTCTGCCCTGCAGCTGGGGGGTCAGGACAATAGAGACAGGGAGAGGACTTATTTTATGGGATAGTTAGGGGCTTGGCTGACTTAATTGTAAAATGATAATGACCTATCTGCCTTTTTTGGATTTTGTTTTGCGCAGCTAAACTGGATTCGTAGACTCAGTGAATACTGAGAACTACTTTTTGAACCTTCACTTGGATCGCGTTAAGCTAAGCTCTAATGGATAAACTTTGAATGGTAGTTTTCATTTCCTCTAAAAGTCATCTGAGATACTTTTGTTCATCCTCAACACAATGTGATTATATTTCTCTTATGGAACTGTAGTTATGCAGTCACTGAAATGGTATTTTTGTCAGTTTACTGAATAGCAAAAAAAATAGAATGGTTTTAGAAAGCTTTAAGTTGTTGGTCGACACAAGGAATCAAACAGTTGAAGTTATTTACCAGGGTTTATTTTCAAATGTTCAGACCTGTCTGGCTCTTTTGTTTTGCAAGTTACAGAGGTTATAGATAGCTTGACCACATTCCTCATTGATTTATATAAATATATTACAGATTGTTAACCTCCTGCCAAACACCAGGGGTTTCATTCAGTTCTTGTTTAGTTCGGTTGCTTTACGTGAGACTTATTGGTTTTATTACAGCATCTATCTTCTCTTTATTGCCCACTGAAGTGATTATTATTTGCTTTGGGATGATTCCAGACAGAGTCCTTGTAGACAAGAAAGCATCAAAAATATTATGTTCTAAAATTCCTAAGATTAGTATTTATAGCTGTTGATTCAAAATGCATTTTCTACCCATTATGACTAATGTAATTTAATTTTACTATGATAATGTTTACTAAGCAATTAAGTCAGACTAAATATCATGTTTTAGTATAGAGTAATATTTCCCAAAATATCTTCTGTACGGTACTGGGTCTATTGGATGTTGATGGCCAGCATTAGAGCCCCAAACCTACAGGTTCTTCTAGGACTTTTACTTCCCTCGATGTCACTTTTGAATTTCTAAGGAGACGGTAATAGGCTCCATTTCCCAAATAAAATTGATAACGGCACCTTAAAAAAATAAAAAGCATTATCACCTTGAACCAGCGTGAGCCACTTCTAGTAAACACCATTCTTTTTGTAGCCTAGAAGAATATATGATTATATACACTAAAATTTATACAAGAATATTCTACTCTGTGTCTCTTTAAATGTGTGTCTTTAAAAATCCACTTTAAAAAAAATTGCCAATTAAAATTAGTGCCTTTTCTCCATGGCTTATCATTTGGGGCAATTAACAGGGGCTCCAGGGAGCTCACCTTTTGCATATCTCAGGTGTGGAGTCCAGGTGCTGCAGGCAGCAACAGTGAATCTTAATAAATTGAAGAGAGTGATATAACTTTGAGAAAAATAACTTGGGTGGGTTAGATGTTATTCTTGCATTGTGTCATACAGAGTGTTTGAAAATGGTTTCAGTGAGATGAAGCAACATAGCATGCTGCCAGGGCTGTTAGGTAACTAACAACGGTTTGGGAGCAAGTGACCCTTCGGTTTAGCAGTGTTTTATGATCACTTCATTCTCCAGCTACGTCCCTGTCAAAAAATTTTTTTCTTTTGGAAATTACTAAAACGTTTTATGTATTACAAACCATAAGTGTAGTAAGAACTGGAGTTACTAGTTCTTTACTGACTGGAGGCAGTGATAAACAATGTATTTTTTTATTAAGGAAATGTATTACTTATAATAGAAAACATTTTGAAAGTAATGTTTAAGAAGCACAGCTGTAATGATGCAGTTCCCATGTTTGTATTTGATTTTAGTACAGGCCATTTTTGGTTCATTACTGTTTCATTTTATCACAAAAATAGAAGCAATAGATATAAAGAAGCTTGGTAATTGTGGAACTCCTTTTTCTTCTTCAAAAGGAAGAAAAAATATTCCATTGTATATATTTGCCACATCTTCTTTATCCATTCATCTGTCAGTGGACACTTAGGTTGCTTCCATGTCCTGGCTATTGTAAATAGTGCTGCAATGAACATTGTGGTACATGACTCTTTTTGAATTATGGTTTTCTCAGGATATATGCCCAGTAGTGGGATTGCTGGGTCATATGGTAGCTCTGTTTTTAGTTTTTTAAGGAACCTCCATACTGTTCTCCATAGTGGCTGTATCAGTTTACATTCCCACCAACAGTGCAAGAGGGTTCCCTTTTCTCCATACCCTCTCCAGCATTTATTGTTTGTAGATTTTTTGATGATGGCCATTCTAACCAGTGTGAAGTGATACCTCATTGTAGTTTTGATTTGCATTTCTCTAATGATCAGTGATGTTGAGCCCAGCCATAAAAAGAAACAAAATTGAATTATTTGTAGTGAGGTAGATGGACCTAGAGTCTGTCATACAGAGTGAAGTCAGAAAGAGAAAAACAAATACCGTATGCTAACATATATATGGAATATAAAAAAAAAAAATGGTTCTGATGAACATAGGGGCAGGACAGGAATAAAGACACAGACGTAGAGAATGGACTTGAGGACATGGGGAGGGGGAAGGGTAAGCTGGGACGAAGTGAGAGAGTGGCATGGACATATATACACTACCAAATGTAAAATAGTTAGCTAGGGGGAAGCAGCCGCATATCTTGGTGCTTTGTGACCACCCAGAGGGGTGGGTTAAGGAGGGTGGGAGGGAGATGCAAGAGGGAGGGGATATGGGGATATACGTATGCATATAGCTGATTCACTTTGTTATACAGCAGAAACTAACACAACACTGTAAAGCAATTATACTCCAATAAAGATGTTAAAAAAAAAAGGAAGAAAGAGTAAAGCTGTCAAAGTATGTGGGTTAAATGGAAAGAAGATTGTTCAAAGGAGCCTATGAATAAATGGTAGTTACCTCAAATTACCAAATGGAAAGAGTTGTTTTCATAAACTTCCCAGGTTTCAGATCCATGAATGATAGCAATCATGTTTTTCAGTACGGCATGCATATGATTTATGGCATTATTTTTAATAAATTTGTTAGTTAGGAGTTTTTACTTTGTCAGAATAATTTTTCAGAATAAGTCACATTAGTGATACTCGAAGACTTTAGAAATTTAGAAAAAGTTAAGTTTATAAGTAGATAATTAAAACTTAGAAGTCAGAATATTTGGAAGTAGACAAACGTAAGGAAGAAATTCTGTTGATCTTAATTGATTTTAATGGAGTTGTAGAACTCACCCCAGGCTGCCCAAAATTAAAAAGGAGTTTGGACCTGGCTATAAAGTATGTGTGGTTGGTGGTGGTGGTGTTCACCCCATCGATTTAACTTAATCATGGTGTTCTTTAGTTTCTTTTAAAGTTTACTTTAGATTAACACTGAAGTACCAAAGGTTATGGAGCCCATTTAGCCCAGAAATGCAGTAGAGTGGCGTGGTGAGCCAGCTAGGCATTAAAAATTTAAGAGGTAATGTACAAAGTGGATAACTGAGAGTCAACCCTGCATTTCAGTAACTGGGTTATATGCACATTTATAGTTAGTTTCTTTGAAGAAGGTGTTGTTTCATTTTAAAAAATGAAAGAAAGTAATATGAGTAGCACTTTTATTAGCCTTTTCTTAGTATTTATATTACATTCTTGTCAAGAAATTTATTTATAGCTTGTTTATGGGTGGTGTGTTTAACTCTTTAAATGTTTGGTGAGCATCTCATGTGCCAGATAGTATCTTTGTCTGTTGAAGCTAAAGGAAATTCTGTCCTTTGTCTTGAAAATTCTTTTGACTACTGAAGGCTTTGTTCTTAAAACTTAAATTTTGAATTTGTCGTAGGATTTTATGGAAGGAATTGAATTCTCCCATCCAAACATAATTATAAAGTTTGTCAATCTGCCTTTATCATCTAAGGGCAATATAGTTTACAAATGCAATTTCTGCCCCCCCCAAAAGTTAAAATTTCACAGTTTTTATTAGCATGATATTTGGAATTTTAAAACTAAGAATTCATGCCCATTCCAGGGAAATGATTTGATTCACCAGGATGAGAAGGCTTTCTTAGAAATAAACCAAATTTCTCCTTATTCCATTATAGTTATTTTCATAGGCATAATTATAAGACCTTAAATTCCAGGAAAATCTAAATTGCAGAGTCCAGCATCTCCAGAAAATGCTCAATTTGTCTCTTTAATAATTCTTGACCTGTGAGCTAAGAACCATATTTTTCCTAGAGGCTGCAGTTTTTGAAACTATCTCTATCAGCAAATTCTGCCTAAGATCTTAACTAAGGAGCCCTCCAAGCAGGCATTCTCATGTTGCAGTCGTGTTGCTTTTTCTTTGCCATTGTGAATTTTGTCACCACTTAACCAAGTGCTCTGCCCCTGAACTTTCATATCGATAGTAAACTATCAGATCCTATTAGGTATCCTTACGTATTATCACAAGGAATGATCAAACCTGTCCTTTTTTCCCCCTAATTATGTGATCAAATTGAGGGATATGTGTAAGACTTACAGGTTACTTCTTTGCTTATTACCACCTACTTAATACCTCTTTTTTTTTTTCCTTTTAGGTTGTTTGATGTGTGCACAGTGTCACGAACAGACAGAGAAACCAAACTAACATTAGTGTTTGAACATGTTGATCAAGACTTGACCACTTATTTGGATAAAGTTCCAGAGCCTGGAGTGCCCACTGAAACCATAAAGGTACTAAGAATCATCTCTCTGCCTGGTCAAACAGTCACACTGTTATATAAACAATGGCACTCTTTCCTTATGAAAATTGCCAAAATTAGAGCCTTTGGAACTCAATATATAGTTAAATATATCTAGTATGACTAAGTGGGATGTTTAAAGAATGGGGTATATTCTAGTTCACTAATTTTAGGGCTCAGTGGAAAAAACCCTTTAGTTCTAATACATATTAAAATTATTGGAAAATATCTATTTGTACGTTATCTGGCCCTAAGCTTAGAAAGTATAGTGTAGTAAGTATAGCTCAGCCTTTTTCTGATCGTTTGTGGACTCTGAGGGTTATAATTTAAAACATCATTCATGAGTATATTGAATATGTAATTGTATACTGGTCCTAGGACATACCTATGCTATGTAAATCTGAAATATTGATTGTTAGGCCCTTCTTTCTCCATTTTCTCCTCATTCATAAAACATTTATAGGAAGCCTAAGTGTCAGGTACCATCCCAAACTCTTGGGATTCAAAGATGACTTAAGACTCCTTGGAGGTCAGCAAGCTAGATGCATTGTATTGACTAGAGGTCCTTTCTTCCTTTAGGTCTAATGGGAAGAGCTACTTATAAAGCTCTCTTGGTCTTACTTTGTTCTGCTTAATTGAACTTCCGAGTCGATCTTGTAGATCTGTGCATATCATGGGCAGGTTTTCACAAAGACCTGTTTGTTTTTGTGAATTAGGTGAAACAGGCTCCTTACCTTATCATTCTTTGTGTAGAAATGAGTTCTAGAGTTCAGCATCATTTTAGATAGGAGTTAATAGCTGAAAACAGTTTATCTTCTGAACAGAGTAAGAAATGTCTTTTAGTGATAGCTAGGTGGTGTTCCCAGATACTGATGCATTTAGAACGTGATGTACTGAATGATTTATTTCTTGGGTTTTAGACTAATGTAGAATTTATTTTCTCCTATCTGCCTTTCATAAAAGAATATGGTGCTCAGGAATGGTCTCGTTGCTTCCTGAGCAGTTTCAGGGACAGTAAGGCCCTTTAAACATAGGTATTCCTAATTACCTGTTCTTGGTCCTTTTCTCTTCTATCTCTGCATCCCTTTTTTCACTCAAATTCTATTCCAATCCTGTGGCTTCAGTTCTTTCCTTTATGAGTTTGTCCAAAATACCATGTTCAGCATGCAGGGCAGAGTATAGCCCTGTTTTGTGTTCTCTGCTTTCTGGCCAGATTGGGCTAATCCCCATCCTCTTACTGTGGCTCATAATTTCCTACCTCCGTGGGCTTCCTTCTCGTTGCCATTCCTTTGCTCCCCCCCACCAATAACTCTCTGCTTACATTTTTCAAGGCCCACCCGAGATATCATTTGAGCAGCCTTTATAGCTGGATGTAATCTCATTTGTCTTATAGCTTGTTCTACATCTCTCCCTCTTTATCATATTTTCTACATTTAATTGTGATTATTTGTGTCCATGTCTTACCTACTCATTCATCTTTGTATCCTGACAGTCCCTACTCAGTGATTTATACACATAGGTACTCAATAAATAAGACACATTGCCAACCTTTCTTCAGATATAATTAATTGAAAATTGTTTTTTAAATGACTTCCAACAGCTTAAACACGGACTGTCAAAATAAGCATTAGCTTCTTCTAATCTATTTCTAAGTTCAAAAATTTCATTTGGGGGAGGTCATTTTTTTTTTAAGCAGCGAGACAAGGTAACCATATATTTATACCCTACATTGCCACCTACATGGATCTTTCGAGCTTCACGTTAAATTCTCCTAGGACGTTAGAGGCTGCTGAGTGGAATCATTTGCAAAAGTGTGTGTAGTTAAAATGACTGATAAACCAGAGTGATGTGCTTAAACTAAGGCTTGATCAGGCAAGAGTAGAAAATGAAGTGGGGTGGGGGAAACTCCCAAGGGTGGGAGTAGAGAGGTAAGCAGGATTCAGAGAGGAACAGGCAAAAAGGTGGTCACTAAGGTGAGGTGAAGGAGAGGAGCCGGGGGATGGCCAAGCCAAGGTTGGGGAGCGGGGGATTGGTGCTTATCAACAGAAGCTTTTGACAAGGTAACTTGTTAAAAGTATTTTTTGAGTTCTTCATCTATCCAGGGAAAGGGAGTGTCACTTCGTTCTGTGTTGAACAGGAGATTCTCCTGGAGGCTGTTAAATTTCTTCAGCCATCAGGGACAACAGCCCCACAAAGGTAGAGGTGGGTGCAAGGGCTGTGGTTATTTAAGGTTTGCGGTTAATGGTGTTTTGATGTTTTCGTAGTAAAATAAAACTATGGTCAGCTGAAATATTTCAGGCGATTAATTTGTATGTTAACGGCTCATTGAACATCTTTTGCTAACTTAAAAGCTAGTCGCAAGACCCGTTTCGTCTTCACCCTTAATTTTTTTTTTAATTGAAGTATAGTTGATTTACAATGTTGTTTTTAGTTTCTGGTGTACAGTGAAGTGATTCAGTTATACATATACATATATTCTTTTTCAGATTCTTTCCTATTATAGTTTATTACAAGATATTGAATATAGTTCCCTTGCTATACAGTAGGACCTTGTTGTTTATCTATTTTATATATAGTAGTTTGTATCTGCTAATCCCAAACCTAATTTATTCCCCCCTCCCCGCCCCTCTCCCCTTGGGTAACCGTAAGTTTTCTATGTCTACGAGTCTGTTTCTGTCTTGTAAATTAAGTTCATTTGTATCATTTTTTTTAGATTCCACCCATAAGTGATATCATATGATATTTGTCTTTGTCTGTTTGACTTCACTTAGTATGATAATCTCTAGGTCCATCCATGTTGCTGCAAATAGCAGTAGTTCATTCTTTTTATGGCTGAGTAGTATTCCATTTTATATATGTACCACATCTTCTTTATCCATTCATCTGTCGAAGGGCATTTAGGTTGCTCCCATGTCTTGGCTATTGTAAACAGTACTGCCGTGAACACTGGGGTGCATGTATCTTTTCAAATTAGAGTTTTCTTCAGATATGCCCATTCATCCTTAATTTTTAAAAATTTTCTGAACTGTGCTGATCTACTTTTCTTCCTTATTAAATATAAGGGTTTTTTTTTTTAGCATTTGTGTTTGAGGTTCTTTAAGGCCATCCTTAAAAACATGAGTAATCATTTAAAAGCACTATAATACTATCAAATGGATAGTTTTAAGCTGAATATGTGATTGACATAAATTTATTTTTAATGAACACTTTTATCTTTTGTTTCTAAGTTGACATCTTTTTAAGCACTGGTATGAAGGATAAACAGCTGCTCAGTAGGAAGTTCCAGCTAGTTGAGGTTCTGGTTAATTGAATTTTTCAAGCACACAGCCAGAGAACAGAAATATTTTGTTGTTGTAGAGCTCATTTATGAGAAGTCTCAATAACTATATCAAGTGAATATTGTTATTATGAGGAACCTATTGGGAACATGGATTGGATTCTTTATATAGAATGCTTTGTTGTAATAAGAGTTTTTCTGAATATACTCGTACAAAGGTTAATTGAATATTTACAGGGTGAGTTCTGTGCTAGGCACTTTGAGGACACAAAACTGCATAAGTCATGAACCTGCACTTGAGGACCTTAGAATATAAGAGCACACAGAAGCATGTGGGACACTTCTCTATGGTTATTTAAGTAGTTTAGTTGGTGTTTGATACTTTCAGGTTTAAAAAACCCCACTTACTTATGAATAAACACAGTCTGTAGCTGATTCTTTGCATTATGGTACCAAAATATTTTCTAAAATGTTCTTCGAAATCATAAATATTATTATTGTAATTGTCTTGCATATATCAGAACTCGCCATGTTGCAAAATAGACAAATAGGTAAAATATTTTAACATGAAATAGGTGTAAAACAGGAAGTCAGGGAAAGACCTCATATTCAGTTGGTTTAGGCTGTGGGAATTTTCCTCCACTACCTGTCCCCCACCATGTTTTCTGTGGCACTGTTTACCTGTTGGTCCGCCTCAATTCACTATATTCGAGCGCACATTCAGGACATAAATTGCATTAGGTGAGCCGTACTTGGGTAAAACTGGGATGTTGCATGGTCTCTGACTAGCTATTACAGAGGTAAACTCTTTCTGTTCAGTACCATTTTCATCAACCTGTTTGTTATAAAAAGAGCCCGTGAGGGCTTCCCAGGTGGTTCAGTGGTTAAGACTCCATGCTTCCACTGCAGGGGGTGTGGGTTCGATCCCTGGTCAGGGAAGTTCCACATGCCACATGGTGCAACCAAAAAAAAAGAAAGAAAGAAAGAAAAGAAACAAACAAACAAAAAAAGAGCCCATGATGGGCTTATTTTCCCAGCTTACATATATCACATAACAATTTTTACATGCATTTAATACCATTTGTTTTTAAAAGTAAAAATGGCAGAAAACCACCCCTGAAGCCCTAAGTATTTGTGAAGGTTGATAGTTGGGTGAACTCATTAGGGGAAATTCTGTCATTATCATATGGTCTGGACTGAAAATTGTCATTGAGAGGCTTATGAGAATAAAATAAAATCATAGGTGGTTCTTTCCAACATTTTACAATACACCTGTTCTAAAAATAAATAAATACATTTATACGTCTTATTCATACTTCATCTTGAAGTTTTCATCACATTCTTTAATCTCTTTTCTTGATGTCCTGAGATGTATTCATTCATGTTGATGGTGACATTTGCAGAAAGAAACCTCTTGACTGCTATGCTGTGACATCAACAGATACTCAAACTTTGCCTCGTAGGCTTATTGTTGCCATATCTTGCTTTCCTATTTCTAGTTCGGAATGTTTTTTTTTTTTTTTTTTTCCGGTACGTGGGCCTTTCACTGTTGTGGGCTCTCCCGTTGTGGAGCACAGGCTCCGGACGCGCAGGCTCAGCGGCCATGGCTCACGGGCCCAGCCGCTCCGCGGCACGTGGGATCTTCCCGGACCGGGGCACGAACCCGTGTCCCCTGCATCGGCAGGTGGACTCTCAACCACTGCACCACCAGGGAAGCCCAGAATGTTATTTTTTGATGTACTTAATTGTGGAGGAATGCAGTGCCGTCTGTGTAATTTTAATTTGATCATTTGAGATTCGACATTGTCTTCTTAGATCGCCATGCTTAAACTTATGAGGCAATAACTGACACCTTATGATTGTCTTATTTTTTTCTTTGGGGGTTCATAATACATTCTGAGTACCTGTGTTTATGTAGCACCTTTCATTTATGGGGACTTTATGAGAAAAGAAAAAAAAGGCTTCCAGATTGTTAGGTCTTCTCTTTCATGCCTTTATCTGCTACCTTATGAGAGAGGATCAGAAAGAACTGTAAACAAATTCCCTCACCTTGTTCCTTAGTCATGTGTAACTGCTACCCAGAAAAAGAACTATATGGCAGGATATATATGGGGAGAGACTCCTGTGTAAAATCTTATGCTTTACATGTTTTCAAAGGTAATGCCTTCTTTTACTAAACTATCATTTGGTACTCAGGCTTCCCTCTCTAGTACATTATCTCTCCTAGTATATGACCTGGCTTCTCAACTATCTTTTTAACGCTTTGAGAACCTAGTTTCATTCTTTGGACATTTTGTACATGTAACACGCTTTTCACGAATAGAAATTCAAAGGCACTGAAAGCTCACAGAGAATACCAGCTGCCTCTCCAAAGTAGAACACAGTTCTTTCAGCTCAAGACCACATGGCCTCTTTGGATGACTCAGTCTTGGAATAAAAATTATATTTTATTTGTGTATCTCTATGACAGATGAATTCTATATGGCTTGAGAAGGCTGAAAGACCTCAAGGTTTATGTGTCTGTGTGGGTCATTTTTCTCTGTGAATTAGATTTCATTTTATCTTCGATTGAATGTTTCTTAGAGATTTCTGTTGGTTGTAATATTTTCAGTAAGAGATAAAATGTACTATTAAGTTTATTTTACAAAACCCAGACTTCAGAGACTGACACACACTGTTAATAGCACCTGTTTTCTGCCTCTGGGAAAGATCTGTTTTCATGAATAATATCTGCTTGCAGTAAACAGTGGCTCTGGTGTCAGGTTGGGATGCCCAGGGCTGATTCATCTTTCTCCATCTGACATAATGCAAAGTGACTGCCTGGTCCCTGGACTCTGATGAGGAAAGCCTCTCAGAGCCTTCTCTCCTCTCGCCCCTAAAGGAATCAAGCCACGGCCCCACTCCGCTGCTAGTGGTCTCCACTTTGCCTGAATTATGAGCAGGTGATTTGTCTCATCTTTGCAGGACACAGAGCAAATTAACATGAAAATATCGCTTCCCAGAAAACAAGGCAGGCTTGAATGCCCTGTCGCTGCCGGTCATTAGCCATCTGCCACCGACACTCATACTCTGTTTATCACATTTGAAATTCAGAGCAGATGTTGCATAATAAAGTGATCCCAAAAACAAGACAAGAAATTCAAAGAACAAATACTTCACAATAATGATAAGGATCCTGGAAGGAGATTTTTTTTCAATCTAATAGCAAGGCTGGACTTAACTGAATAGACCATGGTTTTAAAAACACACACAGGCACATGCACACACATCTTTCCTGGTGTTTAATGCACACTGCTTTTTTTGTAGTCACATGAAATAATTTTTGAAGAAAGTGCATTTGTGAAAGATGCCTGAGAGGACTGTTTAATAAGATTAATTGTAATAAGCAAAGTGGAATGTTGTAATAACACTAGTTCTGGTACAAAGGACCTCATAGGTCAGTCATGCCAGTGTTGGTTTTTACTCTAAAATGGGCCTCAACTTACAGCAATGTGACTTAAATTACTTCACTCCTGTAGTATAGTTGGATCTCTCAGGGTTTGTAGCTAGCCAGTGTGGTTGCCCAGACAGCTTATTTTCTTCTTGGTACTCAAGATCTCATGTTCCCTCTACCCTTTCCCTCCCCTGCCTCCTTCCCTGCCCCCCACTCTTCCCCCCATCCTCCGCCCCCCCCATGCGTGTGCGCATGCGCACGCACACACACACACTCACACACGCATACTCACACACTCTTAGCTTCCCCAGGCTCTGCGTAGCTCTGCCCCAGCTTCCTCCTCAGTCCCTGGCTTTGGGCCTCTCCAGCCTCAGTCCTAAGAGTCTTTCATTTAAGTTTCACTACCCTTCCACATTAATGTAACATTTTACAGGATTGGTTATTGGAATGTTTTACCTAATCAGCCTATGCGCATTCTAGACCCTTCTTATGCCTTATAAAAAGCACATCATTCGTGGTATATTAACAATTGTGCTTAGAGGCATTCTGCTTTTTAAAACTCAGGCGTCTGAACTTTCATCAGGAATGTAACCTATGTCATACATTTTCTCTGTGGAAAGTCAGCTTGGAATGTAGTCTTCTGACTCAAAAGAAATGCTTTCTCCGCACAGACCACACCCTCGTTCCCACCCTTACCTGTGTATGTGCCCGCCTCACTCCCCCCGCCACCAACACACAGAATTTGGGGGGATTTTTAAAACAGGAACATCAGCCATAATGCTAAGCAAAAGTTAGGCATCCACCCTGGGGGTTGCTAGAGGGTTAAATCAAAGTGGCCCCAGCAATTGACCATCATCACCTCTAATAGAAGAGCTGATCGGAAGGAAGTGAGTCAACACTGAGTTTACCTCAAATTTAGGGGGAAATGTAGGGTGAGTGAGCTACATCTGTGGTAACTTTCAGTAACTCTTCAGGGAGAACATTTTTAGATCATCTAGATTTTGAGGACTCTCCCAGAAACAAATCCTTAAGCAATTTCCCAAGCCCTTGTAGTAGTTGAAAATATCGGAGAAAGAGGACAGAATTATGCAAATACATGATTATCTAAAAGTACGTAATAACAAACTATAACAGAGTTATTTTGTGGTTGTTTTTTTTTTTTCCTAACAGGAAATATGGGTTAAAAAGAAAAAAAAAACACTAGTGTCTTTCTAAAGGTACTGTAAGACTGACTCACTAAAATAAATATTGACTCACTAAAATAAACAAATGACACTTTGATCAAGCTAATAATAGGTAAGTTGGAATCTCTTTAGAAAGTGCTTCCTCACCTTGGGCATTAAATCTGTTTATAGAGCCCATGAAAAAGTTGCAGGCAGTATATACCCAGTGCGTATCACCATGGTGACAGATGGCCGAGTGATGCTCCACAGAGAAGAGGGATATTCCTCACCCAAGTTTAGTGTGTGCCTAAGCTCCCTGGTTACAGTATCTTTTCTGGCTCTCTTCCTCTAAATGTTGGGTGATCCAAAGCTTCACCCTCATCTCTCTTCTCCCTGTCTACATTTTCTGGCCAGGTGATAGGTGATGTCGTTCAGTCCCAAACCCTCAGGTATCATTATTCTCCAGCCTGACCTCTCCCCCTTGCTCTAAATGCATTATAGTCGACCAACCGTTCCGTTTGATATCTCGCCACCAAAACATTGCCCAAGAATCTTCTCCCCAGCTCAAGCCTTCCCCATCTGCCCAGTTGTTTGAGCCCCAAACCTAAGGATCCTTCTAGCCTTCTTTCCTTCACAATCTTCATCTAATCCCTTAGCAAGTACTTTTGGTTTTATCCCCAAAAGATAACCCCAGTCCGACTGCTTCTCAGTATCTTTGTTGCTAGAGCTCTGGTCCAACCCATCAGACCAGCTTCCTAACTCAATATGCTGTTTCCACTCCAGCCCTGTTGTAGATTATCCTCCATACAGCAACCAGAGGCACCTTATTAAAGCATAAATAAAAGTATTACTCCCTTGCTGAAAACTTTTCTCCAGTAGTTTGCTATGACTTGTAGAATAAAATAAAAAGTCTTGCATGACCTAGAGCTCTTCCTTCCTACCCACCCCCTTCCTCCCAAGCTCTGCTCTGCCTCTACTCTTTTGGTTCCCTGTCCTTCAGCCACACCTGCCTTCTTTCTGTTCTTCCAGCATGCTTCCAGCTCAGCGTGGGTACTTATTGTTCACTGTGTTTGGAATGTTCCATGCCTCTCCCTCCCAAGCCCCACAGGTAGGGTTCCTGTTTCTCACCATTCTAATCCCAACTCAGGTTCTATCCTAACGACTCCTCTGATCACTTCACCTACCACTCCACACCTACTTACAGCTTACCACATTACACCACGTCGTCCCATTTTATCTTCTTCAACACTTAGCCGAAGTGATCTCATTCACTTTTTTATATTTTTCCCAGCTAGAAGGTGAGAGCTTTGAAGTCCAGACTCTAGTTTATTGCACTATCCCCAGTACTGTCTGGAATATATAGATGACCCCCAGTAATCATGTGTTGGTAACTATATTTTGATGCCTACATTTCAGAGTTAATTAGAGGGTTGATTACATAGGCACCTACTTTCCCATTGTACAAGTGAGGAAGTTGTACTTTTTCAGGCATACATAAGTATATATATATATTTATTTTTCTATTATATATATGCATTTACATATATAACAGAATAATACATATGTATGCATATACATACATATATATGCATATACATATATAAAATAGAAAAGTAAGCTGAGAATATGCCATAGCTCAACACATCTACGTGGCTCTTTCTTCATGGTGGGCAGGGACACTGTGGGATTATCCATATTGTAACTAAGGATTTGCTTGGTTGGCTTGGCTTAGATATAGTCTAAAACCAATAACGGATCTCCACTAGAACTATAAGGCATTTTCTCCTTTAATATAATACTGACTTGACTAAATTCCCAAAATTGTTCTCTTTCAATGTTGGACTCTGCTAATTGTGTTTTATACTAAGGATGGGACACTGAGTCCAATGAAGCGATTGATGGACGCTATGAATCTTAGAGCCCATTCTCATCTCTCAGGGGTAGAGTGACATATTTTTTAAAATTTAAATGTAAGTTTCCATATACTCACTGTGTGTGCAAAGTTCTTTCTCATCCCCACCATGAGAAGTAGCAGCTTCAAAGAGTTAAGTTACTTTAAAAAGATCTAATTGGAAAAACTCTCCTATATTTATTCATTTGGATTTTTATCATTCGTATCCAGAGATTTCAGATACCCATGTGGTTGTGGAGTTTGGAAGTTAAGAAAGCACATTCTACTAGAGCAGTTGCTAATGATTTGCAGTCACTAATTTTTAAATTAGTGAAAGGCATCTAGAGAAAGTATCCACCAGTTATCTAAGATTGTAACTTCTTCCTCATTCCTAAGCAAGGTGGAAAGGCTTAATCAATTGTTTCATTGCAGTTAAAATCATTATTGGTTCTATTAAATATTTGTTGAAATGAGTAAGTGCTTTCACAAATGGTTGTGCAATGAAGTCCATAATGAAAACCTCATAATGGTAGGTATGAGAATCAAATATCTCTAGCAAATGAAATACTGTTGCAAATACTCTCCTTCTGCCCTTCCTCTTTCTCATCACCACTATCAAAGAGCAAAATTCTCCAAAAAGATTGACTCCAGTGGGAAAACTCAAATGAGGAGAGTTTGACCTGAATTTGGATTCATTTATCTAAATCAGGGCCTTGATGCAAGCATCTGAACACTGTGACTCTTGATGTCTTAGGAATTAAAAGAAAATTCTGTGAATGTTAGAAATGACTAAGTATAAATCTAATCTTTAAAAACTCTAGCTACCACCGTACAATGGAAGCCTAATTTGGATGCCTGGAAAACAGACTAAACCCAACAAATTTTGTAAAAATGAGTTACCATCTCATAAGGGGTTAATGAAGTTAAGGTAAACATAATGCTCTTTCTCCAGGTGTGGTCAGTGAATCACCTTATATAGTCGCCTGGGGTGCTCATTTAAATTGACAGTCTTGCCCTAAACATAATCTCAGGAGGGAGCTTCCAATAAGTACCCTCTGATGTTGCTTATAGACACTGCTGTTTAAAAGATACTCCTTACAGTTTGACATATGACCCTACTTGGAAATGGAAAATGTCTGAGATGACTCAAACCTCTGGAATATTTGCTTGCCTATGAGTAGGTGGCCCCGGCCATTCAGAGGACTCTAATCTAAGCTCAGATGAATCAGGTGTGGCATTTTAACTAACGCCGTCTGACTGTATGAATACTTGTTTAAAAGCACTGATGTTTTATTCCTTAAGATGGTCTATTGGAAAATGCTAACTCATTTATATGAATTACAGAGAAAACGCTTAGGAACATGAGAATTCTAACTAGAAAGTCTTAAGCCGCCCAGAAAGCTACTCTTCTCAAAAACAGTGTTCATGGCATATCATGATTTGACCTTTGAAAGATGCTTTTTGTTTCATTTCACTTAATGTTCTCACAGTTCTCTGTGGTCCTAACTTAGTAAACCATTACCAGATTTGCAAGGGTAATGATCAGAATTCCTAACCCTGTTTTATTGATTTGATGAGGAACCGAAACCATATGAAACTTAAGTGAATCATAGGCATAGATTTTTAGTGCTGACACTAATGTGGCCAAACAGTGTTCAGGTACTTACTTTGAGGCTCACGCATTAGAAGATAATGAGTGCTCAGAATTTCTTCCACTTGTGTTTCTAAGCCTTTAACAAATGTAAGCTAGTAGCTTTGTTGGTTTTTATATTTACCATTGCTCTCTGCTGTCCCTGACCATACTTGTTCATTTTTCCTTTCTTGGACAAAACCAAAGAAATATTTATCATTCTACTCTAGTATAGTCACACCACTTTTAGATTGGAAAGCTAAAATAGAACATAGCAGGAAATTGGGGACCGCAGGGCATAGGAGGTTTCACTCCGAATTAAGTTTAGGAACTGCAACGTTTAAAGGGTTTAAATCTACACTGAGCCATCAGATGCTGATTGATCTGGAAACAGATATCCTTAATTGAAGTTGCTCTGTGAATGTGTTTAGTTCTATGAATATGTTGGAACACTTACTGAACACTTAATGAACATTTTAATTTCACTATCACATTTTATTGTTTAAATCTGGAACTCACCATCACCCATAGCTGAAGACCTGAAGTGTTTACTGAGACAAAGGTGTGGTATAAAAGCTGTAGGTGAAGGCCCTGCTTCCCTCCGTCTCTTCCCTCTGTAAAAATATATTCCGAGTCAGGAGGCTGCGGGTGCAAGAAGACGGAAGACATTGGTTTGTAGTAACAAGAGAAGAATTGATTTAATGGGTTCCAGTGAAAAAGGAGAGATTTATGTACCCTCAATAACCACTCCCTAAAAGTTAGCTCTTTTAAAAATACGTGATGCTGAGTGTAAATATCTGAAACATTACATTAATAACTTTTGTTTCCCCCATTATGATTCTTTCTCTAGTCATAGCAGTTTATCTTGTAGACCTGAAGTCATTTAATGTTTCAACCAGATATTAAAGGTGGCTTGATTCATGTCTTCAGTGCAAAACTACATGACTCCAAATAAATGAAAATCAAGGACATAAATATTGGTTAAGTTGGTCTTTGGCATCATATATTCTAAATGTTGCCACTGTATTAACGGCCCTTGATATGCTTCTCGTGATTGCTGTAAGATCTTGATAAAAAACAGGAGTTGGGAAGAAAGTAAAATATAAGTTACATTAGAATGAGTTAAGAAAAGAGTTGCATTTTGGTGTCGTCCCAAGCAGGGAGATTTATGAAAGCATCGCACACCAAGAGAAAGGACTTCTTTTCTGTTTCAGCTCCATCACTTTCACCACCACAGTTTCACAGGACTTCTTACTTTATTTATCACCAAGTTCCATAATTAACATATGGTTCATGTTATTGATTTCTCAGGTTTCAAAGTAAAATAAATTGAGCTTTCTTCCACATTTAGAATATACAGTTTTTTTAAGGAACTCTAAACAAAGACATGCATTATTTGTAAGTTAGAGAGCAGCTGCCAGAAAACAGAAAATTAGGAATGGAGTCATGGGTGAAATAATAGAGATACTGTTCAGAGGTAACCCTTTGTACAGCAGGAAATTTTCCTTAGAAAAGAGACAGCTGAGTTTGCTTGTAAATTTTGCTAGAAACAGGACTGATTTAGTAACATTTAGTGCTGGTTAGGAGGCTGAAGACAGCATTCCAGCTTTGGATACCAAGCAATTGCTGTCTTTTGTGGTTTTGTATAAAGTCTAAACACTTTATAGTTTTAAAAGGTATGTGTATATGAGGGGGGTGCTGCTATTAATTTTTTTAATGAATAGAATAATATATCAAATATCAGATCTGAGAGTACAGGAGGGTTTTCTAAGCATAAAACAGTAGAAGTTGTCACAAAGGAAATACTTCATAGATTAGACCATAAAAATTTTAAACTTAAAATATTACAAATAGAATTAACAGGCAAATAAAATATTTGCCAAAAATACAGCAGACGTTTAATATACTTAACATATAAAAAGCCCTTAGAAACCAATAAAAAGAAAATTACCTAATTCAGATATGAATAAAGAACATGAACAGACAGATTCACAAAGAAATACGTATGCACAGAATCGCTGGTAGATAGGTAGGGGAGGTATTCCACTGCACAAATAATCATTGAAATGCACATTAAAACCAGAATGTATCATTATAGGAGATGATTAAATGAATTATGAAAATTCATTTAACAGAATGATTTTTCAAAAAGACTCATTTTTGAAGAATTGCCTAAAGAAAGATAATATTCAAACTGTATATATAATACAATCCCAATTTTGAAATTATTTCAAATAGATGCATAGAAAACTAGAAGGAAATACGTTAAAATACTAAGTGTATATCTCTGTTAAGGTGTGGGTTGTTAATATATAAGTGAGCATGTACATTAAGCCATATGCAATTGTCAGTAGTTGACTGATTCAACCTAATATTTTTATAATCTGACAAAAGGGTGTTATGTGTTTTAGTACGGAATGCCTTCTATTATAGAAAAGTTGAAGTTCTTATATCTGAATCTTTTCTTGAGCCCGACATAAGAATTAGCAACATAATATCATGTCGTTTGTGGTTAGGCGACAACAATAGGACAGATTTTGTAAAGTAATCAATGTGTGTACATCAAAACATTTAATACTTGTTTATTGATGCTGATGATATGGATAAAAGGGCAAATGTTGAAAGACTGGGAAAAAAAAGTGATCGGGTCTTCTAATCAGTCTTACACCATTGTTACTATCTCCTTTAATCTTATCTGCATTTTACCATTAAATGGTATAATGGGCAATGGAGGAATTTCTGTTTATTGTAAATGGAAGCAATTGCTGGTGAGTCGTAAACTTTTAAATTAATGTCTGCATATAAAATAAAGTTACAAGCCTGTTTTTACTACAGTGGCAGGTACTGGTGTGGGTTTCTTTAATGATCTCTAGGTTTTCAATATTTTTTACATGGAATCAACTTTCAATCCTCTTGTTAAAATCAGCTCATAACACTTACAGTGTATAGTTCAGCAAAGGCTGTTTAGGACTATGCATTATTCTGTGCCTGCTAAAAAGGGAACATTTCTTTTCAAACCCTGAATTGGCCTCTACAGGGAGATTGCCCACAGATATTGAATAGATAAGATGTTGTGAATGCAGAGTTAGTTTAATGAAAGAGTGTCAGTTGTCTTTCCTATTTACCCCAAAGTAAATTATTTAATTTGAGACAAAATGGTAACAGCGATCTTGGTAATACACTTGCCCTTATAATAACGTGAATAACTCCGCTATCCACTCAAAGACAAGCTACTTTTTTTCAAAATTAAAGGGGGAAAGTGATGCCATACAAAGGGAATTTGAATATATGCTTATTATTATTATTATTTTTTTAACCTTTCCTTAAAGTCTATTGTCTCTTCCCATTTGTGGCCTTTTGAGCACACAAAGATGAACATAGACCAGGGTAGATGATAGTAAATGAAAATTGTTGAAGATACGTCATTTATAGAAAGATGAATACCCATAGCTTTGGTGGTCCCCTTGTTGGGTTTAGAAAACTGCATCACGAAACACATTCAAAATATTGAATTGCTTGTATCCCAGACTGAATCCTCAGTACAGTGGGTAAAATTGCTGTGTTCCAACTTAGCTCTGTGAGCCCCTAAGAAGATACTCTTAAAGTGGACACAGCAGCAGCTCTTGATGATAACCTAAAGTATTGGGTAGGAGGGAGTCCCATTTCACTTGGAGAGAAACCACTGAGCTTTCTTTCCTCCAGCCAAAATAACAAAGTCCTAGCCTCTGGTGATTGATGAGCATGTTGCCAGGGGAAATGGACTGGAAAATCATCCCTTGTCTTTTACTTGCCACAGGAAATCCATAACAGAGATCTCCATTCTTCTTGTTCTGATAAGAGGCCTAACGAAGCATCCAGAAGGGCCGTGAAGCCTGGAAATGTGTTATATCCAGCTGCTTGCTGGGTTGCCTTTTAAAATACAACTCATAATTCCCTAACTCACAAATCGAACATGTGTGCAGTTGGATAGCCTTTGACAAGCCATGCAGCTTTTTGACCATTACAATGTGGCAGTTGAGCCGAGAGAGGCTGTTTTAATAAGTACAGGTATCCCCTGTTTAACCTAACAATATGCATTTCAAAAGGTATCTGTGCAATCAAATTCAATACGTAGCATTCTCTTACTTTGGCATTGTTAAATTGGATATTCATAGGCTGGAAAAACTTGGGAGCTCAGAAATGAAAGCTAGGGCTACATTTGTAAATGCAAATACAAATAATGTTTTAACTAACCAGAAACGTTGTGAGAAGCACCCCCCAGCACACCTCCTGCCCTTCGTGGGTAAGGCCGCAGCGCTGCTGCTGAAGCTGTGGGCATCACACTGCAAGCTTGGGATTGCACATGCACATGTCTTCGGGAATACTTGCGGAGTCAGTTTTGAGGTGTTCAAGCTCAGACCATGCAGTTGTCACATGAGAGGGACTGTGTCTGAATTTGTTTGGGATTCCTGTTTATTAAGGTTTCCACATTGGTCTTGGCAAAAGGGATCTGTTATTTAGTAGTTTCTCAGCACCCTTTGGATTTGGTGTGTTTGGATTTTCATTAAAATACTACTTTGTTATCAGAAAGCAGGAGTCCTTAAAGACTCCTATATTGGCAGTGAACACTAAAAGAAAGACTCAGGTAGCGTTATGTAGTATATTTTGGAAATGTGTTTGTTTAAGAGATTAGAGTTTCCACTTCCATGACTTCTTCCTTTGTGTTTTTTCCAGGCCTGCATTCCAATTCTGAGTTAGAAATGTTTTAAACCTTTCCTAAATTATATTTATAGAAATAACAGCCCATCCACTAAAGTTATTCCCAGAGCCTTTATTTGCTAGTGGTAGGCATGCAAGCTGTTTTATGCTTTCTCTCTGGTCTTATGCTTCTTGCCCTAGTGACTTGGAGAATTTTGTTGATTCCGTTTGTTGGTGGAAAGATAGATGGCCAAAGAATGACCATCCTGAGGCCACCACTCTAAGGCTGGCTTTGAAAAGCCCTCTTGGAAGTGGAAACACATGTTCGTTCTCCCCAGGACCAACCTGGTAACACTGCAGGTTATTGCAATCTCTCCTCCCACTATTCCCTCCCCCAAAATGAGAGGCCTGTTGAACTTAGACCAAAACCTCTACATTGTTCATTTGCTGAATTCCCTGGTTGCTGCGAGTGTTCCGTGTCCCTTATGTTCTCAGAAACTGGCTACGTCTTCACATCAGTACATTGTAAAACTTGGGATGGAAGCGAAAGTGAATTGAACAGATTCTTGTTTTTATGGGAGTATCCACTACTTCAGAGCACCCAAATTTCACTCCATTGCCATGCCCAGACATAAAATTGAGGCACCTCTTTGTTGTGCCTTTCTGACATGCCCTCAGGGCTTCCAAATTTATTATAAAACACTTACCAGTGTAATTTTCCCATTGCAGCTTTCCATCTTTCTCCTTACACTTGACTTTTGAGTTGTATACAACATCACGGTGAGGTGAAGTTCCTGTTTGCTCCTCCCCCCACCCCCCTTTTAAAAAATTTATATGCCTTTATTTGTTCTTCTGAGCCCAAATCAGCAGGGCCTAATCCATAACAGAGCCACCATTTTAAGTCCCCACCGGCTGAGTTTGATTCCTGATTATATAAAGAGGAAAAAGCAGATCTTGCCAAGGTTGGGGCAGATTCCCGGATCTTGCCAAGGTTGGGGCAGATTCCCCAACCTTGCAAAACGTTGCAGACAATTAATGGGCTTGAACTCGAGATGCTTTTGTGCGTGTGCTTGTATGTGTGAGAAAGAGTGAAAAAGATACCCCATGCATAGAATTTTTAAACTGGGCAGCCCCATGGTAGTTCACTAGAGGCAAGAGATACCCTGTTGGCTCCTAGGCCTTCCTGGAAGCCACCTGCTGGAAAAGCTTCCTTGGAGACGAATGTCACATGGCTTCCTTTGGCCTGAATGATGTTCCTACCCGAGCTTATACCTGAGGAGGCCTTGGAAGAGGAATACTTCTTATACCCAAAGTACTGTGGTGATTGGGGTCCTACAGTTTGCCACTCAGGAAAATAAACCGGCGTATTAACTCCCAGCAAACGCTACCTCCTTGGTTTGAAGCGGTTTGTAAAGCATTTTCTTCCTGGTTTGTGCGCCCCACATTGTTTCGGCTTCTCTCATCACTGACCAGCTGGCTCGTTGGTGAATAGAACTGTGGGCCCCTCGCCATGTTTCATGTGAGGTCTTGGCTGGGTGGCAAACAGGCAGCCTGTAGCCAGTGTCAGCAATTCAGGAGGAATTGGCACAGCAGTGTCCCCATTAATTTCTGCTTGTCACATACTGTCATGCAAGTTACACCAGAGAGGAAATGGCCGTTAAAAAAAAAAGGTACCCTTGTGGCACTGGGTCCCCTCCAGACGTTCCCCGAGGTTAAACAAGTGGATACAATTAGCTCTACACAGACAGCTGCGGGGAAGGGAAAGCCTAGAAGTAGGCCCCAGGGCAATGTGTCTTTCCTGTTAGCAAGGAGTGTCAGCTATCAACATCTGCCATATTTTAACCCTTCAGAGGGCCCCGTAAATTAAGGGGAGCTATTATCCCACGCTCTGCTGATCATTATCAATCATAATGCCTCGGGAAATTACCACAGTGCTGCTGCCTTGGTGGCAGGTTTTGTCCTGTGGGGAGCGTTCTTTATGTTTTTGCCAGGAGCAGAGAAGGGCAGTGGAGGCAAAGAGGGTGAGGGGAAACTGGCTCTTTAATCGTTGGTAATTTACTGCCACAGGGAAGGGGACTAGAGTGGCAATAAACTCTTCTTCAGTTCAAACTCAAGTCGTTAAAATTGGTGGGCTCCAGCCGGCTTCCATTTCCAAAGAGATCAGTCTTGCTGACTGACTTTTGTCAAGCCGTCTTCACCAAGAGCGATGGCGGCTTTTAGAGCACAAACAAGAGCTTTGGGAAATGAGAACCAGTTTTAGAGGAGGAAGGCGATCCAAGATGAGAAAAGAAACTCTAAAATAAATTAGAGGCTTCCAAAAACTGTTGTTTTAGTTTTCAAAGATTGAAATGATTAAGCTGCTGTTATCCAAATGGAGTCCTGACTAACCTTTGTAAGCACATACTGTGCTTTGGGGTAGATTTGTCTGGTGAAAGTCTGATTGCCAGCACGGAGCGACGGGTGAATGAGACAGTCCCATGTGAAATTATGTTTGTTGAAATGTACTCGTTTGAACTCATCATAAAAACTGGAGGAAAAAAAAGAATGGTTTATTACCATGTTTTAACCCCAACAGGTATTGGGTTCATATTTGTGTACTTAGAACTTTCTTTTCTGAAAAGATACCATTTTGCTTGGGGGCATGAGTATTTATTTCTCGGTCAGACAGGAGTTCTGAAAGTGGTCAATAATGATGACTGCAGGGGACCTGAGCTGATGTTCACCTGTATGATTGCACAAGGACAAGACAATGGAGGGAATAATCATCTTTGGATTTTCCTGAGTCGTTACTTAATGTTACTAAGGAAAATTCTGGCATCCTTTAAAATAACTTTAAGTAAGGGCTAAGAGCCACCATCAGAATAACTGAGTAGAAGTAACACTGTGTCATATTATCTAGACTTCATTTCTTCCTATATGGAAGAAAAGGTGGCATGATCACCAAGGAGAGCTTGAAGGTGTTGTCAGCAATGAATGTGAGAGCTGTTGCAATCCTATGGCATCATTAGTCTGAGACCCTCATTTCATAGACCCTCATTTTATAGGAAACAGAATCTCAGGGACTTGTCTACGATCTCACAGTGAAGTAGAGGAAGAACGCAAGTCTCTCCTTCCCAGGTGAACTGTTCATATCATTCCACGGGCTGCTCAGTAGAGCCCATTTCAGCAGCAACAAATTGGTCCCTTTGTCCTGTTGACAGCAGGGAGTAGGAAGGAACCATAAATCTGGGATCGAGGCGACTTTCTTCAGTAAGGGGCACAGTCAACTTCTGCCATGACGTCAGGCTGTGAATTTGATGCACCAGTTTTAGTTGGCCCTATTAGAGCAAGAGATGCCAATGTTAAAAGATGGTCTTCTTGTACAATTTTAAGTATATCTAGAAATATCTAGAAGTATTTCTTAATTTTAGTGTCAAGATAATATATAGATTTGGGGAAATTAACCTCTTTAGGTATTTACAATCTTTTCAATATTAGATCACAAAGAAGAAAAAGCAAAGTATACATAAATGTGAGCCCACACGAATATGTGGTCAGTCCCTAACTATGAGATCTCTTTTTGTCTTGTAAATGTCTTATAGACTAAATATGCGTTTTTCTATTACTCATGTTACTGATCCCTGATTTAGGGGATAATCAGTAATTGACTTCTGTTTGAGCTTAGGTGAATATTGAAGTAATAATTTAATAAGTTATTAAATGTCACCACAATTTGATGCTCAGGAGTGGCTTTATTCACCATAAAGTAGATTCTTATTTCAGTTAAAAATGAGAACACAGAGAAACTAAATTACTATACTTACTGATGTTTGAATAGCATTGTTTTCTCAGAATTGTTTCTTAGGCCTGATTTCAGGATCTGACGTACAATGTCAGGCTTCAGTTGAAGCACATACCTGAAGACTGCCTAGGCCAGAGGAATACCAGATGATTGGAAACAGAATAGCAGAGAAAATACCAATTTAGTGAACAATAATGAGCCAATTAGTCAAACAACATTGGGTTGAATTTCATGGGAAGGCACTGAATCATTACCAACTCTTGTGGTATTCAGAATCATAACATCAATCATGATGAACCACTTTGGTAGTCATGTGTCCATAATATGTAATTCCATAAAAATTCTCTTGGTTTTGGCATTAATTAATAGTGACTCTATTTTATAAAATGGCATATTTCATTGAAAACATTTGTATTTAAACACATCAACTAAGAACTTGAAAAATCTTTCCTAGCATTCGTTAGAATTGTAATTGCTGAGTTCCCATGGGAAAAAGTAGTTTCTCATTTTAAGTCCCAAAGTTTCAATAGGATTTGGTATAGCATTTTGTTTCACTTCTAGTCCTAATGACTCACTGAATTCCTTTCCCCAGAACTTGTCCCCTGTTTACCCTCGGCATTTGCTCTCATGTAGACACAAGCCTAGTGAATCAATAAGCATGACTATTTTCATGAACAGTTAAATAGTTCAATGTTGTATGCAATGCCATTGGAAGACATTGTCTAGTCTGCCGGTTTAAGGAAAATTAACATTTCTTATACCTTTATATCTTGGTTGAATTTGGTTTTTTAAAAACGTTAAATTCTGGGGGAAACTTGTCAAAGCTGAGCCTGGGATATTCTCATGCAGTTGGGAAGTAGCACTGTCTCATTTTACAGGTGGAGGCAGCTGGCATAACCAGCTAATTAATGACTTGCCCAAGTTCACACAAGTAAAACGCCAGGAGCTAGATTTGTCACTCTTACACAATCCATTATACTGTTTTCATCTAAGTCATCGTAGTAGAATTAAATATAATTTATGTATCTTTGTCAGTACTATTTAATAAGTCCGATTTGCATAAATGTTTTAGTATTTCCGTGCCCTCCAGGCCATTAAGGCAATTAATTTTTAGTTTTAATTATTATAAGCCTCTAAGTGTATAAAATAAATTCAGAAACAAAATAAAGACAGATACATATAATTTTATTATTATTAAATCCCATGGTGTCAATGATAGTATTCAGAAGTAAAAGCTTTTCATTAGATATTGGCTGCTCATTATGTATATTGCGTTTTGTTTAACACCTCTAAAATTATATTCAGAGTTAAGGAGAATATATTCTTAATTCTGCAGATTTACTTGTAAACCATTCTGGAATACATAGTGCGTTTTCAAAGATAGAGCTTGGGGCTTCCCTGGTGGCGCAGTGGTTGAGAGTCCGCCTGCCGATGCAGGGGACACGGGTTCATGCCCCGGTCTGGGAAGATCCCACATGCCGCGGAGCGGCTGGACCCGTGAGCCATGGCCGCTGAGCCTGCGCGTCCGCAGCCTGTGCTCCGCAACGGGAGAGGCCACAACAGTGAGAGGCCCGCGTACCAAAAAAAAGAAGAAAAAAAAAAAAAAAAAAAAAGAAGGAAAAAAAAAAGATAGAGCTTGTTTCTTTAACATAAAAATCCTGTAAAAAGTTAACAGAACTGCCCATGTGATCACTACTTTTGTGATGTTTCCTCACAGATCTGTAAATTTTCACCTGTCTGGGTTTGTTGTTGCCATATTGTTGTCATTGAGAAAAAAATTCCACGTTAGGATAGTCTCTAGTTAAATTGTCTTTTTTCCAATAAAAAGATCCTGCCCCTTCCCTTATTTATTTATTTATTTATCTATTTATTTGTTTATTTATCTATCTTCCTTGTGGTGCGTGGGCTTCTCATTGCGGTGGCTTCTCTTGTGGCGGAGCACGGGCTCTAGGTGCACGGGCTTCTGTAGTTGTGGCACGCGGGCTCAGTAGGTGTGGTGCACGGGCTTAGTTGCTCCGTGGCATGTGGGATCTTCCCGGATCAGGGCTCGAACCCGTGTCCCTTGCATTGGCAGGCGGATTCTTAACCACTGTGCCACCCTTTTTTTAAATTTTGGGAGAATGACACAGGAATTTTAAAGCAATTGTGAATTAGAGCCCAGCTTAGTTTAAGACAAAGTTTATCCCAAATACCCTTTTTCTTCTTAAAATATCAGTAATAATCTTGCATCTGAAATAGGGATTCATTATCACCTTCAGACTTCTTAGCAGTTTTTCTTGTGACTTAGTATCTTATGCCTTTATTTGAGAACAGGTAAAGATTGTGAGAGACCACTGAAAATAGAATTTTAGCATTTTGAAGGAATTACTGTGTTACATCGCTCCTCCAGGCAGTTTAGAAACCACTCCTGGAATTTCTTTTTGTTTATTTAGTGTTTTGTAGTTTTTAGAATCTGTGTCCCCTTCCTTTGTGAAAAATAAGAAGACCTCCCAGACTGTAATTTTTACTATCAACTTCTGTAATGATCACATATGACATCCCTATAGAAAATATACTTTATAGTTGTTTAGGTGGTAATCCGTACTCTGCCTCAAAACCTAGGAATAGTTTTAATAAGCCATTATAAAATCTATCATTAAATATCATTAAACCCTTTTTTAAAAAATTCATTTATGCCAGGTACATTTTTATATTGTGAAAGCTGGATTAAACCAAAACAGAGTTTACAGAAACCTATCAGAATGCACTTGAAATTTACATTGCAAGTGTAACAGGACAGATTTTCAAAGCCAACATTCTAGTTCCATCAGGTCCCCAAAGACTGGGATGTTGAAAAAGCTCACCTTCCACAATGTGACATAAATTCATTTCTTTCATACTTTGCTTCAGAAATGGCTTATTGTACTAATAAGGTTTTGTCACCATGACTGTATATTCTTTGTAGATCATGTGCATCTATCCCATTCCCATTTTACCCTTTCTTGTAATTTCCCAAATATGGTATACAGCCAGTTCAACTTGAAATCTTGAGAAGTTGACAAGGTTTATCTAGTAGACTCTATTAGTTAGAAGTGTCAACAAAACCAGAAGAATCATTTTTAACCTACTTAGGAGGGCATTTTTAACAGCTTGAAGGTATCACTTATACACAAATCAATGAAATTGTAAAATTTTCAAAATTAAAAAATAACTTGGAATTGATACAGTCTAGCCTTTGGACGTTACATTTAAGGAAGCGAGTTCCAAACAACTTGAGTAATTTGCCAGAAGTCATGCAGTTTGGACTAGTCCTAGAACTGTATCCCAGTCCCTGGTAGTCTACTCAGTGAGCTTTCCAAAAGCCATATAAATGTGGTTTTGTTCTTATTTCTAATTATTTACTATAATAAAGACCTATACTTAAAACATTTTGTTGTTGGTTTGGATGAGTTACTATACTTACTTGCACATTCCTCTAAAAACAATGTTAGTTTGAACTTTGCCCTTGTTTTTACTTACCTAGCCCCAGAATCCCGAATGCTTTCTTCGCTAGAACTTTCATTCCTAACATTTTATTCTCTTTAAATACAGCCTCATTCCACGTGTATTTTTTTTCTCCATGAAGAGCTGTACTGATTTGTCTACTTATTTCATTTCAGTAATGTTCATGCACTATCAAGAGTTCTTGTTCCTTATTCTATTTCCCTGGTAGCTTCCAGCACAGTTACTTGCATATTTGTCAAATAAGGATATATGTCAAATAAGCTATTCAATTCAATAAATGTTTATTGCATACCTTCTATACGCAAAGCTCTGTGCCATTCCAGGACTAGAGATGGCTAAAAATAAAGTAAAGCAGAATGCCTTCAAAAACTTACAGGGCACACAGGGCACAGGCTGCAAAGCAGTCACACCTTCCCGGTGAGATATATAAAGGAGGTAAAGGAGGTGCAGTAGCGGCTCAAAGTATCAAAAATACACACATGATTAAAGGAATGAGAACTTAACATCCCCACCCTGAAGAATTTGAGATTTGGCTTTGGTCCTTGGCTTATACTTTATTTTGTAAGTTGATCTTATGATACAAAACTCACCTTGCAGACTTCATATTTACATTCATTAATTCCACAGGTGTGGATGGGGACATGGGGGAGGGGAATACAAGTAATTATATATTTGCCTTTTTTTTTTTTTTTTTTTTTCCCCGCCGTACGCGGGCCTCTCACTGCTGTGGCCTCTCCTGTTGTGGAGCACAGCCTCCGGACGCGCAGGCCCAGCGGCCATGGCTCACGGGCCCAGCCGCTCCGCGGCACGTGGGATCCTCCCGGACCGGGGCACGAACCCGTGTCCCCTGCATCGGCAGGCGGACTCTCACCCACTGTGCCACCAGGGAAGCCCCTATATTTGCCTTTTGTTAAGCCTCAGTAAGCAGCGCTTCAACTGGATTTGGGGAAACACTAAAATACTGAAAGGTCTTAAGGCTCAAGAGATACTGTCTGCTCATTTCATTTTATTTAATTGACGTGGAGAAAGAGAGTCCATGGCTATAAGACTTCTGGTTACTAACCATGTGACCTGAGCAAGACACTTAACTTCTCTGAGCCTTAGTCTCCTTATGTGTAAAACAAGGATTAAAATGTGCAAATCAAATGAGTCAAAAATGTATAAAGTATTTTATAAACAGTCCACCATCCTAAGGATATAAAGGATGATGATTGTTCACCTGTGTACTTTCTAGTTACCCTCATGTACTTTTCAAATGTAGAGACCCAAGCTAGTCACAGCACTACACCAGGGTCTGACTGGTGATGACAGTAGTTGATTAGATTATCTAAAGTGATGCCAGGTGGATTATGCATGCAGGCCTTAATGATCCACAAAGGTCACTTGATCTATTTGGTGTCTCTAAACCCTTTCTTCCTTCTGCTTTGGGCTTTGCTGACTATAAAACTCCATTTGTGGGGATTCCCTGGTGGCGCAGTGGTTGAGAGTCCGCCTGCCGCTGCAGGGGACACGGGTTCGTGCCCCGGTCTGGGAAGATCCCACGTGCCGCGGAGCGGCTGGGCTCGTGAGCCATGGCCGCTGGGCCTGCGCTTCCGGAGCCTGTGCTCCTCAACGGGAGAGGCCACGGCAGTGAGAGACCCGCGTACCACAAAAAAAAAAACAAAAACAAAAAACCTCCTTTTGTATTCCCTTCCATCTCTTTCTTGCCGATGATACAACAGTTACCTCCTTACTGTAAAAAAATCTTCAGATTCTCTGGAAAATCAAATCCTATAAACTTTTATCTCTCAAATTTCTAAGTATAGAACACACAATATGTCATCATAAGTTTAAGGAGTTGATTTTAAGAATTTTCCATTGTGTACTGACACACCTGAGAAGTGAAAGCCCTGGAAATAATATAGTATATTTAACATCTGCACATTTTCCCTCAATTTTTAGTCATGTTTTCCTGATGGCAGCTGACCAAATTGAAATGGTAATTTTTTAAATTGTCTAATATTTGATGTACTTCAAATGCATCAACCTTTATTGGCATGCTTTAAATGGGAACAAGAAGACCTGTCTAGCGAAGAAATATAGTCTTTTATCTTATTTATTCTGTAAGTCTTTGTGCAGCAGATTGTTGAAGCCACTATGCTAAATAATATGAATATATCATATAAACACAACTTATAGATAGTTTAAAATCTAGAAAGAGAAAATAAAATATACACAGCCACCACATAAGGCAGTCTATAACAATGCCATATGAGTGTTACAAAATGACAAATGCTGTAGGGATTCAGAGGGAAAAATAAGGACTGGCTTCTTGAAGAAAGTGGCAGTTGTGCAGTACCTTGAAGATATATCCTCTGAGACAACAAGTTACACGAACCAGAAGAAGCCAGGGGATAACAAGAAGTTGGTTGAGCGGGAGAGAAATGGACTTGATCACATAGGCACTGGGAAATAATAGCAGGCTTTTGGGTGGTGGCTGACATTTTCATTGTAGGGTTTTAAGCTGATTAGTCTGCTGGAGATGTGCTCATTTAGGAGAGAGTACAATAGGTCAGTCGAAGGGACTGCTGCTCCAGTAGTTTGGAAATGAGATCATCGGGGCTGTACTACAAGGGTAGCAATGGTGGTTAAATGGAAAGAAAGGAGAAATTGTGAAGAAAGACTTGACAGGACTTGGTTACTCGTCCAGAGTAGTACAGGAGAAGCAGAAATAAGTAAGTAGAGAGCAATTGTCAGTTTGGAGAAGAAGGTGGTTATTTACTTTAGTCTTGTTGAATTTGGCGTGGAATGGGAAATTATATCTGAGGGCATTACAAGAACTTGTGGCTGCAACAGCTGAGCCCCAGGTAACCTTTGAGGTTTCATGGAATTTAGGAGAGGTGCCAAAATACTGAAAATGGGAAATGGTCTGTTTTTCTAAAGATAGGAAAAACATGGATTCTACAAAACACAATCCAGCAAGATTGATACTGGTCTTCGGTTATTAAAAGGATGAGAGCACAAAAAAGTAAAAATCACCTATAAGTTGACCATTTTAAGCACTTTACATAAAAAAAGCAGAAGTCTCTTCCCTTTGTTCCTCCTTTTTACCCCCAGCTCCAGAGGTAACAACCTTTAACCGTAGCTTCATCCCCTTCCACCCATTTTTATATGTGTTCACATAGGGTTGGCAGATTTACAGGACAAAATAAAGACATGCAGTTAAATTTGAATTTCAATAAACAACAAATAATTTTTTCATATAAATAGGTCCCTTATAATGCAAGGGACACATTTAAACTAAAAAATTATCTGTTGTTTATCTAACATTCAAACTTAACTCAGTGTCCTGTATTTTATCTGGCCACCCTAATGCAGACATGTTCACACATACATAAATATGTACACTTTTCTTTTATCAAAATAGAATCAAGCTGTCTGTATTACTCTAACTAAGGCATGTTCTTTTCGATATCAATTTAGCTAGCTAGCCTGTTAGAGTTACCCAGGTTCTTTCTAACGGTTGCTTGATATTACGTTGTAGACTCATCATAATTTATTTAACTATTCCCTCATTGGTAGACATTTTAGGTGCTTGGGTTTTTTTGTTTGTTTTTTACTCTTTCAGACAAAATAGCATTGATGCTCTTTGTTTTGACTTATTCTGAACCGTGCTGTTGGTTCTGTAGGGTGAATTCCTAGAAGTGGAATTGCTAGGTCATAGCACATTTTTAAAACACTGTTTGTTCATTTCCTTTGTACTCATTCACTGAACAGCTGAAGAGGCCAAGTACACCTGGGGCACCCAGTCAGGTGGAGCCAATACTGTGTGGGCGGCACCTTCTTGACCTTGCAGAATCGGCCTCCGTCCTCCTCCACTGACAGCTCCATGAGACCAAGCACTGTGGTCCTCCAGCCCACACCACGCCTGGCTCAAGAGCTGGCCTGGGACACACACTTAGAATAATGAATATGAGTTTACTCAAGGGGTTGCTGTGAGAATTACATGAAATAATGTATGCAGAGTGCCTGGGTAAAAAAAATAATATCTGTAAAATACTTGGGATGCTCCTTTATCTTTCTCACCCCACCCCCATTTCCAGTTCCTTCCTTAGTGTAGAGGGGCTCTAATCTAGTGAGGGAGACATCCCGGTTACAGTAAACTAGGGTAAGTTCTGTAACAGAACTAGACTGAGTGCTGTGGGTTTATAGAAGGGGGGCGCTTAGCTTAGCCTGTGGGTGTGAGGGGGTTTGCTCAGAACTTGGCCAAACTCTACTTAAAATAAGTTCTGAAAGACAAATTGGAAAGAGCCAGATGTACAAGATACGTGTGTTGGGGAGCAGGGCAGTGGAGGGAATTCCTAGGCATAGGGGACAGCATTGCAAAGGGACAAAGATATAATGTAATAGAGCAGATCATCTTCAGAGCATAGAAACAGTGAAGTGAAAACCAGAGGTAGTTCGGGATCAGACATGAAAGTGTTTTAGGCAGTAGCTAGATTCTACCTTTGTCTTACAGTGAATGGTAGGTGACTTCCGTATGATTCAGATTTACATTTTAGAAATATCATTTAGTCAGCACTGTGGAGAAAAGATTTAAAATGCTTAAAGCGAAAAACAGGTGCTGTGTTAGGCTACATTGCAGTCATACAGGCAAGAGATACAGGCAACTTGACAGGGACCATAGAGATTGGATTTGAAAGGTAATTTAGGAACTATGATTAGTAGCACTAGGTAACTAATTAGCTCTATGGTTGGGAGAAGAGAAGGAATCTAAAATGTCTGTCAGATTTGTGGATCGATCATCTGGGTGGATGGTGGTGCCATTATATAAGATAAGAAATATAGTCTGGGGCTTCCCTAGTGGCGCAGTGGTTAAGAATCTGCCTGCCAATGCAGGGGACACGGGTTCGAGCCCTGGTCCGGGAAGATCCCACATGCCGCGGAGCAACTAAGCCCATGTGCCACAACTACTGAGCCTGAGCTCTAGAGTCCGTGAGCCACAACTACTGACGCCTGTGTGCCTAGAGCCCATGCTCCGCAACAAGAGAAGCCACCACAATGAGAAGCCCGTGCGCCACAGCGAAGAGTAGCCCCCACTCACCACATCTAGAGAAAGCCTGTGTGCAGCAACGAAGACCCAATGCAGCCAAAAATAAATAAAATAAAAACATTTATTTTTTAAAAAGTAAAAAAAATAATTAAAAAGGTGTTCCCTTTAAAAAAAAAAAGAAAGACAGGCTGAAGAACAGAGTTTGATAGCAGTGAAGAAACTGTATTGTTATTTGGGACATACTGAGATCAGTTGCTGTGGAATATTCTAGAGAACATGAGCAGGAAGCATTGAAGTTTGCATGTCTGAAACTCAAGGGAGCAGTCCCAGCTGCCATTATGACTTGGGATGCTCAGAATATGACTAAATGTTGGAGCCATGAATGAGTGAGGTGAGGAGGTGAAGGAAGAATTTAGAATTTAAGATTCTTTTGAGACACATAATTGGAAACACAAACAAATGCTGAATGTTTGTGGTAACCATTGTGGACAACAAACAGGAGCTTGCCAGAGACACAGAGAAGGCAGTGCTGAGAGCCTAGATGAAATTGGAGACTAGGGCAGGTAACCATTCCAGCCTTCGTGTGGTGGTTTTCCCTCAGCAGTCTTTGGTTTTTTTTTTTTTAACATCTTTATTGGAGTATAATTGCTTTACAGTGGTGTGTTAGTTTCTGCTTTATAACAAACTGAATCAGTTATACATATACATATGTTCCCATATCTCTTCCCTCTTGCGTCTCCCTCCCTCCCACCCTCCCTATCCCATCCCTCTAGGGGTCACAAACCACCGAGCTGATCTCCCTGTGCTATGCGGCTGCTTCCCACTAACTATCTATTTTATGTTTGGTAGTGTATATATGTCCACGACACTCTCTCACTTTGTCACAGCTTACCCTTCCCCATCCCCATGTCCTCAAGTCCATTCTCTAGTAGGTCTGTGTCTTTATTCCCGTCTTACCCCTAGGTTCTTCATGACCTTTTTTTTTTTCTAGATTCCATATATATGTGTTAGCATACAGTATTTGTTTTTCTCCTTCTGACTTACTTCACTCTGTGTGACAGACTCTAGGTCCATCCACCTCACTACAAATAACTCAATTCCGTTTCTTTTTATGGCTGAGTAATATTCCTTTGTATATATGTGCCACATCTTCTTTATCCATTCATCCGATGATGACACTTAGGTTGCTTCCATGTCCTGGCTATTGTAAATAGAGCTGCAATGAACATCTTGGTACATGACTCTTTTTGAATTTTGGTTTTCTCAGGGTATACGCCCAGTAGTGGGATTGCTGGATCGTAAGGTAGTTCTATATTTAGTTTTTTAAGGAACCTCCATACTGTTCTCCATAGCGGCTGTATCAATTTACATTCCCACCAACAGTGCAAGAGGGTTCCCTTTTTTTTTTTTTTTGTGATACGCGGGCCTTTCACTGCTGTGGCCTCTCCCATTGTGGAGCACAGGCTCCGGACGTGCAGGCTCAGCGGCCATGGCTCACGGGCCCAGCCGCTCCGCAGCATGTGGGATCCTCCCAGACCGGGGCACGAACCCGTGTCGCCTGCATTGGCAGGCGGACTCTCAACCACTGCGCCACCAGGGAAGCCCTAGAGGGTTCCCTTTTCTCCACACCCTCTCCAGCATTTATTGTTTATAGATTTTTTGATGATGGCCATTCTGACCGGTGTGAGATGATATCTCATTGTAGTTTTGATTTGCATTTCTCTAATGATTAATGATGTTGAGCATCCTTTCATGTGTTTGTGGCAATCTGTATATCTTCTTTGGAGAAATGTCTATTTAGGTCTTCTGCTCATTTTTGCATTGGGTTGTTTGTTTTTCTGTTATTGAGCTGCATGAGCTGCTTGTAAATCTTGGAGATTAATCCTTTGTCAGTTGCTTCATTTGCAAATATTTTCTCCCATTCTGAGTGTTGTCTTTTGGTCTTGTTTATGGTTTCCTTTGCTCTGCAAAAGCTTTTAAGTTTCATTAGGTCCCATTTATTTATTCTTGTTTTTATTTCCATTTCTCTAGGAGTTGGGTCAAAAAGGATCTTGCTGTGATGTATGTCATACAGTGTTCTGCCTATGTTTTCCTCTAAGAGTTGGATAGTGTCTGGCCTTACATTTAGGTCTTTAATCCATTCTGAGTTTATTTTTGTGTATGGTGTTAGGAAGTGTTCAGCAGTCTTAATCGTAGGAGTTGGATGGGCAGGTGTTTACCAAGGTGAGGCCTTGGAGGATCAGTTTAAGGAGAAGTGGAAGATGATTTTTATGGTGCCTGGAGAGAGAGTGATCCAAAAAGCTGACTGGGGGTTTTAGGTGGGCCGGGAAAAGATTTAGGGGAGGGGCATCCTTAAACCAGAACAGTACTTGGTATATAAAATCTACCTGATTTTAGTACATTTGTACATTTAGTAGATTTAAATCTACTTAGTATTTGAGTGCTGTTGAGACTACGAGTTTCCTAGCCTTGGTGCTGTCCATCTTTCCCTAGACAGTTCCTATTGAATGGCCTATTTTAATGTTAACTTGCTGAATTCTTTGTAAGATAGTCCTTAGGTTCTTAACCAAGTTCTCGTGTTTTTTTTGTTGTTGTTGTTGTTTGTTTTTTGCCTTGGTGAATGCTCTTCAGTTCTATTTAGCCTAAAGATCCCCCCTTTTCTCTTGGCCTCCATGCTTTTCCTGACTAGATATGACCACCCAGAGTCTCTTCTTCCTGTAGATTGAAGAAGTTATTAGCCAGGAGCATATGGTCCTCCTTCCCCTGGAGATGCATTTGCTGCCTCTCTCCTAACAGGCTTCAGCTTAAAAATTCAGTCCTTGAAACAACACGAAATAAAAAATGTTGAAGCGCTGCCTCTTCTCAGCCCCCATAAACAGCTGTGCATGCAGCTCAACCCAAAACAGAGAATATGCACAGATGTGTTTATGGGAAGGAAGCACGAATATGCTCAGTGTGTTGTTTTCGGCTTCTCACCACTGCAGGGATTGCTTTTCTTTTTCAAGGAAGAGGTACATTGTGGTAAGCAATGTTTTACGACCTATAATAAAAACTCTTGTAAAGACCATTTTTTCGACCAAATGAAGCTGTGTTCTTTTCAGGGAACACTTTCCTTTGCTCCTCTCCCCCTCTCTGTATTGGAATGCACACAGTTCAGCATTAATGCGTAACATACGGAAATAATATCACAAATTCTAGTTCTTATTTAAGCTGGGAAAGCAACCGAAGTTAATTATGTAAAAAAATTCATTAGTAATGTTTTTCCCTACTCAGTAGTAGCTTCTGGATATATATATATTAAGTAAAAGTTTATCTTGCATTTTTACAGTAAATTGTTATTATCCCGTGAAAACACCCATAGGATAGTTTGAGGGAACCTCAACAGTTGGAGGCTCCATAGAAAAATCAGTCCCAGGATAGGTAAAAAGCAACTTAAAACCACCTTAGAAAGTTGGTTTATAATAACCAACCAGAAAGTGAATAATAACAGATGATTTCTAAGGACCCTCCTAGAAACCCTAAAATGCTAGCAAGCTTTAGACTTTCAGAATTAAGAACAGGCAACATAACACTTGATTTAAATAAAATAATAAATATTTTAAAGGTTGTATACTATGCACACAGTGGTGTTTTTTGACCTTAGTAATGACTGTTTGGGAAGATGGGAGACTGTTCATGTCCTAACTGGAGAAAACTAGATAGATCTGAACTTAGGGTGTTGCTAGATGCCATTGCTAATGGAAGGTCCTCTTCTTGTTTCATGGCACCGGTTCTGAACCCGGTAGCAAGCTGGGAAATTCACACATTGTTTTTAGTCCTCACAGCCTCCCTCAGGAAAGTATTATGTGCATTTACAGATGAGGAGACCAAGGCTGGATGCGAGGGGAGGGGAAGTGGAGGTTAAATAGCAGGCCCAAGTTCACCTAGTGTCTAACCTGGAGATGTAGCAGAGCTCTCAGAAGATGGCTCACTAAAGTTGACCTGTGGAAACGAACACTAACATATTGCATTTGTCTCTTGGATTGCCTTTCCTCTCTTTCCCTTTCTAATGTTTCTAATGTTCTAGTTCAGACTCTTACTATCCTATGTCCAGAGTAGAATAATAGCCTTCTTACAGCACCTCCCATCCACTCTGTGTACTAAAATATCAATAATAATATGCAATTTTTTTTACACATTTTCACCAGCTTTCTATTGACTACAAGACATGACACTATAAACTCCCTGCACCAGGCCAGCAACAAAGCTCTTAGCAGTGTGGTCCCATTTAGCAGTGCACCCCCTCTGGGGGCTGTTACTGGTCTCCAAATACCTAAGCACTTGCCCTCCTCTCGGCCTCTGCCAGTGTGGTCTTCTAGGCAGATGCTTCCCCACATCAAACTGAATAGTAGCCCACCGCCAGGATGGGCTGGGATGCTGCTTCCTCCTCAGTGCTTACTCATTGCCTGTAGCCCCTGTGCCATTTTTGGTCCTTGCCATATGCTGGCTGAAGTGTATAGGTGCATATTTATATCTTCTCTCCCTGTGAAAACAGGAGCTCCCTGGGTCTCTGTCTTAGGTGTGTGTGAGTAACATCACCTAGCACAGTGCCTTACACATAATAGGGGGTTCATGTTTCTTTTTAATAAATGGTAGCAATTCATTATGTGTATGTACTTTATACTATATAAAGTACTTAAATATTTAATATCCTACTTAAATACTGTATATATTTATATATACATATATAGCATAATATTATATAATATCTTATTAAGTCTCTCCTTTTTGAGATTATTTCCATTTTTATAAATGTGAAAACCCAGGCCCACAACAGTTGCAAGTGACCAGCCTTAGATTATATAACTAGTAAGCAAAAATTCAGATCCAGTGCTCTCAGCTCTAAATCCAGTGCTCTTTCTTTTAAATCATACTGCCCTCAAAAATGGAAATTTACATCTCACGTGCAGGTGGCTCCCTTAAGTTATATGCATTTCCAAGAGGAATTTCTTTTGTACTTCTTTTGCACCTCCACTTGGCATTCAGTAAATGCTTAGCGAATAAGGGATAAACCACAATGCAGGATCGTAGCCTTTTCACTAATGACTCAGGAATCAGTTTAATTAGTGAGGATATTCTGTATAACTCCTGTGCAGAGCCAAGAGCAAAAGTCATTGTATGTCAGCTTAATGCCTATCTGTAGACTATTGAGTGATTCATCAAATCAAGTAAAATTAACAGATTTCTCTGTGTAAGGTACGCTGTTGGATGCTGTGAAGAGTGTAAAGGTGTACCGCATTCCCATTCCTCAGAGAATTTACAGTCCAGCTCAACAGCACTTAAAATTTTGTATTATATACTTGACAAATCAAGTATATTATAAAAAAATAATCAAATATCTCAGTTCCACAGAGGCAGGGCAGGATTTATCCTGATTTTTGTAAATGAAAAACTGAGGTCCAGAAAAGTTAGGACTTGGTTAGTCAATTCGCTGGTGGCGAAGATGAAATAGAATTTAGTCAATAGCATGGGATTAAGACACCATACTTTGAGAAACACTGATGTGACAATATGAGCTTATAGTATTATTAAGAAACTTAGCCAGTTGTCCAGTTCTGCATCCAGGTGATGACTCAGGCAAAGCGATTTGATCCATAGAATGCTTCTCTTAGGGATGAGAGAGGGTATGTGACTTGCTTGTAGTCATACCCCTAGCTGTAGAAAAATGTGTTCATTATAGGCCTAGGAGTATTATATTTATGAAACAATGAACTGCAAGTCTTAACACACATATGAAGATGTTTTAATAACTAATAGGTAGGAATACTGATGTATATGCTGTGCCTCTTTGGTCCCTATGCCCTAATCCAAACCTGTTTTTTTCTGATTTCCCTGGAATTTTGTTACCTGCTAAAGGATTCCTTCTTGGGAGGAATCAGTAAGTTCTTTTTAAGCTAACAGTTTTTATAGATTTCTTGGTCATTTCCAATTTAGTTTGGGCCTCACTTCTCTCTGAAAAGTCATTGAACATTTATTGGTACCTGTTAATACAGTGGGCTGGGAGTCTAGTGTATGTGGAGGAAGAGTGATTAAAACAGACCCTAGGGCTTCCCTGGTGGCGCAGTGATTGAGAGTCCGCCTGCTGATGCAGGGGGCGTGGGTTCATGCCCCGGTCCGGGAAGATCCCACATGCCGCTGAGCGGCTGGGCCTGTGAGCCATGGCCGCTGAGCCTGTGCGTCCAGAGCCTGTGCTTCGCAACGGGAGAGACCGCAACAGTGAGAGGCCCGCGTACCGCAAAAAAACCCAAAAAAAACAGACCCTAATTCTCATCAGAAGATGGGGCCGTAAGGCAGTTAGTGAGTGAAGATGGAGGAAGTCCACAGGAATTCCAGGAGGCAAGGCCAGAGAGTTAGGTGGGCTTTGTCTGAGGGTGTTCAAGCGTGAGAATGATCTGACAGGTTCAGGTTTGCAAATCACCTTTGCAAGTTTAAGACCAGCTTTGCCAGAGAGTAAATGATGGATTTGAGGAAGGAGATTGGTGGGGAAACAGAATAGTACATGTAAGGAAGGATGAGAGTGAGATCTACTCTAGTGGGGGCCTCAGAGGTGTAGGAATTATATTTTTTAAAATGACAAAACGTTACTGAGGGACCTAGAAGAAGACTTGAATAAAAAATGAACCATACCATGTTGTGTAAAGAAAGACTCACTATTGTAGAAGTATCAGTTTTCCCCCAATTAATCTATAGTTTCTTAAAAAATCAGTGAAAATACTAAAAGAATTTGAGGGATGATATGGGAAGTCAATAAAATAATCTTAAAATCAGTCCAGAACAGTAACATGTAAGAATATCCAGGAACATTTTACAGAGAATGGGAAGAGGAAACCAGCCCTACCTGATATGAAAATATATTCTAGATATTTTATTATTAAAAGAGAAAGTACTCTAAACTGAACCAAGTAAGTCAAAATCCAGAAGCAAGCTCAAGTAATATAGAACATGATAAAAATGGCATTTAGTGGATAATTTAATAGATGCTTAAAACCTTTGCCTAAGATAGTATATTAAAAAAAACAGAATAGCACACAACCATTAAAAATTGAGTAATAGGACTTCCCTGGTGGTCCAGTGGCTAAGACTTCGCCTTCCAATGCAGGAGGTGTGAGTTCGATCCCTGGTCGGGGAGCTAAGATCCCACATGCCTCTTGGCCCAAAACCAAAACATAAAACAGAAGCAGTATTGTAGCAAATTCAGTAAAGACTTCAGAAATGGCCCACATCAAAAAAATCAAGCAATAGACCTGTATTTATTGACATGCAAATGCATTCAATATACATTATGATGTGAAAAGACAATTACAAAATTGTATACACTAGCATTTCATTTATAAAACAGAAAATAACTATACGTATGAGTATACATGTATAGAAAAATTATGAAAGGATACACGAATATGTTAACTGTGGTTACCTCTGGATGGAGGAATCGTGGGTGGTATTTCTTTCCTTTTTTTCCTTGTGTTTTGATTTTTTTTAATTTAACAGTGAAGATGCATTACATTTCTAATCAGAAACTTAGAAGATCTTTCCATTTTGGAGAACAGTGAAGAGGAGGGAGGGATCCAGTGTGAAAGGCCATGGCAGGATTCAGTTGGGAGTGGAACATCCTATTGGTTGTTGCAAGCCAGGTGGGTTACTGGTGATCTTCCAAGAGCTGCGGCATCTCCATTCACTGCAGCGATGCAGTGTGGATGGGGAATGAAAAATGTGCACCGCTGAGTCAAGACCACTGGCTAAGGAAAGAAGGGGGTTGCTTGGGTTGTTTATTAGTCAAGGGACAATAGAAAGGGAAGTCCCAGATATACAGAAAAGGGGAATGGTTAGTCAAGCGAGGGGAAGGACTTAAGGAAGCTGGAATGAAGGCGATCTAGAGCATAAGAAGAAGGTGAATACTGCATAGAAGGAATGAAAGCTTTTCCACCAGGAGGTGAGGGAGAGGGGTAGATGCCAGTGCTTATAAACATATAGGTGAAGCACAGGGAGCTGATAGCCTTCCCTTGATCGTCGGTATTTCTCTCGGAAGTGGAGTGCACACTAGTGTGCCAAGAGAAGGAAGAGAGATGATAAGGTAGGGGGACAGCAGTGAAAATTTAGCCTACAGGGACAGCGAGGGCTAACTAGGGACCTGTACGATTACCTGGTGGCACTAACGTAGTCAGGGTTGGGGGACTGACTTTATATTGATAATAGACATGTATGTGATCATTTTTCCCCCTTAACAGCTCTCTGCAACACAGGTATAACAGCTGAAAAAGAGAGCAATTGGGCTAATTGAGGACAAAGCTTTGTATAGAGGATAAGATAGAGTGACCGTGGAACCAGAGACTTGAGGGAATTGGCAGATTTAACAAATGACGCATGAAGAAGTTGCTCTCCAAGTTTAATTAATTACGCTGTCTAATAAGTTTATGTAAATTTAAGTGGTATTTTGATATCCAAATAAACGTAATTAAAGTAACTTTTAAATTTTTTAATTAAAAAAAGATGAGAGTTAAGTAATACCACATTCCTGGTTTTAGCTGTGGGAGTAGATGGCACAGAATTGAATGGAGTTGAAGAAATCAGAGTTCTCTGAAGCTAAGGTGTTCTTGGGATGCTGAAGCCAGGCAGGAATATGGTGAGTGTGGGCTAGAGAGGATGAGCCACAGTCCCTGAGGAATATGAAGGATTGACAGCAAATGATAGCAATGAGAAAGGGGATTTTGTCAGCATTAATTGAAGGAGGTATAAGTCTCAAAGACAAAAGGATAACCACTTGGATGGGATAGTTGGCAACAAAAGAATGTTGGTACAGACCCCATGGGGGACGTTTTAGTGGGGGGGGGCTATAAATGAAAGGTTGTGACCTTACTTAACAGGTTTTACTTAATATAATTTTAGTTAAGTTACATTCATTAGAATAATTCTCAACTGCAAATTATACAACACGATGAAAAAATGGCTTGAAGTTAGAGCATTATTGTTGCCCTAACTACAAGGCTAGAGGTGGGCAGCCCCAAAGTTGATTCAGCTCTTCAGTGATGTCATCGAAGACCCAGACTCTTTCCCTCATTACACTCGGGCATTTCCGTGTGTGCAGGTGATGTCTCCCTTTATGTTTCAAGGTGATTGCTACGGTAGCAAGTTCATGCCCTGAAGCAGTAGCATTTGGTGTAAGATGCACAGGTGGAGAGTGAGGGCTGGGAGGTGAGGAGGAAGTACAGCAGAGAGTTTTCTACAGTGGTCTTCTTATTAGGAGAAAAATGCTTTCCAAACCTTGCCCATATGTCTCATTAGCCAGGACTGGGTCCCATGTCCATCTCTAGATCAATTCCTAGCAAACGGGAATGTGGTTGCCTTGGACCAGTCCTTCATGGCTGGCAACCAACAATGTCTGCTACAGTATGCAAATTACAATATGCTCCACTCTGTGGAAAACCAACTTCTCTAATACATTACCTCGTTTGGAGAGGAGGGAAGTACGGAGTGAGAAGAAAATTCTCAAAAGAGGGAATTGAGGAGAATGGGGAAAGACATGAAGGTATTTTGTCCAGATACAGCCATTAAAAAACATACTGTTAAAAAAAATTTTATTATAAAGAGTATGTGTTAAAATGGGGAAATATCCACAGTATATTGTTAAATGATTTTAAAAGGATCACAAAACAATGAGTCTAGAACAAAAACCATTTGGGGCATTAGCCAACAACCTAGTCACTTATACTCTGTATTTTCTTGTTTATGCAATGTTGATTTTTACATCTTGCTCCGAAGAAGTTATAATTAACATCGTTATTTGTAGTTTCAGTTCCCAATGACTTTCCACTGTGGGTTAATAATAGCCGTCATGATGTAATGATTCCTTCTTTCAGACTGTCCATTTAGCCATTGCATTTTCCCTCAAACACCAACAATATTTCCAGGCTTGGTGAAAATCAGTGGTGATTTTCTTACTTCTAGTTAGTTGAGACTGATCCTGTACTTACTCAGCGTTATCATCACTTCCAGGAATGAACAATACATGGCTCCTTTTCATTCTCTCTTCAGAATACGTATTTTGTTAATAAAATTTATATAGGAAACCACTTTTATTATGCTTTCATCCAGTTGCATAGAAGCAGTAAAAGTAGAAAGCCAGCACTTGCAATGAGGGAGGGGCCTTGCCTTTGTTTCTGCTGAAGAGCCCCAAGGCGTGTGTCGCCTTCCTCAGCTAGATCTCCCCTTCCCTCCCTTTGGAACAAAGCTGCCGTGTGGCTTGTGGCTCATCTCCAGGTCCTCCCATTTATTACTTACTTTCAATTTACCAATTACTACTTTCCAGGTAATCTGAAGCTTTAAGGAGCCTGCTTTAGCCCTCCTCTTGCTTTGTCGGAATTTGTTTTGCCCTTTGTGATTCGGGATACAGCATTCTCTGGGTACTCCTATGGACCAGAGTGAGAAGTAGGGGGATCCTGTTTATAATGCAGTCTTTGCGACCCATTGTTAACATTGTGAATTGATGAGTGAAAGTGTGAAGACGCCACTGTCAAGTTTTGAAGTAGAGTACGGTGTGGACATTACAATAAGCTTGATGTGGTAACTTCAGGCAGATTCTCCTTGAGCGCAGAAGTGGAAGGAGCGAGTGAAATCTCCAGTGCATGAATGAACCCACCTGATTGACTACCCAGGACTAGGCTTTGTTATTCACTACTTCATTGCTTATATAGTAATATTGTAGCACATTTTACAGGAGAACTGTGATTTTTAAAATATCCTGGGACTAGATTCAGCAATTCTACTTCTGGGCATATACATCCGAAAGAAGTGAAAGCGGGGTCACAAAGAGATATTTGTATTTATACACCTATGTGCATAGCGGATTCTTCACGATAGCCACAACAGCCCAAGTGTCTGTCCGTCAGCAGATGACTGGACAAGCAAAATGTAGTATATCCACACAATGGAATATTAGTCAGCTTTAAAAAGGAAGGAAATTGTGACACATGCTACATCATGGATGAACTTTGAGGGCATTATGCTAAATTAAATAAGCCAGTCACAAAAAAGCGAATACATTATGATTCCACTCATATGAGGTATCTAGAGTGGCCAAATTCACAGAAACAGAAAATAGAAGGGTGGTCTGGGAGGAAGGGAGAAGTGAAGAGCTGTTTAGTGGGTCTAAGAGTTTCAGTTTTGCGGGCTCCCCTGGTGGCACAGTGGTTGAGAGTCCGCCTGCCAATGCAGGGGACACGGGTTCGTGCCCCGGTCCGGGAAGATCCCACATGCCGCGGAGCGGCTGGGCCCGTGAGCCATGGCTGCTGAGCCTGCATGTCCGGAGCCTGTGCCCCACAACGGGAGAGACCACAACAGTGAGAGGCCCGCGTACCGCAAAGAAAAAAAAATTATAGGAAGAGTTTCCGTTTTGCAAGATAGAAAAAGTTCTGAAGATTGGTTGTACAACAGTGTGAATATACTTACTACTGAACTATATGCTTAAAAATGGTTAAGATGGGAAATTTTATGTGTATCTTACCACAGTTAAAATTTTCAAATATATGTTAGTAATCAGCAAAAAAGGAAAAACAAAGAGATCCCGGGACTGGCCCTCATTATTGTCAGTAGTCCTCTGCTTTATGACTTTATCATCACATGCTCTGTTACTTTTATTCCTGTAATTATAATCCCTACCTTAAGTCAACATGTTACCAGTTTAGTGTAAAAAAAACCTTTGTGGTGTTGATCTGTGAGATTCCTTTAACATCCTTCATAAGAAGCAAACTGGGTGGGAGATCTTCATAAGAAACAACAAATCGTTATGAAGACTCTTCTGTCAAAAATTGGATAACAAATTTGAAAAGACTGTGATTTACACATTGTAAGGAGAAAAAAATGATTATCCTTGTGCAAGTTGTATATGTCTTTAATTTTTAAGTAGATAAACTACTGATGTATACCTTTGTTGCTAAAGCCTTGAGGATGTGAGTGCATCACTTAGATTTAGGTAGATGCATCCAAAAATACAGAATTGTCTATTGAGAGCTGTCAGTTTTGTGATTTACTGTATGGAATAAGTTGGTGTTTTCAATATCTGTTTATCTTATTTATTTATTTTTGGCTGCATTGGGTCTTCACTCCTGTGCACAGGCTTTCTCCACCTGCTGCAAGCGGGGACTACTCCTCGCTCTGGTGTGCGGGCTTCTCACCGCGGCGGCCTCTCCGGCTGCGGAACACGGGCTCTAGGCTCACGGGCCTCAGCAGCTGTAGCACGCAGGCTCAGCAGTTGTGGCTCACGGGCTCTAGAGCACAGGCTCAGTAGTCGTGGCACACGGGCCTAGCTGCTTTGCAGCATGTGGGATCTTTCCAGACCAGGGCTCAAACCCGTGTGCCTGCATTGGCAGGTGGATTCTTAAGCACTGCGCCACCAGGGATGCCCTTCAGTATCTTTTGAAACTAATCATACCTTTTGTGTAGTTGGAAAAAATGACCCAGTGATAAAACTTTTTCCCATTAGAAAAGCTTGAGGTAGATTTTCAGTTTGCTTGTTTGTTTTGTTTTCAAAGAAGTAAGAGGATTACTGCTCTAGAACACCTAAGAGAAACTAATTGTTGTTACAAGGCTTTGAAGACTTCTGGTGTTCAGACTGAAGTCCAGAGTCTTTTTAGGGGAGTTGCCAAGGATAAAACCCCATCTAAAGTCACTGGGAGCCAGACTTCATTCCATGATGGTGTCCTGTTAAAATATGCTCCCATGTCACATGTTTCAGAAAGATACAGATTGAGGGCCTCCAGTGACTGTTTATCATTATTGTGAGTAGACATTTTATACCAGAATGGTGCATTGTAACATTAAAAGGTTTTAAACCTATATTTAACTTAATTGGCAGTATCCATAGTTACATTACGTTGCATCGCTAGGATTACTGGGAAATATTTGAGTCTTGTATAAGACGGATTAATTTAGTTTAAAATCTTGAGGAGCTAATTTAAAAGTATGTCTCATGATACTATAAATTGAGATAGAACAGATGATAAGCTTAAGTAGAGAATCCTTTGAAATGTCTTTGATCAAAGCACTGCTTGTGATTCTGAAGGAAAGGTGTTTTTTATTTTCTTGCCTTGTTTAGTGTTACAGTTGATTCATTCATATAATTCTCAGGAAATGGGACCAGAGTTCTCATTCTATTTGTGACCAGAGTTCCTAACATAGGTGCATATATTTCCCTTTTCAGATTAGGTGTTCTGATGAAAGATTAGATGTTCCGATGAAAGATTGGGGTGGGTCCCCAAATCATACTTACTACAAGCCCATAATGCTCATCAACCTACCTCACAATGGAATTACTGAAGGAAATGAGATTTTGGGCAATTTTTTAAAAAATCGTTAACTCAAGTCTTACTAGTTCAAAACTCTAATTATAGCTGGATATTATAGGTTGAAAAGAAAACCCAGTTTGCTAACCAAAAAACTTTTTAAGTAGCCTAATAAAATCTAAAGAGTGGTAATTCCTATGTAGAACCAACTTTTTATACATCCATAGGTGTCATTTACATGGAATCAATGTTAGTGCCAGTATATGTGTTCTCACTGCCTAAACTGTGCTTTTATATGATGTTAAGAAGTCATTTTCATCTACACTAGCCTTTAAACAGAGGAGAACTAGACTCTTAGTATATGTACCAAAATAACACAACTAAAACCAAATAATAATGATTATGGCATAGGAAGGAAAACTATACAGCCATTAAAAATTATATTGTATAAAAAAGTTATATTTTAGAAGAATTTTGTTGAAGTGGCAAAATATTCATAATGAATTGTTAAATGTTTTTTAAACAACTGTAAAATGTGTACAGAATAACAATTTTTATTTATAAATATGTTATATTTATATATTAATATTACATTGTATGTGATATATATTGTTTATAATATTTATATATTATATAGAGATATAATATATTTATACCTCCAAATATAGCAGTATCTGTTTAAAAGATGTGAAAGATAAAAGTTAACAGTAAAGTTTTCTCTCTTCTCTGAGTGGTGGGATTTTGCATGATTTTTGTTCTTCCTCTGGATTTTTAATAAAATTTTTAAAAAGCTTCTATATGCATTAAGCATGTACCAATTTTATAATTAAGGAAAATGTAGTGTGTGCTGTATAAATACACAAATAAAAGCAATACATATGTATTTAAACTCAGTAGTTCAGGCTTTTCATAAATTAAGATGGGCCTTATTAGTATAATTAATTGGTTCAAATTTTTACATATTTATTCTACTAATTGGCTGCTTAAACTGTTTGAACAATGAAACATGAACCAAGCACATTTATTCTTTGTACTGTTTTAAATGGTTGGTGCTTAGTTTATAAGAAGCTAAAGATGACAAGCCAGCATGACATTAGTTTAGGTTAGTCATGCTGTTTAAAATCCACTGCTTACAAGTCATGTGCATGTGTTTCCAATAAAGACTTATTTGCTGCAACAGTAGATTACTTTCGTTAACATTTTGTGCTTCATTTTCACACTCTTGTTTATTCATTCCAAGTTGTTTTACCCTCAGTGGTTCTTAAGTCTTGAAGGACTGTCTGTCCCTCAACAGTGCAGTCTTCTCCAGAGTTTTCATCTTTGGAAACTTAGAAGGTAACCCCAGCCAGTTCATCAGATCCATTTAGGTGGCGCTCAAAAAGAATTCTAGTACACCTGTATCATTGCACACTTGCTTAGTGCTCTGTTCACTGACCTTGTGGCACTGGCCACATTTTCTTCTAGTTGTTTGTTACTCTGTCTCCCCCAGGAAACGGGACACTTCAACGATTATCATTTATTGAATGCTAACCGTGTGCCAGAAACTACTTCTTTACATGCGTTACTTCATTTAAATCTCGTATTATGAGAAGTAAGCACTGTTTTCTCCTTTTTATAGGTGGAAAACTAAGGCTTTGGTTTTGAATAAGCCGGGATATAAAGATAGAACTCCCTGAAGGAAATACCAATACTGTAAACCAATAACTAAATACAGTCTAGCTGATGAACAAGTGTGTTCTCACAGCCCCTGCCAGCTCTGAAGCCCCTGATGCTACCTAATCATTTCTCTAACCTTTATATGAACAAAATCATTCCATCCTCCCTTTACACACCATTCTCACAATATTTGGGGAGGGGGGGTAGGTCAGTCTTATTAACCCCAGATTTCAGAGGGCCATATCATGGTCACTATCTTAAATTCCTACTTTCAGACAGTTTCCGAGGTTTAAATTTTGTATCTGATTTTATCAGCTCTAAAATTAGAAGAAGATGTGACGTTGGTTTATTTTCTGAATGCCCCCCTCCTCCATGCTAGCTGATACCGTCAGCAGTAAGTGCTGCCATTTATTGAATGCTGACTACTGTCAGTGCTTTACAAACAGTGATCCTATGAAGTAGGTTTTCCTATTTTTACAGACCTGAATACTGAGGCTTGGCGAGGTTAAATGGTTTACCCGGTTTTCCATGCTCATTCAATCATTGATCTAACGAAGAAGTGCACTGGGGATTTGAATCCAGTTTTCCTGGACTCTGGTTTGAGTCAAGACTCTGTCTTTTGCTAGTAGTGTTACTTTGGGCTAATTATATACACTTACTGTGTATCAGTTTCTTGACCTGTAAAATGGGTCAGTGATATTGTTTACCTCAGTGTTGTGGTGTGGATTAAGTGAGTTACTAAAGAGAAGGTCTTTAGAGCAATGCTTGACACATAGTGACGGCTAAGTGATAGGTGCTATAATAATAATAAGAACTACCATTAATGTTATCATTGTTTGCTGGATTTTAATTGTTGGAATCATGTATTAAATCCTATAAAAGTATATGAAGTAAAAAGTGTCCCTCTCTCACCAACTACTTCCTCTCACCAACATTAACCATGGACACCAGTTTGGTGTACATCCTTCCAGAATATTTCCTATGCCATCTGAAACTATTTTTAAATCATCCTTTCATTAATGAAATACAGGTCAAGAGTGAAATTTTTTGTAGTGATCTTGAAAATGGGAGAGTGGAACAGTAGGGGGAAACAAATTCATTCATTCAGCAAATATTTATGCAATGCTTTCTGTATGCCAAGCACTTTTCTAAGTGCTGAGGATTTAGCATGTTGAATTTCTGTTTTGACCATTGATTGATTTTCTTTTTTGGTTTTATTTAGGATATGATGTTTCAGCTTCTCCGAGGTCTGGACTTTCTTCATTCTCACCGAGTGGTACATCGTGATCTAAAACCACAGAACATTCTGGTGACCAGCAGTGGACAAATAAAACTGGCTGACTTCGGCCTTGCCCGCATCTACAGTTTTCAGATGGCTCTTACCTCAGTGGTGAGTGAGAAAGTGCTGTTCTTTCATTAAACTTAGTTTTCTGCTTTTGAATGACAAACTGCCCCCATTCCAGGCCCCTAATGTTATTACTGCCCATGGTCAGTTGGTGGACAGAATGTCTTTGCACTTTTTATATAGCAGGCAGTAGGAGGAAAGTGTTACGCTTACAACTACAGACATATCCAGGCTGGGCTTGTTGTGGACAGAACCCATTGCAGAAATAGACGGTTGCTTCTTAGCCACTAGAAAGGAATCAGTTACAAGTTTCCAAATGGTTTTGCCATATGGCTTTTTGCCATAACCACTGTGTTCAGAGCTGCATATATAGTGTCTAGGGAAACATAGCTCAAGGTCAGTGAGGAGAGAGCACCAGGAATGTTGACCTGTCTGCAGCATCCTAGTTTGAGAAACAGCCAGGTACCTGCACAGGTGTGTGAAAGCACTCCTGTGAAGCTGTGGTGTGTTCTTAATTTAATTAAGAAATTAAAATTTCTTTAATTTAAGAAATTAAATTTACAGTGAACTTGGATGATCTGTGAACAAGTAGCACCACCCTGCCGGGTGAAGGCTTCATCCAAGCCAAACTACGAAGAGTAAACCCAAAGGCTCTATTTTGGCAAAGAATGACAGTTATTCTGTTTTTTTTCTCATTCAGACACAAAACCATACTAGCTACTCGCTCTGGTTAGCTTCTATTTCTCCTTATAGTTCATTGTTTCTGAGATGAATTTTCATGAAATTCTGCACCTGAAATATACAAAGAGGAGCCTGGAAGCAGGCATTAATATCCCTTGTCTTTGAAGGACCTGTTTTCCATGCAGTGAATTCACGCATAGATTTATTTTTAAAGCCAAGTCATGTTCCTTTGCTGTGCTACTTATTTGGGGCAGGAGGTTGATATGGAGAATCCCTTTGATTCCATGAAGCCTACAAACATTGCCCTCAAAGCATTATATTAAGCCTTAAGTAAAAGAATCTTCTTGGGTCAGTATGCCATTTTCTACATATAGTCCATCTTTAGCCTCAAAGTGGTTCTCAGTTAAGGGCAGCACTGCCCTGGGGGGAGGGGGAAACATTGTTGAGAAATGTGCGACGGCATCTTTGGTCATCATAACAACTTGGGGAATGGTGGTGGCCGCAAGGAGGCTAATATTCTGCGCAACAAAGAATTGTTTCCCCAAATTCCAGTAATGCCTCAGATGAGAAGTAGAAATTCAGGAGGGGAGTTGGAAATTCTCTAAGAGAGGTAACTTGCCTTAGAAAAACATTCAATTTGCAAAAGTGTTCTGCTTCCTCACCCTGGAAATACAGATACTAGAACCTGGATGTGTAAGATCACATACTTTCCCAACATTATATACTTTACCTAGGGCATCAGAATTTTTACAGAGGATTCCTTAGAATGTGTCACTATTGTTGAAAGATAAATCATTCTTGTTTCCTCTTTGCCCAACATACACCGTCACTTTTGAGAAGACAGGACACGAGACGGTGTTTAAAGGATAAGTCTCCAATTTGGGCTGGGTCAAGTGAGCCCTTGTGTTCTTACATAATCACACCAGAAAGGGCTGAGTCTGTGTGTTTCCCCAGTGGGAAGGGTGAGGTAGGCTAGAGCTTCCCTAGGAAGTAGTTTCGTATGTTGTTTCAGGGCCCTGGGGAGAAGCTTGAATAGGCTTTGCGATCCGGACAGTCATCAGGGGAGCAGATGGAAGGAACCAGTCTCCTTTGGTACATTAATTGAGGGAAGGATGAGCCGTAACTGAGACACTGTATTTTGATCCCCCACAACTGGGCACTGAAAACCATAAATAAAAACAGGAAACCCAGTTGGGTTGTTTTTTTTTTCTTATTATTAAATTTGAGGAATGATAGCCCAGCTTGTGCGTAACACCAATTAACATTCCATTCTTGCTGAAAGTTGATATGTTCAGACAGGAAAATGGAGACAAATGATTTCATACAGAAAAGGGGAAAGGCAGTCGTAAATACCTGATTTTTCAGTATGTAGTTTGTATTGCATACTCTGTATTTCTTATGTGACATAAAGTAAAAAATATTAGCAACTGGGAAAGACACTGGAACAAATTCAGACTTTATTTGAAAGAGTCATAGTTGGAACTTAATGTCAATAATAAAGAATATGATTCCTGTAGGGTACCGCATTAAAATTTTTTCCCACTGTTTATTTTTCTTTTTAAGGAAAAATCCATTTCTATAGTGATACATTGGTTTATGTACACACAGTGACACATAAAGGCCTGGGATCAGTTTTTTCAGACTGAACTGGTATTTATTTTTTGTATTTCTTGAAGAGAAAAAGACTACACTCCACTTCCTGGAAATACACATTTTTTAGTGAGTTATGTCATACAGGAACTGGGAATCAACTTGATTTGTGGAATGTTAAAGAAATTTACAAGTTAACTGATTCGAAACTGACATTTTGCAGCCAGGAGAAATGCTAATAATATAATACTTACCTTCCAAAGCCTGACTCAAATGTCCCATTCTGGTACCCCCTGCAGAAATTAATCACCCCCGTCCTCCCTCATTGTTTCCAGAGTAACGTCTTATTAATGTCTTTCATAATACTGCTTTCTATCTCGTTTGTAGTTATGTAGGGGTTTTATCAGACTGTAAGCTCCTTGAAAGAGTTGGCCTTTGGGGTAGAAATTAATTTAGGACAGTCATCATAAGTCCGGACTCTAGTTGTGGCTGTAGTTGGTATAACATAGGGCCAAATGACTCGGCTTGTCTTCATCTGATAAGGGAGGGCTAAGTGCCGTTAACTGGGTGCCTCCTGCATGACCTTCAGGTGTCCTTAGGGAGTATTGGGTTCTTGCTGCTCAGTATACAGTCAGAGTGCGCATGTACCCCTGGAGAGGAAGGGTTGTTTATACCTATTTCTCTCAAGGGTGTAGAATCAAGATGTGGATGGCTACAGTGAATGCCTTAGACCCAGGCGGGACGGGCCCCTGGCCTGGGTTTCATGCTTTAGAGGAGCCTGCACTGGCCCTGCTCCTGCCTTGCCTCCCTTGATGGGGCACAGAATCCAGGGTGCCTGAGACCCAGCCGCACTCAGGGCATTGGAATTCCCTGACTGAATGGGAACTGCACGGGCTTTTCTCAGTCCTTCCTCCTAATGGCAGATTGGGCCACCTGTGTCCTCACCCCATGCATAAGGGGCAGCAGTTTGCAGACATCGGACAGAATGGGGACACACAGACTGGGGTGGCCATAAACACCGCGTGAGGCCCCTTGTCCTGCAGGGAGGAGCTGGGGATGTGAAGAGAAGTGGGGCCTGTTACTCAATGCCTGGCATGGGTTCTACTTATCAGAAGAGTTTCTGTGAAACCCTGAAAATCAACTTCTGTGACCTGTATTGAAATAACTACATTTGTGGAGAACCAGAGAACAGGTTAGAGGGAGCTTCTTTCCATTGCACGTAAGTGACATGTACAAACATGACCAATGTGATTATATATAATCTTCATGGCAGATGCATTTCAAGAATACAGGCATACTTCGTTTTATTGCGCTCCATTTTATTGCATTTAGCAGACACTGCATTTTTTACAAATTGACGTTTTGTGGCAACCCTGCATCATGGCGCCATTTTCCAACAACACTTGCTCATTTAATGCTTCTGTGTCACATTTTGGTAATTCTAGCAGTATTTCAAAACTTTTTCATTATTATATGTATTGTGGTGATCTGTGATTAGAGATCTTTGATGTTACTATTTCAAAAAGATTATGTGCTGCTGAATTTTTTAGCAATAAAGTATTATTTAAGTAAGGCGTGTACATTTTTTAAGACATAATGCTATTGCATACTTAATAGACTATAGTATAGTGTAAACACAACTTTTATAGGCACTGGAAACCAAGAAATTCATGGGACTCGCTTTATTGCCATATTCGCTTTATTGTGTGGTCTGGTACCCAACCCACGATATCTCTGAGGTCTGCCTCTGTATGCTTATTCAATAGAATGACTATACAACTAACTAAAATTGTATTGAGAGTCATTCTCAAGTCAACATTTCTAAGAACTTCCCGTGTTGGATGCAGTGTGTAGTGCAACTCATTTTTGTCTGTCAATATGAAAGGGAAGTAGAGACCAACCTCTGAGCGGGCAGGTTGGGTCATACCCAATCGCACACCCGCGTCTGACAGGGCGAGTCTTAGAAGCAGAGCCTGGCCCATCACTAGCAGCCCGACGATGACTCTGATCATCATGAAGCCCTATGAACAGCAGCTCAGGGAGAGAGCAGGTCTTAACTTCTCTGGTTATGATGAAAAATCCCTATTTTCTTTTTTTTTCCTGAACTGACCCATACAGCATGTAGGGTGATACTGTTGCCATTGGATTTGGTGGTTTGGGAACTCCTTATCAACCATCTCATTTTGAAAGTGGGGAAACTGAGACTCAGACGAGCAGTTTGTAACCAGGTTAAGTCGGAATTCGCCAAATAGATTATAAATGGCTTGGAGAGTACTAATGTTTATATTCTGGCTCTCGCCCGTCATCCCCTCTCCCTTCCTCTTCTCCCCACGGTGGGATCCAATACTTTAGAGGGTATCAAACTAGGTTCTGTAGACCTCTTGGGTTCTACAAAGGGTATGCAGAGATTCCACAAATATTCAACAATCCATTTTTTGAAACATGTTTTAAGTCTTGTTAAAATTGTAATTAAAAAACAACTAGCTCATGTCATATTTTGACACAGTGGGGAACACTGAGGCATGAACTTGTACCTCCTGGTTAACTTGTTATTTATGTAGACCTCAGAATAAAACTTCTTTTGCCACAGTTGTGAATACTGGAACCTCTTGTAAATGTATCATTGCTTAGGAAAAATCAAGTGTTCTCTTGATTCACTCCTGTGTGTATCTGCTCCCTTAAAATCATCCAAGTGCCTGTTCACGACAGCGCACGCATCGTGCTATGCTCACTGTGTGACATGAGACCACTTTGGGGGCCGTTCAGAGCAGTGCTGGGGTTGACGTTTTTATATCCAGATGTAATTGCCAACGCCCGTGCAGTTAGAACCAGTCACTCCCCAGGACAGCCACCGTGAAGCCACCTGTGGATAGAGAGGAGGCTGTACCTTAAAATGAGGTCATTCCTTTTGGGGCCTCAGCAACTTCACATGCTGGGATGAAGTCCAGGATTGGCCTGCCGTAAACCAATTTGTGTTCTGCAGTGAACAGTATTACAGTGACTTTTCAGTGTTTTTTTGGAGGGCCTTTATACAATCATTAGACAAAGGAGAGAATTAGCATTTTTCCTCCAAATGCCTGTGCCTAACACACAGTTTGGAGAAAAAATCCACTTTGTACCATAATGAAAGAGAGAGAATATTCTCCTGTCTTTTCAGTGACTTAGTAAAATTCTCACTAAGTGAATTACATTCTCCTTCGCCAAAGTTCTTTTTTTCCATGTTATCTTTCCTATTACAAGACTTACGTCTTCATATGAAAACATTTTCCACTCTGTAGAAATAATCAAAAGATAACAAGTGAATAGTGAGCATGGAAAGACTTTTGACATCTCTACAAATTATAAAAGTTCACTCAGGGATTTTTTTATATGGAACTGATAAGATTCCCCAAATTGCCTTATTTAACATCACTCATTTATTTAGTACCACAAGAATCACAAAAAAACAAATTGCTGGGCTTCCCTGGTGGCGCAGTGGTTGAGAGTCCGCCTGCCAATGCAGGGGACACGGGTTCGTGCCCCGGTGCGGGAAGATCCCACATGCCGCGGAGTGGCTGGGCCCGTGAGCCATGGCCGCTGAGCCTGCGCATCTGGAGCCTGTGCTCCGCAACGGGAGAGGCCACAACAGTGAGAGGCGTGCATACCGCAAAAAAAAAAAAAAAAAAAATTGCTTACATCCTCTCCTTATGCCTCTGGCAATAGATGGTTTCCTCTTCGAATGCCAGCATTGGTAGCGTTTAGTAAACGTTAAAGAAACCTTGTGGATTCAGAAACTTTTTGATAATCCTGGGGTAGAAAATTAATGAAATGGAGTTGTGGCAGTCAGTCAACAAATACTGATCACTTTGCATGAGCCAAGCACTGTCAGTGAACCTGAGGGACCATGGTGAATAGAAGCGGACAAGGTCTCTGCTCTCATGGAGCTCATAATCACAATGGGGAAACAGATCTTAATCAAACAGTCACACAAAGAAATGTATAGTTAGAAACAGAGACAAGTGCAATAAAGGAAAGGGACAGAGTTCTATGAGGCCCTGTGACTCCGAAGCCCTCGTGGGCTGGGGGTCAGGGAAGCCCTCCCTGCTCACCCACACCGGGATGTGAGATGCTCAGAGAGGTCACCAGCCCCCTTCGCTCAGAACCTGCCTGGATGTGGGCCCCACGGATGTGCACATCATGCAGTCTGTGCTTATTTTCTCTCTTTCTGTTTGGAATAGTTCATTTTACAGCACCCAGTTGGCACCACCAAGTTGACAAAGTGAAGCAGGACCAGAGATCAGAGAACAATGTCATCTTTTACAGGAGAAAATAAATTGTTTATGCTTGTTTCCTCTTCGTGCGTGTTGTATTTACTATGGGGACCTGGCAGGGTTTGTGCCCCGGCTTGGGCAGCCGAGTTGCTCCCACAGAAGCCTGCAAAGGCTGCCAGTGAGTACTGAGTAAATCAAACCAAGAGCATGAACCGAGTATAATGGAAAAAACCCAAAGCCCTGTCACCTCAGCACCTCAGTGAAAGTGCAGGACACACCTCAGAAGCCGAAAAAGGCTCCTGTAACTCCCTTCCCACTCGACCTCTCCTTGCCATGACACAACCAGGTCTGTTTTGTGAAAACTTCCAGTTGCCAGTACATATTTCATAGTTAACAATGGAGTGTTTGTGCCGGTTTCGTTTTCACTTTCACCAGTGAGGGAAGTAGAGCACAATGGGGCAGTGCACAGGGCTGGGAACAGGACACGTTTTCTTTAGGATTCCCAGGACTGGGTACGTGGAAAATGCCAGAGCCAAGACAAACATGAAAACCCATCCAGATTCTCCGTTACGCATTCTCAGTGGCAGTAAAACACATTTTGAGTTGCCATCTGATAGGTTGGCTCTGCCTCTGCAGTAAAGGCAAATGCTCTTGACCACTGTGAGCATTGCTTCCATGTAGAAAGAGAATGTATTCCATGCAGTACAGGATGCTGCTGTAGGTGCGCACGTGTGTGCGTGTGTGTGTGTGTGCGCGCGCGTGGGGGTGGGTATTTAATTGCTCCAAGTATACTTGTGAAGTTCATCAAACAACTGCTTTTCTTGTTTATAAAAGATAGTCATTCATTTGACTCACCTAATTCTAGCTCCTTCCTGAGTTGTCACTGTTGAGAATCAGTTCTGGACAAAAACAGTTTAACTGTATCGTTACTGCCTGGAGGATGTTTTACTCAGAGAAAGGACGGGATGTTCTTTTCTTCCTCCATACGTCTGTTCAGCCAGCTAATGTCCTACCAAGGTATGGTATAGACAGGGTCTGGTTGTCACCTGGTTGTTTACATTCCATCTTACAGACACCCTGTGTGATGCCATTCAATTTCAGAAGCTTGAGGCCAAGTTTGAGTGTAAAGACCAACTATTGTCTTAAGGTTGACGAGACCAAATGCTTTAAAGAAGTTTTGCAGCCGAAGGGTTTCTCAGAGATGCAGAAGATGGAAAAACTTTTGTTGCCTCTTCCACTTAACATTCTTATGGGAATATGCCTTCTGTGCTTGGTCAGGGACTAGTCTGTCAAACTGTTTAAGGAGATAATTTTGTCTCCCCTAAATTTCCTTAACTCGTGTCCCGTTAGGTCCATTCAATGGAGTATGAGACACAGTCCTTGGAATTGAATATAAAACAATGTCTCTATAACTTGGATTTTTACATCCTCTTTAATTCTTGGGATGTGTGCGCTTCTTGTGTTTTACAGGTGTCACTGCTTGCTTCCTTGTATGGAAGGGAAAGGTGGCAGTATCTTCATTTTGCTTGGGCTTCGCTAGTCTCCTAGTGCGAGTTCCTGAGTTGAGATGTGTCATTGAAATTCTGTTACATTGGCCATAGCCATTTTTATTTGCGCAACTCCAGGGTTGTACTACTTTTGTGTTTCCCACAGTGCCTTTCTGGCACATGGTAGGCACTTGATAAATACATGGTGAATGAATGAAACGAATCCTCGTGATTCTCCAGTGCCTAAAGAATGAATTCCAACTCTGTAGCATGGTATGCAGAGAGGGTTTTGCAGTGTAGCCCCAACCTGCCCCTCTGTACTCTCACTCCCACCCAGAAATCACCCCCATACACATAAAGGCATATTCCGTATCATCTAACACCATCAGATTTCTCACTACTCTTTAAGTTCTTTCACAACTCCCTACTTTCACAAATGAATGAATTTCCAACTCTGCTTTTTCCATGTTGCTGCTGGGGGTCATTGCATCATCATTGATAAGCATCTAAAGATTTGTTTGTTTGTTTGTTTGTTTGAGATTCAGCTTTCACCTAAATCTTCCTAGTTGCCCACAGCATCATTCCCTGATAGTAACTGGAGCTCTGAGGGAGTAACAGTTACACTTCGAATATCTGTCTGGGCAGCCAGTCCTAACCTTCAGATAATTATTGTTCTTCATCCCTACTTATTCGAGATGACAAGCCTTCCTACACCTCCCCAACTTGTGCACTTACATTTTCTATGTGGTATGTTTAAATTAAAAATTAAGACCTTTAGGGATCTTTGAAGGAACCATAGTGTCACAGGAAAAGGTTGAAAATGTCTGCATTATTGTTTCTTTTAGTCATTTTATTTAGTCCACTTGGGTTCTTGAGAAGATCAAGTACATGTTTTTCTTTCTTCCTTTTTTTTTTTTTTGCGGTACGCGGGCCTCTCACTGTTGCGGCCTCTCCCGTCGTGGAGCACAGGCTCCAGACGCACAGGCTCAGCGGCCATGGCTCACGGGCCCAGCCGCCCCGCGGCATGTGGGATCTTCCCGGACCGGGGCACGAACCTGTGTCCCCTGCATCGGCAGGCGGACTCTCAACCACTGCGCCACCAGGGAAGCCCCATGTTTTTCTTAATCTGTATAGGTCTCTCCAAAAGTTCAGCTCAGACTTTTATATGATTGCTTTGTCATGCTGGATTTTCTTTCATATTGTATTGACTTTATTGCTGATATTTCAAATGTGTTTCTCAGTGATGCTCTTTGGGCTGCTGAACAATTCCTCTTGCTGCTACCACTTTCTGTTTTCCTTTTCTCTAGGGATTGAAACACAGGGTGAGTAACATTGTGGCACCCAACATCTGTAAGGATACTTATGATTTTTAAGTCCCTCATAAATTTGAATGTTAAAATTTACAGTTGGCTTTGGAGGAATAATCTACCTTCAGGTCTCAGGGAAACATCCAAAAGAAGGAAGGGGAAAGTGTAGGAAAATTTACTTTAGCACTGCTCTTATATTTATTTTGAAGGCTGGCAGCATCTAAAAGTTGGTCTGTAAATTTAACAACTCAACCATAAAAACCCCAAAATAAAGGAGAAAAATCTCTACTGCTTCTAGGTTTGGGTACTAACATAAAGTTACAAGATTTCTCTTCAGCCATTTAACAATTTTTTTTTTAAATTTCTAAAGCTATCCTTCCCTTTCTTCTTTACCATTTTTATTTTGATGAATTACTTTTTAAAGGTCACGATGCTTTGAAATGTATGGACATGTTTTCTGAACACTGTTGATAGATTCCACGGTGATGCTATGGCTATCTGCACCTTATGTAACGCTGGATGATTTCAGTGAGGTGGGGACCGCACATGGTATCAGTTCTTGTGGGAAAATATGCTTCAGTGGCTTACTGGCACTGCTCTTGGAATGTGGCATTTAAAAGTACCTTTTTACAGTGGGAAAGAATTCTGTCAAGAATAAACAGTCTGACCTTGTTAAATGGGCCAAAGTTGGTCTGTAACCTAGTTCCAGAAAACTAGCTTTTACTAGTTTAGAAAAAGCAGATGAGAAAAATTACAACTAAAACTTTCTAAAGAATGGAAAAAGTTCCTATGAAGAATATGAAATAAGTTCCAGAAATGAGGGTCTTCATATATACTCATGAAAATGTCTTTACTGGACTATAAAATCCCATTTTTCCAGAGTGGATGAAAGATGAGGGCTACAGCTCGTCAGAAAAGCAGATTTTCTTTTTCCTGGAAAGACAAGACTGGCTTATTGAAAGGAGCTGTGGGAGGGGCCTTGTAGCACGGACCAACCGTGGGAAACCAGCCGGCTTGGGGAGATGAAGAAGAAGTAAAAATTGCCGCTGACTCCCCATTGCCCACAGGTTAAAAAGTCTCTGTACTCTGAGCTGTGGGTTGCAGCAGTCTGTTCCTCACCTTTCTCTCCATCCCCTCCCTCCCCCCCACCTCAAACCCACCCACACACACCCATGCTCTTGCCACTCCAGACCTCCTTCCTCTTGCTTGAAGGGATATGCCATTAGATTTTGTACCTCTAGGCCATTAGATCTTCTCTCTGCTTACCCTGCCTTTCCCCTTTTCAGCCTAACAAACTCCTACTCAATCTTCAAGACTCAGGGCAAATGCCGCTTCCTCCCAGAAGTCGGCCTGACTCTCTAGGATAAAGTTAGGCACTTCCTCTGTGTATCTTTGATTTGCCTCTAATATAGTAGTTATCATGTGATAGTGTCCCCATGGGTTTGCCATCGATTTTAAAAAGAATAACATTGTAATATTCGCTGTAGCACTTAAGGTAGCAAGACACAGGCATGTGGTATTGCTCTGTGAGTGTTTGTAGTGTGTGTGTGTGTGTGTGTGTGTGTGTGTGTGTGTGTGTGAGATGAAATAAGAGGTTTCTGAGTAGAGGAGGTAGAGAGAGGCTGGCTTGGGCGGGGATACTGAGTGAGACTGAGAAAGGGATGCTTCCCCCCAAATATCGGCTTTCCTTGAAAGGTGTCACTACAGCCTGTATCTGCATCCATTTTGAAATTTCAGTGTCAGGAACAAAACTTGTTTTATTAATCACTTTCATTGCTAAATCCTGTGTTTATATTTAAATGATATTCTGAAAAAAGAAGATTTCACTGCTTTTACTCAGATGCATGACTGTCAAGGAGTTGGTTGGTTGGGTGTTGTCTGAGTGGGCTAGAGCTCAAAGATGGTGGTTCTAGTCACAACCACTTTTAATGTTAAACAACTAATCTATCAGTAATAACTTAAATTGAGGAAAATTTTTAATGAGTTATAGTAAAAACTAGACTTTGTGTTCTAAAAGAATGTGTAAGTTAAAAAAAACTTTGTAAGTTAAAAAAACTAAAAAAACTGTGCAAGTTAAAAAAAACCAAGTTAAAAAGAAACTAATGTGTAAAATAGATAAACAATCAAGTACTTTGCAGATGGGCTTATGGCAGGGTTTTTCAAAAGTAGCCTCTGCAATCGAAACTAAAATTTAATAGATTAAAATTCATTTTCTGAAGCCTTTCCAGGATTGTATATATCATGTAAAACTACTTATTCTATCTGACCACTCTAGTTCTTACTGGTTCTTACATACAAAGGTAGTAAAAAAAAAAAAAGCCAAAATAGTCCATTGTGAACTTATTTTTTTCTTAATTAATTAATTTATTTTTACTGAGTTGGGTCTTCATTGCCGCACACAGGCTTTCTCTAGTTGCGGCGAGTGGGGGCTACTCTTCGTTGCGGTGTGTGTGTTTCTCAGTGCGATGGTTTCTCTTGTTGAGGAGAACGGGCTCCAGGCATGCGGGCTCAGTAGTTGTGGTGCACAGGCTTAGTTGCTTCGCGGCATGTGGGATCTTCCTGGAACAGGGATTGAACCCGTGTCCCCTGCATTGGCAGGCGGATTCTTAACCACTGCACCACCAGGGAAGCCCCATTGTGAATTTAAAAGTGTTACCATCCAGGAAAAAAAAAGAGACTCACAATGGTACAATGTTCGGGTACAATGTTCCTTTTGTACCTGAACAAAAATTGGCCACTATCATCATGGCTTTTACTGGCATATTGAGGTTAAAAATGTAGCACAACATTTAGGATTTTGACAATATTGAGTAAACAATCCATTGAAGTGAGAAAAGCATCTTCAGGTTTGAACTTTCTTTAATAATGTTATAATAAATCAAAATATAATCTTTGGGGACGTCCCTGGTGGCGCAGTGGATAAGAATCTGCCTGCCAATGCAGGGGACACGGGTTCACACCCTGGTCCGGGAAGATCCCACATGCCGAGGAGCAACTAAGCCCATGAGCCACAGCTACTGAACCCGCATGCCACAACTGCTGAAGCCCATGCACCTAGAGCCCGTGCTCCGCAACAACAGAAGCCACCACAATGAGAAGCCTGTGCACTGCAACGAAGAGTAGACCCCGCTCACCGCAACTAGAGAAAGCTCGTGCACAGCAACGAAGACCCAACGCAGCCAAAAATAAATAAATAAATATATATATATATATATAAAATCTTTGTCTTTTCTTTATACCTATTATTCTGTTTTTATCTCTAAAATGATTCCTTGATTTTAGGACATGGGACTGAAATACCACATTTAAATGCCATGTTGCTGCTACCATACCTATAGTATAATCCAAATTGTATTTTCCATCAGGTTTCTTTTTCATTGGTGGTTTATATGCTCCTATTTTTAAAGGAATCAAATTTTCTCAATATTGATTATAGTTCACAAGTATTGTTCTATTATATTTAAGAAAAATATATTCATAAATTGCTTTAAATATCCAATAATTATAGCATCCACTTGCTCTGTAATTTTATTTTTAGAAATTTGATGTAAGGAGACAATTTCTGGAGAGAAATTGAACAATTTGTACGATACAGTTCACCAAATTTTCTGCAGACGTTTTCTCCAGTTTTTTCTCCAGCGTTTCCTTCCCTTTGTAGCATTTGTATACATGATTCAGTCCCTTCTTTCAAACTCTCATCTTTGTTTAATCAATTTTTTTAAATCTGCATTCTTTTTTGATTGCTAAAATTATTTGAAAATCCAAACATTCCAGATAGGTAAAAAAATGATAAGAAAAACTTCGCAATTATCTTTCCTCTCAGAGAAAACCACTATTAACAGTTCGGTGAATGAACTTTCATATCTTTTTCTATTTATATGCAACCATGTGTGTGTGCAAACACATAGAGCACAGTGTCCATACAGGTTATTTTTGTGGGGTTTTTTTGTTTACTTTTATCCATTTAATTTATCTCACACAGTCTTCCGTATCTAACATATAGCCTATTTATTCTTTCTCTTACCTTCATGGTGTGAATATACGTAATAGTTTTACCTAGTCTCCTGGGATGGACCTTTGGGGAGTTTCTCTTTTGGGGCTACAGTGAACATCCTGGGCTTATATCTTTTTACCCAAATACTAATATTTTTGTAGGATAAGTTTCAAGAAAGGGCATTACCAAGATAAAAGATAAAGAGTATGCACATTTTTTTCCTTTTCTTATGTTTAGTTTTATAAAAAACTCCCAAACTGTCTTCCAGAGTGGCCGTACTGTTTTGTACTATCACCACCCTCAGCAGTGAGTGAGAGTTCCTGTTGCAGCACATCCTCATCAGCATTTGGTGTTGTCAGTGTGTTAGATCTTGGCCCTTCTAGTAAGCGTGTAGTGGTATTTCATTGCTGTTTTAATGAGCATGCACACTTCAGACTCTGATAATGCCAAATTGTTCTCCCAAAGGATTTCGCTTTCCCTCCTCGCCTCTTAACAGAACATGATTGAGCTCTCTGTCTCCTCTCTTCTTTTTTTTTTTTTTTTTTTTTTGGTACGCAGGCCTCTCACTGTTGTGGCCTCTCCCGTTGTGGAGCACAGGCTCTGGACGCGCCGGCTCAGCAGCCATGGCTCACGGGCCCAGCCGCTCCGCGGCATGTGGGATCTTCCCGGACCGGGGCACGAACCCGTGTCCCCTGCATCGGCAGGCGGACTCTCAACCACTGTGCCACCAGGGAAGCCCTCTGTCTCCTCTCTTCTGAGTGTCTCTGGTGATCACCGTTGCTGGCCCTTCCTGATCCTCTTCCCCACTAAGAAAGCATCCTGAATGTTCCCACCTCAGCCCTTTCACAGATCTCACCCAGGTCCACCACTTGAACTCTCACGTCTGTGCAGAGACCTCCCAGTTTTCAGCTCGGCCCAGGGTCCCCTCTGAGCATCAGACCCTCAATCCCGCTTTTCCCTTCACGTCACCACCTGGTGTCCCATGGGCAGCAGAAACATAACATCACCAAAATGTCACTCATTAGCTTCTCCTGGCCCAGGCAATTCTGCTTCATTTTCCTTTCTTTAGTTTTATTATTAGTAATCACCAAAACTGGAACCTCAGGTTTTTTTCTGGATTCATTTGTGTCAACATGCATTCGGCTACAGGTTCTGAATATTCAATCAGTTATATCTTGAATAATAGTAATTTTTAAATCTGACCTAAGAAGTCTGGAGATAAATAATTCTGCAATTAGTGCAGTTGCTCAGTGGTGTCATCTTGAGTCCTATAACCAATTATTAGGAAAATTCCATTCTCCCCTCCTCAGTGAATGACGTTTTCCCTCGTGGTCTCAAGATGACTGCTGCATCTTCAGGCATTACATCCTCATAAGACAGTGGGCTAAGCAGTGAGTAAGGGAGCTGGGGCCAAAAAGGGTTTCACTGCCTTTTTGATCAGGGAAGACAGTCTTTTCCAAAAGCTTTCTTCAGACTTTCACTGACTTTTCATTTACTCCCAGAACTGGATCAGATACCTACCCACAGTCCAATCACATTGCAGGTAAGCATTTTTTTTGCTACCCAAGGAAAATCAGGTTGTGTTAGGGAGAGAGGGAATGTCTGCTCCTTGACAACCAACAATGACAGGCCTTCATTGATCTAGGAAACTCCCCAAGGCAACAGAGCCACTCTATAGGTAGAAACTTATGCTCCTGGTTCCTGTCAGAGGTGCACAGATATATTCAGTGATCTCTAATAAAATAGTTTATACAGTATGGTGCTTTTTTTCCTTAGTGCTCCACATATGTTAAAAGCAGAAAGCTTTAGAATTTTATGGGGATGTTGATTAGGCTAAGAATGTAGACTTCCTGCTGTCACCAGGAATATAATATTTTAGGTTCTTTAATAACAGTAATTAGCAAACAAGCAAACATTTGGGGAGCACTGGCAATCTACTAATAATCTACAAGTGACATCTCCACATGCAAACTTGATTGGGTATGTCAGAAGCTAAGGACAGTTTTTAAAACAGTGAAGCAGCAAGAAATAGTCTGTTAAACTAATTACTTTTTTTTTTGCGGTACGCGGGCCTCTCACTGTTGTGGCCTCTCCCGTTGCGGAGCATAGGCTCCAGACGCGCAGGCTCAGCGGTCATGGCTCACGGGCCCAGCTGCTCCGCGGCATGTGGGATCTTCCCGGACCAGGGCATGAACCCGTGTCCCCTGCATCGGCAGGCAGACTCTCAACCACTGTGCCACCAGGGAAGCCCTAAACTAATTCCCTTTTAAAGGATATTAATTTCATTAATATATTATTTAGATATATTACTATAATATATCAATATTTCTATTACAAGCATACCTCAGAGATTTTGCAGGTCTGGTTCCAGACCACTTCAGTAAAGCGAGTATTACAATAAAGCTAGTTACACAAATTTTTTGGTTTCCCAATACATATAAAAGTTATGTTTACGCTACACTGCAGTTGTTAAGTGTGCAGTAGCATTATGTCTAAAAAAATGTACATACCTTTATTAAAAAATACTTCATTCCTGGGAATTCCCTGGCGATCCAGTGGTTAGGGCTTGGCACTTTCATGCTTTCACTGCTGTGGCCCAGGTTCGATCCCTGGTCGGGGAACTAAGATCTCGCAAGCCATACGGCATGGCCAAAAAAACAAACAAATAATTCATTGCTAAAAAATGCTAACCAACACCTTGAGCCTTCAGTGAGTCATAATCTTTTTCACTAGTAACATCAAAAATCACCGATCACATAACAAATATAATGATGAAAAGGTTTGAAATAATTTGAGAATTACCAAAATGTGACACAGAGACATGCCGTGAGCAAATGCTGTTGGAAAAAGACTTGCTCAACTCAGGGTTGCCACAAACCTTCAATTTGTTTAAAAAAAAAATGCAGTATCTGTGAAGCGCAATAAAATGAGGTATGCCTGTAGCTAGCTAATATATTTTTTAGTTATTAATATACTTACATGTGTTTTTTAAAGTACTACTACTTACGTTTAAAAACATATGTATGCATAAATCTGAAGTTGCCTGTACTTCTCTATTCTAACCAAATAAAGCTAGGTGAATCAGGAGGCAAGCATTGTTAGACATGGGAGAGTCAGGGAATGCTTCACAGGGGAGGTGATTTTTGAGCTAGGTCTTCAAGAACGAGGAGGAGTTTGCTTGGCAAGCAAAAGAGAAAGGTGTCCTCTAGGTACAGAATTGGGAAAGAGCAGAGCACGTGCACAAAAAAGTGAAAAGTACGTGGGTTGATGCGCAGGGTGTCTTGGGAGAACATGATCAAACTGTTTCTTTGTTTTTAAGGTTTCATTTTTTTTTTTTTTCAAAAGATCACTCTAATGCAATGTGATGAATGAATTGATAGGAGGCTTTGGCATAAATTAAGAAATTGCTGGAAAGGAGAACAGAGTGGAGGCTGTTTTAAAAGAGATATATGATGAGGGGCTGAGTGAAGGCAGGAAAGAGAAGAGATAGAAACTGTAAATGGAGATACAGAGAAAAGTACGGAAAACACGTCACAGGCCGAAGTCTGAAATGAAATTTACCTATGGAAAAAAAAGAAATAATGTTCGTTTAAATTGAATAAATATCTGTGGTCATAATTCTCTTTGTATTACACTTGTGGATAATAATGTAGACACATACTCAAGACATAGCAGCGAATATCGATGTAATCATTATTACTATTTTTATTGGCAGTGGTATAAATATATATGGTAATTTTTCTTGATGTGATGAACATTTCCATTCAAAATGGAATAGATGGTGTAATGTAGAATCTTCATGAGACATCTCACTAGTAGTTGTGTGAATCAGAAATTTTCCAGTGGTTTAGTGTTTCTCCCCATTGTAATTAAGATGAATCTATCAAAATGGCTTTTTTTCATTTACAAACAGAGCCTTTTTCTAAAAATATATCCTTTCATCAGGATTTAAATGATATGTGCTTTAGCTTATTGGTCTGAAAGACCCAGTAACATGGTTATAGTGTATCTAATCAGCCACCTGTCTTTCTGTTTCTCCTTTTTCATCCCCATAATCCAGCTTTTGCTAAAGTTGGCAAATTATATACCTCACATGTGGTCATTATATGACCAAACCCTAATGAGGGTTATGTAACGTAAATGGCCACAAAATGCCGTTATTTACTCTTTTCATTAGACAACAAGCACCTTGAGGGAAGAAACCGGACATCACATATATTATGCTCACTAAATAGTAGTTGGTAATGATGATGTGCTTTTAAGATGTTTATGTCCATTATAAATGTAACATATCCTCATTACGGGCAAATTTGTGTGGTCTCGGTTTATCTCCTTCTTCATTCTCCTGGTCCAGCTTGTTCATTCATTTCAAAAAAAAATGGTACCATGGATTTACTTTTCAGTTTTCAACGTCAGAAAGTCAAAGCAGGGTTTGAAAGAAAGATGTCCATAAATAAAGGTGTAAAATTAAATTAAAATTTAGCCATCACCACCATGTGTCCACCTCCTCCCAAATATCATACACTTGATAATGGCCGTTTCACTTAAAAGAACATTGTCACTTTCTTGAGGCTAGATGTTAAATTGGAAGCATTCGAGAAGATACCAGAATTTCAGACTTTAAACATCATATGCCTGGAGTTCTTTTTTATGTTGCATTGGTTTATCGTGTGTGTGTGTTTTCTATATCTCATCAGGTATTGGTGAATAAATAGTTCACACCCTCCCAAGAGAATAAGTTCTTTCTTTTCTTTAAACAGTGACTCCATTGATCCTATTTTAGAATTTCTTCCCTTGTTTCTCTCTTCCTTCTTGGCAACCTTGTTTTTGAACTCTTAAATTGATTCAGGTGTTCCTGGAATATTCCTTTTCCTCTTCTACCATTTTCAACTACAGGCAGCGAGACTTTTTTTTCCAAAAATCTTGCTTCATTCAAGAAGCAGTGTACAGCACAGCCCATTGTCTAAAGGGACAGATTCTGGAACCTACTTAACAAGCTTTATGAACTTAAATAAATTCTTTAGCCTTCTCTGTGTTTCTTATTTGTTAAAATGAGAAACATTATTTCTCAAAATAGCTGCACCTACCTTATAGGATTGTTGTGGGAATTAAGTAAATTCATACGTGAAAAGAATAAGTACTTGATGTAGTCCTATAACAGAATTACATAGTAGTAGGATTCATCTTTGCACGTAAACATGAAGACACGCACAGAAATGAGTATAACTAATTAAACCATTTTCCTACTACTAACCACTTATTACCTAGGGACCACTCATATTATGGTTTAGGTTACTAACATCTCAGGGAGACCATTCTCTCCTTTTTCATTATTATTTGTTTCTCAAAAGGGAGAATGTTTCTAATACTCCTGAAATGAGTATGTTGAGGAAATCTTTCTTTCCACTATCAGCATTTTTTAAACAGTGCTGAAGTTTGGAAAAAATAAAATATATTCTTTCTAAGAGTATACACGTAACCTGGTCCTTGAATACAAGAAATTGAATATGTAAATCCAAACAGTTGCAGAATTTTTACTAAGAGACTAAGAATGGGTGCATGTGTTACTGTGAACGAACTGCAGAGACAGTGTAAACCCTCTAGCTTCCAGGCATTCTCGCTTTCTCAGTGTGAGAATGCAGAGTCCCAGAAATCCAATGCTGTTTTTTCAGTTCTTGCAAGCTGCTTACTTTCACCTGCCAGGCAGGTAGTTGAGGGTAGAGAAGAGAAACTGAGTTTTGACCGTGAAGCACAAACCTGCATGATTGTACTTTTCTTCTTTACCACCTGTAGGACAGACTCCAGAAAGATAAGAAAACATTTTCTCAGGAAGGACATATTCTGTATTTAATCTCTGTAGAGAGGAAGGTAGATGACTGAAAACCAACATTCCTAAATTATGAAAGTAAATTCCTTTCCTTACTGTAGTCAAAATGGGCCTTTTAATCTTATTTCTAGACTAAACCATTTTGTATTCCAGTTATCACTATCTCTTGGGTGTAGGTGCTCAGTAGTTAATATTCAGAAAGTTTCATTTCCCAAATAGGTTAGATTCTTCCCCGGTCAATAAGTGACTCATTGTACCAACCACGGATTAGTAATTAATGGCACAAATAACACACACTTCTTTCCCATAGTCTGCTTAAGATGTGTCACAAAAGAACTCTTCCAGCTGTTAACCTTTCACAAAAATTAGTTAAAAGAAATTCCTGAGGCTTTCAGCCCAGCCCTTGTATAACCTGCACTGTCTTGTTTTGTTTTACAAAGCCACGCAGGAATGCCCCCCATTCACAAAAGGAGTTGGTACATAAGTGAATAACTCAATCTGTACATTCAATCTGCCATTCATGGAATTTGTGTGTGGCATTTTATACAATTGCTTACTCTCTAATTTAGGTTTTTTTCAAGAACATTTGTCTTAGTATGGCTCTTATCTACCTCGTGCCTGATTCAGGATTATGTCTAAACCATGATACAATTTCTGAAGAAAATGTACTCTGCCTTTTCTTGGATTCAAAGTAAAGGTGTGGCTTGGCCACAGAAGCAGTGTTGTGTGGAAATGTAATTCAGGAGCTTCTGCAACCTGATCTCACTGGGATCCAGCTCTCTTAAGACACTTGCTGCTCTGAACTCCCATCGCATTTCTGAAGCCACCCAATTCAGCCTTTACGTGAAGGCTCTCACTCTGTATTTACGTTTCATGTGACTTCCATTTTTTTCATGCTGCTCAGAGCTCCTTGAGATTCGTAACAATGACTCTTTGCTTAGCATCATTAGTGTGGACCAGAAACTGCGGAGATGGTTGATTGCTTGGTGAATATGCTGTTCCGCTCTTGGTGCTGATAGGACATTGTAGTGAAAATACCACTACTATTCCAGATATTTTATGACTGTTAATGTGTGTATGTAGATTGTAAATACAGAATACACTCATGAGGTAAAGACATTTTCAGATAAACAAAAACCAAGAGAGTTTACCTACACCTTTTCACTAAAGGAACTTCTAAGGGACATACTTCAAAAAGAGCGAAACTATCTTAAAAGGAATGTCTGAGATGCAAGAAAGAATGGTGAATACGTAAATTGGTAAACATGTCCAAATAAATTGTTAATCACAGTAAATGTACAAAACTCACCGGTTAAAAGATGGAGAATGTTAGGTTGGATTTTAAAAATACTTATCAAATACCAACTCTGTGCTTTTTCAAGAAACACCCCAAATTTTGATCCTCTGACAGTGAGAGTGTAAAGTGGTACACTACTTGGGAAAATGATTTGACATTAACTGTGTAGCTCAGCATGCTCATACCGTGAAACCTTGCAATTCCATGCCTAGTTACATACTTTAGAGAAATTCGTGTACATGTGCGCCAAGAGTCACATTCAGGAATATTCACAGCAGCATTGTGTGTAATAGCAAAAAACTGAGACAACCCAAATGTTCACAGACTAAAGAATGGTTAAATCGACTCGGTATATTCACACAGTAGAATTATCCAGCAGTGAAAATGAAAATGAATGAACTATTGCTGTAGGCAATAACATGGGTGAATCTTAGAAACAGTATTGAGTAAAAAAAAAAAAAAAAATCGAAGATAGTTATAAAGTATATGAAATTTTATAAACTTCAGAAACAAGTAATACTAAATATTATATTATTTAGGCATATTTATGTGATAAAACCAACATTTCTTCACAGCAAGGAAATGAAGAACACTGGGGGCACAGAGGGCTAAGGAGGCAAGAGGACAGAATTAGAAGGAGCGTAAACAGTGTGGCGGGGGGGGGGGGGCTTCCCTGGTGGCGCAGTGGTTGAGAGTCCGCCTGCCGATGCAGGGGATGCGGGTTCGTGCCCCGGTCCGGGAGGATCCCGCATGCCGCGGAGCGGCTGGGCCCGTGAGCCATGGCCGCTGAGCCTGCGCGTCCGGAGCCTGTGCTCCGCAACGGGAGAGGCCACGACAGTGAGACGCCCGCGTACCGGAAAAAAAAAAGCACAGGGGGGAGCAGGGCTCCGAGCCCCCGAATAGCTATAAAATCCCTAGAGCCTTGCTCTCACCTCTGTGGGCTCTTGTTTAGACTTATGTTCTTATTTAAAATGATTTCTTAAATTTTTGCTATATGATTTCTGCTGTACAGGCACTGAATTGAAAGTGTAGAAATTGATTAGATAAAAATCTCACCCCTGTGGGGAAGATGAATGGGATACACAAGTAAAATTATTATACACAGTCATCCCTCCGTATCCTCGTGGGAATTGATCGCAAGTCCACCCCCCCCCCACCCCCGCCACCATCACCACCGTGGATACCAAAATCCACGGATGCTCAAGTCCCTTGTATAAAATACATAGTACAGTCACCCACCGTATCCACAGATGCAGAGCGGAGGGCCGATTGTAATTGCATGTTCGAGGCACTGTGAGGGAATAAAGTATGACAGACTAGACATGTATTTACAAGAAGCAGGGTGGTCAGAGAAGGTGTCTTATTAAGGAAGTGAGGGGCAGAACCAGGCTAAGATCTAGAACTGAGCATTCCAGGCAGAGGGGATGGTGAATTCACAGGCCCTCTGGCAGGAGGGAGTTTGGACAGTCCCAAGAAAGCAAGGTCATTGTGGCTGATGCAGAGTGAGTGGGCCGGAGAGGGATCAAGGCTGAGATCAGGGAGGTGGTCCCGGGTCCCTCTCTGGGGGTCCTCGTAAAAGTGTTTGCGTGTGTTCTTAAGTATAATAGGAAGCCATTTGAGGGCTTTGAATAAGGGGCCTAGTCCATATTAGAAGCAGAGACTCTGAAAGGAGTTAGGCTGAAAAACACAGACAGTGATAACAGCAGGAAAATAGACAACTGGTAATGGGATACAAGCAAGAAAACATTTAAATGATTAAAGTGATATATTTTCAGAGCTCGAAGAGAGAAGCTTAAGTAATCTGGGAAATTTTGTTATATTTAAGTCTTCATTCATCTTCCCAGATAAATAAGATGTTACTTGTATACATACTCACTCACACTCAACACATATTCTTTTCATAACACATCCATGTCATAAAAATGGGACAATTTTATTCAGAGAATTAAGAATACTTATTTTGTGCTTTAATTACTTAACTTTAAATGATAATGTAATGATTAATGAGGTCATTTAAAATGTATTTTTGCCCATCCTGAGATTTGCAATATGTGTATGACATGAGTAGTAGTATCATTAAGTATTATGTAGTATAAAAAGAGACTTATTTAAAAACCTATTATTACTCGTTACTAAATGAAGTTCAGCTGAGAATTATTTATGATGAGAAGAGGATTTACTGTGCCTAATGGGTTTTAAGTTCCAGAGCCCCTAACTTGCAGATACACACACACACACACACACACACACACACACACACACGCCCAAGGCCATGGGAAAGGCCCCAGCAATGTGTGCATATGGTGTTTTTCTGTTGGTTTTTTATTTTTTTGCAGAAGTAAGCTGTTCTAAATGCAGTTGACTAACCCCCTGCTCCTCCACCTTGTCACACTTCTCTCATCTCAGGTAGCACTAGAGTGGTCCTCATTCGGGGTGCTATTAACGCTCCAGTCTCATACAGGTAGCCTTCTCCCACCATGCTACTGCAGTAGATATTTAAAGCCCTTATCTTGCTTAGCATCATCCAGTACACATCTGCTTCTCTCTTCTTTACTTCTTATAAATATCCACCTTGGCTTCTGTGACACAGAGTTTCCTGCTTTCCATCCTACCTATCTCACTCCTTTTTGCAGAGTGCCCTCCTCTGTCTTCCCCTGGCTTCTGTCCTATGTGTGCTGTCTCGCTCAGCAGTCTCCTCTACTTCCTAGGGATGATCCTGGAGGAAGAGAGCTCATCTTCTTTCCAACTCATTCCAGTCCCTTGAGCCCTAGACCTGCATATGCAAGTGGACGTCTTCACAAATAGCAAGCTTGCAAGTGACATTTGCCTTTTGGGTCCCCATTCAGGTCGATGGCCCCACCATCCACCCTGTCACCCAGGCCAGAAACCTGGGATTTATCCCAGATTTCTCTCCCTGTGTGCTTCATTTGACTCATTTAAAATTATTCCTCCTGCTTCTCCTCCCCTCACTGCTGTAGGTTGGCAGTTCCTCCTCCCGAGGCAGCCTGATCATTGCAGCTTTTATATATATGTGTGTGTGTGTGTATATATATATATATATATATATATATATGTGTGTGTGTGTGTATATATATATACACACACACACATTTATTTATTTATTTGTTTATTTATGGCTGCGTTGGGTCTTCGTTGCTCTGCGCGGGCTTTCTCTAGTTGTGGCATGCGGGGGCCATTCCTTGCTGCGGTGCGGTGGCCTCTCCTGCCGCGGAGCACGGGCTCTAGTCACACAGGCCTCAGTAAGTTGTAGCTCGTGGGCTCCAGAGCACAGGCTCAGCAGTTGTGGCACACAGGCTCAGTTGCTTTGTGGCATGTGGGATCTTCCCGGACCAAAATTTATAAAACCAGCACTTGCAAAGTACTTTTTAGACCTTATCTCATATGATTCTCCAGTTGTCCTGTGAAATAGGTGCTATGAATTTCCCATTTTGCAGGTAAGGAAACAAAGGCATGGAGAGGCTAATATATTTAGCCAAGTGGTAGAGCTCACACAAGAGGAGCCAGGATTTGAAGCCAGGCTCTTAAATCATGTACCTCTACCCGGTGCAGGAACTTATGCAACTGATAGTTACCTGTCTGCCTCCCCTGCTCAACTGTGAGCTTTTGCGAGCAGAGTTGGTATCTTCAGTAATCTTCACATCATCTTTATAGCCTTGTCACATAGTAGGTACGTTAGTATCTGTATGAACAAATGAATGAATCATTGAAGTGACTTTGTAAATGTCTCATAAACTGCATGAGAAGTGATACCAAGAGTATGGGGTACATTTGTATTTCACCCACGTGTATTTCATCCACGAGGCTCTAACAGAAGTAAAAATGTTATTACTGCCTTTATCTGAGAAACTTAGGTGAAAGAACTTAAACATTGAGCTTTAAAAGCCATTCTTATTCCTGTTACCAATGGACATTATTAATATTTATAGGAAGCAACCTATCTTTTTAAGGGTTCATCATGTGCTGATAGCTAACAGCATCAGCAGTTTAATTATTGACTTATTCCAGATCTAGAGCAGACAGACTTCCTAGTACTTTGAGAACTGTTGGCCACTTTAAATGTCAGCCTTGCTTTTTACAAGGGATCTTAAACAAGTGTAGGCTTTCCATCTTCCGATGGTAAACTAGTTTATCAGTTAAAATGGAAGGGAGGCTTCTCAGCCCAGATGAAGTTGTCAAGGTTACCCATCTTGCATATATCAAATGTATACATAAGAAAGATTTCAGTTGCTATTTTAAACGCAAAAACAATATGCTTAAAATATAGGTATGAGCACACTGCAGTTTCTGGAGCTGTCCTCATGGAGAATCACTGAAACATGGCCTCCAATGTTCTTTGTAATAGTAACATGCTTATTTCATAAACCAGAACCCATATAGGAAAAAGCTTTCTCCCCGCATGCAAAGGTTTATAACTGAATGAAAAAAAATCAATTAATTACATGAATATTAAGAGGTTACTTATCTATTATAACATTGGGCCACAAGTTGACTAATTAAAAGGAATGCGGGTTGGAAAGCTGCCACAAATCTGCTCCTTTCATTTAGAGGGCCACAGGCTGAAGCCAGTGATTGTGCGTGACAGACTCTGGGAACAATGGTGCAGCGCACAGACCGTCCAGATGAAGCATGCTCGTCTGAATTACACCGACGACGGGGTGGCCTACAGGCAAACAAAATGGTTAAACAATACATAATCAAGTTTTTATTTGGTATTTCCTGCGAGGCTATACCAGTTGCCAGGGAGTGTACTGTATTTTCTTCTTCGGCTGTATTAATTGTTGACCATAGCTGGCAGAGCACCAAACAGGGACAGATAAGGAGGAAAATGGCATCTGGACATTAAAGCCCCAAGTGTACTGGGGGGAGAAAAAAGCACAAAAAAATTACAGCATATATCAGGAATTTTCCAGCTAACGATGTGAGGATGTGGTAGCGCGAGGGAAAAAGAGCCAAACTGAGCTTGCTTTGTTCACTGAGAGAGGCCCCCCCGTAACATTCCTTTTAGCTGTGCATATTTTGGCTTCATTTGTACAGTTTTAACTTTATACTGTGTGTGTGCGGAGAAGCTCAGTTGTAACTGGTTGTTCCTAATAATTACATTGCAATAATTAAAGTTCACGGATAGCTGTTATGTTCTTAGTCATTTAGAAGCCGCTTCGAAAACCAAGTCTAAGCCAAAAACTTCTTTTAAGTGACATTTCATTGCTGTATAAAGGATGGCAACAATTATTTCTTTGATTTAACAACAATTTTTTTTTAAGACAAGATTCATTTATGGAGACAAATGAGAAACAATGTCTTTAAAACTTGGGATACGGGGGGCGGGGGCAGACGAGGAGTGATGAGATCTTGTAGCCTGCAAATAAAATATTTCCCAACTGGTTTGTAAAACATGAAAATCTGTGATAGGGACAATCCCCTTTGCCACTTTTAGAAGCCATTTAAAATGCAAAAGTAATATATAAATATTCATAAATCTTTTGCAGAAACAAAGTATGGCAATTTCGTGACCTCGATTAGAAAGCATATGTTACTGTTTTAATTGAGTAATAAAATGAAAAATCTCCAACTGAACACAGCTCCGTTGAAAGATGGATCAGCCTTGGGGTCTCCAGTAATAATAATGATGATGATGATGATGATGATGTATACTGAACCATTAGAGCTGTGAAATACGCTTGCCAGGGGCTTCTTTTGCGGTGGTAGTTATCTCTCTGCCTGTACGGCTGTCAGGCCCAGTGGTTACACCTGCAGCCTCTGGGGTTTCTGCATTTGAACTCTAGCTCTGACATGTGGCTGGCTATAGTTATTAACATGTTCTGCACATCAGTTTCCTACCTTGAATATGGGTAAAACATGCAGTGCCTACCTCACAAGTTATTACAGGATTTAAATGACATAAAATTTGTAAAGTTTTTAATGAAGTGCCAAACATAAGGAAAACCCACAATAAACTTTGGCTGTTATTACATCTCCTCTGTTGTGAAGCTCTGAGGTTTCTTTTAGCTTCTCGAAATATTTCTAGTTGGTGTCTGCATTAGACTTGAATGTATTTACTTAATCACCATTGACTTCCGCAATAGAACAGGTTGTTTGGTCTGTAATGAAAGCCAAGATAGTGGTTTTGATTACTCTTAAACGTTCTTGGAGAAGCTGCAATTTTAATACACGTTTTCAGAAGCACTTATTAAGACTCAATTATGAGTTGAGAAAAACTAAAGAACAGTATCCTCCAATAGTGTCATTCTTCTAGAGATGGACTTCTAACCACAGGGTACACATACTTGATGATGTTATAGACAGCTGCCTGGTAACACAAAGGCCATGACTTCACCTCCTAATGCTAAGAGAAAATCCTCTCTTATTACTGTCTCATATTTGATTGAATGATTTTCATAAGACTTATTTTAATAACTTTTGTGCATTGCAGTTACATTTTCTGGTGTTTGTTGTTTTTCACTTTCATCTCCAGAAGTCTTAACCCTTAACCTTAAACACATGTTAGGGATTCATAGACTCTAGATATTAGAATTGCACAATTCATTTCAACACCCCAGGAATTCAGTGTGCTTGTCCGTTCAGTAAAGGGACGACATTATTAATGGTGATCAATGTATAGATACCAAACATTTTTAAATCCACAAAACTTCTTGTAGACCAAAGCATTTGTTAAAATAGACATGAGTCCTCGACATCAGACCAGTTTTTCTCAAAGTAAATCTTATGTCCTGAAAACATTTTGAGGTCTTAAATAATATTACTATTGAATAACATCTTTTGAGTCATCTAGGAAAGACTGTAATAAAACTTACACATACGTGGTAAGTGTTTTTTATGGAATCTTTACATCTTAGCGTTAGGAATAAAAGATTATTAATTCTCCTCCACCGAAATAGTAACAACTGTAATAATAAGTTGAATGTGGTCAGCTTTAACTTAAAACTGGAAAACTCCCTTTCCGTTTCTACAATTGGCCTTTTCTCTTCAGCCGCTTTCTAAGTTGGGCTGTTAGCAATTTAGCCTGTCTTTAATTTTAAGCACCATTCTTCCAGTCCGGAGATCCCTATAGGAAGCCCCACTCTCATAGCCTCGCCTCTCATTGGCTAGCTGGGAAAAGAGCATTTCTGCATAAATTGGATGCTTCCTTCTCCCCGGGAGACCAAATATGCTCATGTTTCACAATCCCCCGGTTTGTAAGCTTGAGTCCATTGCCTGAAGCTGGAAACTTTCACTTTGTAGAGCACAGCACACATCGAAATCCAGATCCAATACCCCTGACGCACCCATGAGTCCGATAGCAGATTGAATACATGTTTCTCAATCCAGTGTTTCTGAGCTGCTCTGACTGAAATCAGAAACCGATGTGCGTGAGAGAGGTATCCTTCAAAGAAAGGTATTTCCTTTGTGCAGCCCCAGTGCACACAGAATCCAAGGGGTTAACCTGAGAGCTGCTTTGAAAACAGAGGCGAAGGTCACTGGCGGCAACAGCAAAGACTTTTAAAGCCTGCCGTCCTGAGCCTTTCACCCTGCCTTTCCCACCCAGGGGATTGTAAACATTGGCTCCCGGCCACCATGTCCCACAGCACAGAACTTCTCTGTGCTTTCAGCATATACATTTATGCTTTTTTATGGAAGCTGAAGCAAAGGCGCGTTCTTGCTGTGAGCACAGAGAACATGTTTCTGGTCAGGGAAAGGAGAGGGATCCTGTCCCCCCTGGAATGTGGAAGCATGCAGATATGCTTATTTAGCGGTGCTTCACATGGAACTTAGCTGCCGCTCTTAGTATGACTTTCTCAAGTCAAAAGAATGTGTAGAATGCTGTCACTTAATCAGAAGCCAGAAGAGCTCTTTTATCTGCCATTTGTTAGTAACTAGCAATATCGCCCTTATCTCTTTGTCCTTTAGCTCAATCCAGTGCCCTCGGATATGAGAACTGGTAACATGAAAGCACTTTTTACCTTGAGCATTGCTTCTTGTTTTTCTTTTTTAAAACTTCAGAGTTCTTTAATCACCAAGAAAGAAGTTGTAGGGTCGTTTTTTTTTTTTAATTTATGCAAAGTTGGCTTAGTCCTAGGACCATTGTTGTTTGGTGATGTTTAAAAGAAACCAGGATGATTCATATATTTACCTGGTCCTTCAAAAGTCTGTTATCCATGTAACTTATAAATAACCTTCACTGATTCAGCTGCATGAAAACAGGATGGAATTTCCAGAAATATTATACGTAGCTTAAATTTCTCCCTCCTCAATGTTTTAATATGTTGTGTGTGGGAGGTTACTGTCCTTCCGTCTATTTTAAGTAATTTCATGTAATTTCAGTCATTTGATGTAATAGTTTTTCTCTTCAGTGATTTCTAAAGACACAAACGGAAAACTCATTTTGATCAATCTGTATGTTATAATAGGTCAGGGCAGAAAAAAATATACCCCATACCATTCTTTTGTTTTGTTTGTTTCATTTTGTTTTGTTTTGTTTTGTTTTGTTGAAGTGACTGTATTTCAGAGGCAGGCATGTAAAGTCTTACCCTTTTCTTCTGAAATGGCTACTCTGAGCACATTTTGGCATCAATTTGGATGCTTGCCTACAGAAAGGTCAGTCACTAAGCATTCCTGTTTGTGTGATGATGCTTGATTCTGAAAAGCCCTACAACAGCCCTACCGCATTGCACAGACATGCAGACAGGACTCTGCTCTAGCCTGTAGCTGCAGCTGATAGGAGGTGTGTGGCTTTGCCTTTTGCCTTTCAGCCAAAATGCCTTTCTTAAAGGTTCTTCACAGTCTCTTCTGGAATTCCAGTTTTGCTTTATGGAATCACAGAGTCTGTTGTGTACCTATAAATGTCCTTCACGTTTTCCTCTTGATCAAAGTTCCATTTCTCTAAATGTGAAGGTTCTGTGAACAGCATCCCTGGCCCGGATGTGTGGGTCCACGGTACCATGTCCAGGTAGTGTCACTGAGCATGTAGAATTTATTTATTCTTGATTCTTGGATTCCAGGGTTGAAAGGACTTTAGAAGTAATCTGACATGACCTTCGGATTTTATAATTGAGGAAACGGGGGCCCAATGATATAAAATTACTTTTTTTCGAGACAATACACAGATTATTTAGGGGTATACCTGGAACTCAAACCCAGATCTCCAAAGCTCAGTCCAGGACTGTTTCTCGTACTCCATCCAGGCTTGTACCCCCTGTACTGTGTGATGAGTTCACTGACGACCAAATATGGGATTAATAAATGCTGATATTCACATCATGGGTGCACCTCAGCAGGTTGAAGTCGGCGTAAGTGATTATGAACAGATGTTTTGTACACTGAGCTGGAAGTAACGTGAAGTCTTGGTCACTGCTTGTTCCTAAGGCATCTGGGGACTAGCATTTCAACTCTTTAGCTCATCAGCTTGTCACGCCTCAATTTTACTGTGTTAAGTTTCTCTCAATTTCTGTAGAGTCCTCTTTTTCTCTTGCCTATTTAACAGGTCTTCAAGTAAGGCTGACTCTACATTACTACAGGGAACGCTACATCAAAGCTGACAGTATAACCAAAGCTATACATGGAGGCTTTTATGAGAGCACTAAATGCTTTTATGACTAGATAAGAAAGATTGAATATAACTGTAAAAGCCTCAATCCAAGGACCATAAAAGAAAAGGAATTCTTTTCAACAGGCATCTATTGAATTTACTGTTTTTTAAAGACAAATGTTATATCTACTCATTATGAAAAATAGAAATATTGTTGAAGTACATGAGGATTAATTAATTAATTAGAAAAATACCTATATCAATCACGAGGCAGGAGTAAATAAAGTTTGAAATATAAATGAACGAATTAGGAAACAAAAAGAGTAAAATGGAAAAATAAACCTAAGAGTTGATCCTTCATAAAGAGTAATACCAAAGACAATCTCCTGGCAAAGCTACTCAAGAAAAAAGAGAGTCCATTTATGGAGCACACCAGTCACCTTTGCTACTGGCTAGTAGAGCTTTTCAGAGAACTTGGTGGCATACGAGTCCGAATCGGGTAGAATAGGATGGAGTGCTGATCAGGGAACCAGGAGCATCAGGGCTCCCGTGAGCCTGGGTGCCCCCATGTCTCCCTCTGTGTATCTCTTTTCAATAACCTAGGTAAGAAAAACAAATGTCGCTTATCTATATGTTTTAGGTACTCATGCAAGCAACGGAACAGAGAAAATACGTCCTGCAAAAAAGAGTTTGGGACTGAGCAAAACACATTCCTATTATAATTTTCGAATGTCCTGTAAGTCATTCTCAGCAGACCCTGTTTACCCATGACCTCTGTGTAAGGAGTTAAGTGCTAAGTGGTAGGGGTATGCGGTGTTAGGAGACAGATTACGCTTAAGAAGTTTATAGTCTGTTATAATATGGTAAATGTCGTAAAAGTTGCAACTGAAGAGGTACAAGAGGTACCCTGTAAAGAGCAATGACGAAAAAATATCATGGAGGTACCAAAGGGCAAAGTGGGTAAAAATGCCTGGTTTTCATTAATAAAGCTTTTTTCTCATAATACTCCCCATGAGAAAAATCATAGAATGGCTTGTAGCTCCATTAAAAACTGAATTTACTGTAATAGTCACAAAGGATTTGGGTATCTTAAGGTAGAAGCTTCCGTTCTCTTCACAGCTAGCAGCTTCTCAGTCTTAGAAATTGAGGCAGAAATGTACTGCGGTTGGTTTATATGGACTTATCTTTGGAATGAGACTCAGCGGACAGTAGCTCTGGCTCATGAGCAAATGCATTGTTGAAGGTCCTTCCTATTAATGTCAATTAGTTAGATTTTGCTGCGAAATGTGTTTCTTATTGCCAGGGCTTTGAGATGGGGTAGTTCAGACTTTCAGTCCTGTAAGTCTCCTGGGAGCAATAGGATGACATCCTTCAGTTTATTAATGATTTCTTATTATTCTGCTGCATTATATTTCCAGAACTTTAACAATATAGTTAAATCACTTCCCTACATTGGAAATATGTGTCTCTGCACCCAAGTTTTCTTTCTTTTATGTCAAAGGCTTTCTTTACATCTCAGGTCTTCTATTTCTCCTTATATACTTGAGGCTTTCCTTTGAAGAGGTTTACTCCCTCTGCTGGCTCTAACTGTGTAATGAATGAACGCATGTAATAAGTATATTTCTGAGGACATAGCTCAGGGATTGCTTGCATATGATGTTCTTTGCCTTAGACTTTTTCCAAAGTGTAAAATTATACTTTAGTTTGGCTCGCTCTAATTCTGGATATAAAATCGCCCAAGAATCTGAGAGATATTTTATATTCCTTTTGAGAACGATATGAAATTCTATGAGACTAGTAGTAATTTGACATTTAAGTAGGTCTGGCGTGCAGATTTATAGTATGTAATATAATAGATGCTCAATAAATATTTATTAATTTCTTGATTGCAGTCACTTTTTTTGTATGCAGACAGATCGTGTGTACTTTATTGTAGGAGTAATAAATCACCCATTCTCTTTAATGAAGTCATCTGTGTTTTCATAGCACTTTCTCCATGCTTTACTGTAGTTCTAACCACACTGTATTACAGTTATCTCTTTTTATATTTGCCTTGCTGGACTGTGAACTCCTTCAGAACAGGCATTGTCTGTTAGTCTTTAGAGTCTCAGTCCCTGTCGTGGTAGGTTGCCCAGTGAATGTTGGTGAACTTCAACATTATACAACTGAAAACTTCCTCCCAAATGGTGTACAACAGCCAGAAAGTTTAAGTAACCAGAATTTTTTCTGCATTCTACTTTTACCATAAAAAGGTAATTGAAAGTAAATGATTTATTCAGACTACCCACTTCCTAAATGTGAACACATGTGTACTAACAGAAATCATATAGTTAATACAGACATAGCAAGACCTCCCCACCATCTCCATTTGTACTATTATATAGTAGTAATCAGTACTATGATGGCTATACCAAAGCCCTGAAGGGTCTTTTTGCAACTTATATTTTGTTTTTGTACCTTCATTTTCAATGCAAAACCAGATTTTCATTTAATGTTGCTTGCTTAAAGCAAGATATACCCGCTCTTATTTTTCAAAATGGTGTTAGTTAAGAATGTTAAGTTGCATGCAAGCATACATTCCAAATTTATTTGGGGTTATTTGTGCTCCTAACCCTGTACATTGTCATAGACTATTGCTTTTCAAAGCATTTTACAAGGAACCCTAATTCTGTAGGATAGTGACAGGTATTATATGAGGAGGAAAAATCATTCCATGGACAATACTTGGTAAATGTTGAATTAAATAGGTTTCTTTTTTAACTGTAGAACTTCTCAGATCGTTTAATATGTCAGTATGTGAATTTCAAGAGAGCAGATTTAGCATATTCCCGAAGTTGTTTGATTTAGAACTGTTTTTCATGGAACATCTCTGGGCATTATTGTCCTCTAAATTCCCTTTGGGAAACAGGTGTATAGACAATCAGAACTTAACGATATAGCCAAATGGGTTCCTCCCTCATTTTCTCCAAGATACTACCAATATTCATCTCTTACTGGAAATGTCTTTGCTGATAGGAAATAACGATGGAATGATTTGAGGCTGTTTTTGAAGTCAAATGTAAAATTTCACAGATTTTGTATGTTTTCCTCAATAGGCATAACTTTCTGGGCTGAGTGACAATATTCCTTCCCATCTTTTCCACTATACTTTTGCAGTCAGACACTAACGCCCCATAAGTGCAGGAACCGAGGTTCATTCACTAGCACAGAGTGCCCACTGTCAAGTAGCACTTTGCAAATGTTTATCTATCAAATGAAGAAAATAATTTTTACAGTCGTTCGCGTTTCTAAACAAAGGAAAATGGTACCACATGTATACTGATTATTGTCCTGCAGTGCACCCCTCACCCCCGAAATAGTTGCCATGGTTCCCCATGTTTAAATTTCATGCCTGGGTGAATGTGAACGCAGGCTCACCACAGATGGAAACGTGGCTACATGACCTCTTCAGAGGGAAATGTGGCAACAGGGGCCAATAGCTTAGGGTTTGCTTCTTAACTAGGCTACAGGAGTATATACTGACAGGGATGGTTCTGTACTTTCGTTTATAATGATGTTTCAGCATTTTGTTCGTAGAGGAAATGTAGTAAAAACCACTGTCCAACAACTTCTAAAGCTTTTATATTATTAATATTTTAACTTAGAATCTTGGCAGAAACATTTCAAAATATTTTTCTGTTTAGTTTCCCTATTCAGTACCCAAATTATCTAAGAACTCTGTATAAATAGTTTGTACACCTCCAGAGAAGGACAAACAGATGCTTAAAGAGTTAGGAATTTGCTAAAGTCAGATGTAGCAGGAGCAAAAGTGAGAAGAGAAGCCTAACGTTTAAAAAATTGTCTTTAAGCTATTGAAGCTTTAAGCTATTAAGCTATACACAAATGATATCATTATTGATTCTGTCATTTCAAAGAGTCTAGTTAGTGCTTTAATAAATCCAGACTATATTATTTTTTGGAACCCTATATTCTTATAAATGATCAGTCAAAAGTATAAGAGGTACCACAACACACTAACTTGACTGGTTGGGAATATCAAATGGTGGCAAAGTTATGGAGAAACTGGAACTCTGATGCATTCCTAGTGGGAGTACAAAATGGTTCAGCTACTGTACTTGAAAAGACTATTTTGTAGTATCTACTAAATATATGCCTTCCCTCTTAGATAGATAGATAGATAGATAGATAGATAGATAGATAGATAAAGATATCCAAGAGAAATGAGTGCTGTGTCCAATAAGAGACATACACAAAAATGCTCATAACAGAATGTTCATTCACCATAGCCAAGAACTAGAAACACCCATCAACAGAAAAAAAAAATGGCTAAATAAATTTTGGCATGTTGTCACAATGGAGTACTACACAGCAATGAGAGGGAACAAACTACTGATATGCACAACAAACTACTGATATGAACAAGTTGTTAATAAGACAACTTACTTATTAAGTTGAGGAAAAAAACCAGACACAAAAACTGCATGTTTCCTGCATGTAATCCATGATGATGATAGTCAGAACAGTGGTACAGGAATGGTATTGGTTAGGAAAGGCACACCACCTTCTGTGGTGATGTAAATATCCTATGTCTTGGTCTGAGTGGTGGTTAACTAGGTGTGTACATATGTAAGGGTTGGGGGTAAGGAGATAGAGAAAGGGAGAGGTGGCAATAGGTAGCTAAAACTTATTTGCTGTTTATGAGAAATTTCCTCTAAGGTATGATGTATAAATTTGATTCTGCTTCCTTATTTATGAACCTGAAACACCTTTTGTACCTTCAGAATAATCTAAAAACAGATGTATTTTTTTTCTTCCCTGGTTTTGTTTTGTTTTTGTAGTTTGGGAAAAGATTTGCAAGAACCTCTTGGTCATAGGTTGAATGCCTGGTGTGTGGGAGACACTGTACCAGGCTTTGGAGATCCAAAGATAATTAAGGCCCAGTGCTGCCACTGAGTCTTGTCGGGGTGATGGAGGTGGAAACAGATTCTTATGGTCACATCACACATCAGCAGGGGCTATAAGAGAAGTGTGCTTTGGAAGTACAGAGCAAGGAGCCTCTCTCTCTTAGAATGTTCTGGAAGGCTTCACAGAAGGCACCACTAGGCCCTGCTTCTGTTTTTGCCATGTATCAGGGTCCTTGATGTATAAAGCATCTACAACGGTGATTTAAGGCTGCTTTTCAATTACTGAAGAATAATTAAAATATTTTATGTAATCTTCACGTTTCCTTAGATATCATTGTAATCACTTCTTAGACCATTTTTCAAAGCCCTAGCAGTTTCAAGGATAAAAGAAGCTACCTGCGACAGATTTCTAGAAAGCAGCAACATTCTTTGAAATGCTTGTAAATGGAAAAGCAGTCTTTCTTCGAATTAGCTCTGAGGTAAACGCCATTATACCCAAACCGGAGAGTTACTTTTCCTTTCAAGTAGTGTTTGCATATGCAGCTACCACACTGCCCAGAACACACGTACAGCATGAGCTCCTGAACCTAGGTGAGAAGCCTTCTGCTGGTTTTTATGTTCACACATGTATCTCTCCTGATAGCGGATGTACCTAGAAATACTCTGTAGAGTCCTTGGTATTAGTGTGGTTCTTCCTAGAAACTGAGACAGTTTTAAGAGAAGCATCTCAGCTCATCAAGGGCAAATGAATTCTGTACTTTATACGTATTTAAATAACAGAACTATACTCCCTTTCGATGATCCTTCTCCTCGCAGAGAAGATGCAAAGATATTAAAAATTCTGCAAGCATAGAAAAGTGTTTTTTAAAGAAAGAAAGAGAAAATAAAGGGCTAGGACACATGTTACCTATCAGACTCATCTCTTTTTTAGTAATTTCGAAATCAGATCGTAAAATCTAGAATGATGTCATCACATCCATACAATTACACTGGGTCTTCAAACTTGAAAATATCTTATGCCCAGTGATGTGAATTTTTTATTTTTTTTTTACTTGAGTTTGATATTATAAAATGGTGGGTGATAGTATCCAGGTGGTCCAAACTGTGTATTTTCCATTCTCCTGTTTCCACAGCTCTAGTCCTCTGTGCATTTTGCTCTTTTATCAAGTTAAGAAGGCACCCTCTTTACATGTGCCTGCGTAAATGGATGAGGGGTGAGTCTGAGGAAGAGTCTAGCTTGGGGAACTGGTTAGAGGGGGATTTCACTTGCAGAGATAGGGAATACAAAGGAAGAACAAGTTTGGGAGGAAGGTCTTTGCCGTGGCCCCAGAGAAGGAATATTCTGGGGGGACAGCATGAAGCATGCCTCCGGTGATCACACAGAGCACTGCGGGTAGGGAGGCCTTCCCGGCCCGCCACCCGTGACCCTGAGTCCTCAACCAGTGACATCTTGGTGAAATCCTTTGGGGTATTATTATCCTGGAAAAAACATTTCTTTTGTTCCTGTCAGTTCTTCGGTTTAACTTACATTGCTATGGAAATGATTGTTTCTTTTTTTTGGCGGGGGGGGGGAGGGGGTTGTTTTTTGTCTTTGGCGCTCAGCGTGCCTTACAGGATCTTAGTTCCCTGATCAGGGATCGAACCCCAGCCCACAGCAGTGAAGGCGCCAAGTCCTAACCACTGGACCACCAGGGAATTCCTGGAAATGACTGTTTTAGAAATACAGACATTTAAAATTGTAATTAGGCATAAGACCAAAAAAATTAAAAAAGAGCCAGTTATTCAGTCTCCACAGTGAGGAGAGTCAATCTGAATCAGATAAACCCTGTTTCAAATCTTGGTTCTACCATTTACTAGCTGATTGGGTCTTGAACAAGTTGCTTAACTTCTGGAGACTCAGCTTCCTTATCTTTAAAAATAGAGTCACTGCAGGAAAAAAGACACAGACGTAGAGAATGGACTTGGGGACACGGGGAGGGGAAAGGGGAAGCTAGGATGAATTGAGAGAGTGGCATGGACATATATACACTACCAAATGTAAAATAGATAGCTAGTGGGAAGCAGCTGCATTGCACAGGGAGATCAGCTCCATGCTTTGTGACCACCTAGAGGGGTGGGATAGGGAGGGTGGGAGGGAGACGCAAGAGGGAGGGGATATGAGGATATATGTATACGTATAGATGATTCACTTTGTTATAAAGCAGAAACTAACACACCATTGTAAAGCAATTATATTCCAATAAAGATGTTAAAAAAAAAATAGAGTCACTGATACTCACTTTATACCACTAAACTGAAGATGCTATAAGGGGACAGATGAAGTCCATCCAGCACAGTACTTTACATCTTCTGTGCCTTACAGATGTTTTCTTTCCCTCCTTCTCTAGCCCACCTCTTTAACCTCTAGATGGGATAAAAGTGAAAAATTTTTAGAGAAGAGATCACAAAATAACACAAAACCCCACAATAATCCATGTGACATTTAACAGTTCTTCTTGTCAGAAAATGCTTCCTTCTTTCCAACCAGAATTCCTAATGTTGCAGTCTAAGTCCTCTCCGTTGTGGCCTTCTCCTATTTTGTTTGCAGTTTTAATCTTGCTAAACAAACAGCATGAAACATCCTAATCTTCAGGAGCATATTTTCTTTAGTTCTTACCTTTAATAGCTAAAGCACAAAATATAGTGGGAGCTCCAGAATCCTCTGTAGACCTTATCTTCATTTCTGGTCACCCAGATTGATTAGTTAGCATGTATCTCTGTGTACCTTCTAGATGAAGATGTGTTAAGTAGAAACTTTGGGGAGAGTGGGTATTGCAGAATGAACTGTACCTTGGTAGCTCCTTCCAGCTGAGGAACTCCAAATCCTTCCCATTTAAGGAAAGTAGTGCCCACAGATTTTAAGATGTTGAAGAATGTTTGAGCCTGCACTTCGGTTCTAAAACTCTGCTTCCATTTCCCTCATCACTTGTACTAACCAAATAAGTTGCAAGTGTTCATTTAATAGTTTACATGCAGCCTGTGTAAGGATGAACATAGTAACCAAGGAGGAAGAAGGCATGGACTTTAGAGACATTCAGCTGTTTTCATCATAAAAAGTCAATTTGTAAATTCTCTTCCAAGTCTTGAGTGATGATGTGGCCTCCCAAAGCATATAGATTTTCTTAAGAGTTAAAAAAACAACTTTTAAAAGGAAACAATGAGCTCTACAGCCTGCCATATCCTGTGTTCAGAATAATTTTCATTTCTATTTATCTGTGAAGGTTGAAGGAATGTCTACAAATATTTGCTTGGTTTCTATGGTGAAGGCAGAGAGAGATCAAGTGTGTGATTGTTCAGTGTCAAAATCAAAACTACACTATACTGTACTTCTAAAAAGAGAGTTTGTTACTTGAAACATAATAGACATTTAGCAAGTGGTAACTATTTTAAGTTTCACAAGTTCAGGATGAAATTTAAACAATATGGCCTGAAGGAAAACATGGGCCCTTCAAGCATTTTAAAGCTTCACTTTTCGAAAATAAAATGGTCCTCACACTTTATTAAAAAGTCATCTGTTGATTAAAGATAATGTTGGTGGACTCTCAGGATGCCTTGTGTGGGTATGGGGGCATGACCATTGGTCTGTAAATTTCTACTATACTAGAAACCCCTGCATCCTGCCCTAGGTTATCCCTCCTAAATCTGTAACCCTCCATTCTGCTGTCTTCTGGCTATGCATACAGTTTTGGAGCAGACGCAATGCCTTTGCCAGGTGCTGGGGATGAAAAGTCTGCTTAGAAACAGTCTCTACTCTCAAAGGGCTGATTTTAGGTCTAGGAGGCAGTAAGTACACAGTGAATGGGATACAGTGTGATAAGCGCTATGTTTCCATGTAATTGGGAGGACTAGGCAGGGCAAGATTCACAAGAATTAAGAATGGGATGAGAGGACATTCCAGAGAAAGGTCTCAGTGTGTGAGAAGGCCATGAGGCATGACACAGCATGCATGTTTGTACAACCATAAAGCCTCTGAGCGGGTTGAGGAAGCTTTCCTGTGAAGGAGGAACAGGCGATAAAGCCAGAGAGAGGGTGGGAGCCAGATCATGAGGGTGCCATGGGTCAGCTGCACTTGAACTTGACCCTGAAAGCTCTCAAGGATGGTTAAAGGATTTTAAGCAGGTATGGAGTGAGCACAGCTGCAGATATAGTAGAGAGGACAGAGTAGAAGGAGGCAGACTGGTAGGAAGAGACCCCAGAGGAAGCTGTTGGGCCTGCAGGAGAGGACAGGCTCATGGTGGAACTGTCAGGATCTGGTGATTTCCCTGATAGCGGGGGTGAGTGGGAACCTGGGTAGGTGGTGATTTTGCTGTCAGAGAGAGGGTATCTAAGAGGAGAAGCATGTTTCAGAGGAAAGACAAAGCGTGCATTTTGGAATTGAAGGACCTATGGGAGTACTGAGTGGTGATATCCAGGAGACGGTTGGATATGTGTGTCAGATACTCTACAGAGTATGGACTTGAGGGTTATCCACAAACGATGCTCCCCAGGAATCGTGCATCACGTAAGAAAAGCAGCGGCCTTCTCTATAGCCTTAGAGAAACAATTATTTAAGGGACTGATTGGGGAAGAGACCGCCAAGGAGTTACTGGAAAGTCACTAGGACAGGACCCTGGCATTCTGCACTTATATCACTACACAGACCCAACACACCCACCCCAGGTTCTGCTTCAGCCAGCTGATTTGACTTGCTGCTTTTCTAGTTTGTGACCACCCATCCAGGACTAACAGGGTACCTCTCATAGAGTGGGCACTCACATGATGAACTGAAGTTCATTTGGACCTTTAAAGGCTTGATGTCTAGAGTAACACCTTTTTTAGGTAGATCTGCTTAGACATTAACAAAATGAGAGAGAGGTGTAAGGCTCAGAAAGAGATGGTAAGTGCCACTGATACCATGAAAGGTCAGAGCCTGGATCCTTGAACTCCACCTTCATTCATTTGGGTGAATGACCCCCTTCAGTGGGTCATTATCATACCCCCTTGGACGCAGGATGCAGGCCTCTGTCTGCTGAGTACCTCTTCCCCAGAGATTCCCTTCATCTCTATCTCAGCTTATTTTCCCTCTGCCATTGCTCTTTGAGTCTTCTTATGCATCCTCTGATCAAATCAGGTTCAGCCTCACCTCCCTCCACAGATCTAGTTCCTTTTTCAAAAATTCATGATTACTGAAAGGTCCTCAATTATTACTAGACATTGTAGTCCCCATATTCTCCAGACTAGAGGACTGCCTCTGTCCACCATCAGCACTGCCCCCAGGAGTTAGTTCCCTGTGGTTCATTCATGTATCCAATCATCAGATAATTGGTGAGCACCCTCCATGCATGACACTATATATATACTGTGGCTGGTGAATTGAATGACTGTAATGGAAAATAGAAAGGGTCAAGAGCTATAGAAGTACAGCAGAAGTTCAGGGGCGAGCGATCACTTCTAGCTGAGAGATCAGGAAAGGCTTCCTGGAGGAAGTGATATGTGAGAATTCAGAACAGCAGACACTCAAATAAAGAATGTCCCACAGAGAGAACCACAGAAGCAGTGGCCAGGTAGCTGGAAATCAGCACATCTAAGTGGGAGCCAGTGGCCCCAGGAGAGTCTGCACAGCTGAGGTTCTGGAAAGACAGACAGCCTTCCTGCTGGTAGATGCACAGTAGAGGCCATGATCGTAATTGGCTCAGTGCTGAGAATCTCGTTTTTGTGTAGACTTCGGCCATTTTTTGTCATGTATCAAAACATCTTTTTCTGGCCTTTAGGTCAGAAAATGCATCCAGTTGAGGTGACTCCATTATTATTTGTTGCCAAGTACTTTGTGTGTTAACTTTTATTGGTATTTAACCCTTTTAATAGTTCCCATTTAACTGGCTTATAATGACAAGACTGTGCTGGGAAGAATTAAAATTCTGATTGTTTGTGATATCTTAATTTAAATGTCTGATTTTAAAGAATTGAATTTTGAGACCCTTTAGGAAAAGTCAGTGAAATTACCACAAATTTTTTTTTTCTTAATTTATTTTTGGCTGCATTGGGTGTTCGTTGCTGCACATGGGCTTTCTCTAGTTGCAGCGAGCAGGGGCTACTCTTTGTTGCATTGTGTGGGCTTCTCATTGTTGGTGGCTTCTCTTGCTGTGGAGCACGGGCTCTAGGCACGTGGGCTTCAGTAGTTGCGGGCTCAGTAGTTGTGGCTCGCGGGCTTAGTTGCTCCGCGGCATGTGGGATATTCCTGGACCAGGGCTCGAACCTGTGTCCCCTGCATTGGCAGGCAGATTCTTAACCACTGCACCACCAGGGAAGCCCATTACCACCACCAGTTTTGATTTTCACTTTGCAAAAGCATAGAAGTCTTCTGGAGGGAAGGAACGTACTAGAGAGTTTTATACTGGTGTGAAGCAAATAAACAGCTTAGAGAACAGCTTAGAAAGCCTTCACTTTGACAACATAAAAATCCTGAGTTATTCCATATTTCTCAGAAATCATTACAGAAGTTTACATTTGAGACTTGTTGAAGTCAGCCCCAGAAGAAGAATCACCACACTGGTCCCCCCCATAAGTAGTCACTAAACCAAAGGTCAGGCAAGGATGTCTTGGTTCTGTACAGTATATGCATTTTTAAAATCTTCACTACCATTGCCACATCATTTAGGGCCTCTTAGAATGCTAACAGAAATCACCTTATAGAGTATCCAGTCTAAATGTCCTCTTTGACAGATGTGAAAGCTGAGAAAAAGTCGCCACCCACACTCGTTTCTTCATCTGCAAACTGGATGTGTTAGTCAGGGTCCCAACAGGAAATAGATGGCACACTCAAAATAAGACACTTCAGGGAAGGTTTTTTACAGAGACACGATTTACAAAGAAGTGGATTCAGGGGAAGCCCAGCGAATGGTACTAACTTGAGTCTTAGTTGCATCAGACTGTTACCATTCCCAGGCTTGAAGCGAAGATAGGGTGCAGCTCCTGGAGTTGGGTAGAGTGGGCTGCCCCGGATGGACATTTGACTTTGTGATGGCAGCACTGCCAGCTCTGGACAACCTTGCTGGGAGGAAATCAAGGTGTTAAAGACTCAGCCTCACTCTTCTCCTTCTCTCCAGACTCCTGCCTAGGCTTCCCATTGGCCAAACCCAGTAGGAAGCTGGGGGCAAATGGTAGATACAGATCCACCTGTGAGCACTGGGCCCATCCAGAGAGGCAAAAGAAAGATAGCCAGCACAATGTGCATACCATGCTTTTCTGCTCTTTAAGCATGTAGCCATAGAATAAGGATGACTCAGATAACATCTACTAAGGTTTTCAGGATCTTGGTGAAAGGGTACATGAATAAAAGACTGTAAAATCTAATATTAAGTAAGAATGCTTTACTCTGACATGTATTTTGAGTCAGAGTTGGCCTTGGCTCTACTTTATCTTATACTGTTATTGAACTGTTTCAAAAAAAAATGTGAATAGAGATCAAAGCAGTTTAAACAGATATGTCCACTTGTGTAAATATCCTTGAACTCCCCCATCTTCCGCTCCCCCTCCTGTTGCCAAATCCATTCAGCACCTCTAGAGGCTGTTAATACATGTAATGATTGTAATAAACATAGTATTTGCTTTGGTTCCAGCTGGCTCCAACCACCAAACTCTGTCCATAGCTCCTATTGTTAACTTTGCTTAGTAGACAACTGCGTTGTTACCATTAGAAGCCACCTTTGTCATAGATTTCTAAGTGTTGATCTTTATACATTGTATTCATTGTTTCCTTCAACATCTTTTGACAGTTACATTTTGTGTTTAAGGATATGTAGAATTATTAAACTTAGAGAACATGTAAGTAGAAGTTAATTGATTACATTGTTGAAAATGTTGCATATTACTTCATGCACTAAAACCCTGAAACATTTTTATCAGTTTTGCCTATTCTTATAAAACCTCCAATTAAAAACTAATAAATCTTCTTACCTGTGACTTAACTGATTTTAAGTTAGGCAGTCTTCCATCAGAAGTTTTTAGAGGTACAGAACTATAATAGTTCCTAAGGAAACAATTTATATTTTACTGTGCGGGAAATTTGTTCTCAAAAACTTGGAAATTACAGAAATTGTCATTATTTGAGATATTTTAAATTACAGTGACTTAAAGTAAGGATTGAGGGACTCTGGGTTAGAGAATGGACCAGCCACATAAATTAGCAAGTTAAAACTGGGGAAGCTCTTGATACATGAGATAATATTATATACATAGGGAACAACTATTAGATTTATGTATACTGCAAAAGGCAGTAATACGTTATTTTAAATGTAGGCTCTAGGCAGTGTTGAGGTTATTTTCTTGGAGAATTAACTAGAAATGTACAATTCATACTTACTTTGGAATTGAAGCACATTGAATTCTACAAGGGTTAAACCAAAAAAAGATTTCTCTTTAGACAAACGCTGATAGTTCAAATAGAGTATAAACATAAACCTAATAAATGAATCTAATTCCTCTCACCTTGTTACAATGATTTACACATAAACCAAGCAAAACTCTTAGGGATACCAAAGAGATTTTTAAATCTTAACTTTCATTGAAGTTATCAAATGGGAATTTGATGAATACATGTCACACCATACAGAGCACTGTGGTGGTTCAGAAGTAAGTTTTGAAGTTATAGAAACCTTTTTCTTAAACCTTTTTTTAAGGAAATCATTTAACCCCAAAGGATAGTTGCATTTTTGAGATTTGTAATCTCTTTTAAAAGTTCACGTTAAAATATTTCAAAGTAAATTTAAATTCTTTTTCTGTTGGTTCTTTAATTACAACCTGTATGTTTGCCTGTTGATTTGCGGATGTTTGGAATACTGAATGAAAGGTGCCAGGTTGGATGTTGAGGAAGGAGCACAAGGTTGAAATCAGTCCCAGGGAGAATCCCAGCTCTTCCAACGTGTCAGCTCCATGACCCTGGCTAAATTACCCAACCTCTCTGAAATTGTTTTCTCAGCTATAAAATGTGCTTACCGACAGCAGCTGACTGATCTTGTGCCTCTGAAATTGTCGTCCAGCCCCTCCTTTCCTTTCCACTTGCCACCTCCCACACTGCCATGTTTCCACGACAACTGTCCACTTAAAGCTTGATGTCTATGTATAGAATCCTGGCAGACATTTTTGTATGCATAAATGATTATTATATTTACACCGACACGTAATCTGTTAATAAAAATTGGAAAATATTTTGTACTGCTCCAGAACTTCCCTATTCACTTAACAGTGAATCATGGACATCTTTTTATGTGAGCAGCAATGAGCAGGATGAGAACTAGCTCATCTTTTTTGATGGCTGAATAATATTCCCCTATTGGGAATTACTGTGGAGTAAACATTCTTGTGAATACCTCTTTGTATACTAGTCTGAATATTTCTATAGGATAAATTCCCATGAATGGAACTCTGCTTCAGAGACATGGGGACTGTTAATTTCATAGATACCACCAGACTGTCCTCTAAAAAGATTGTGCCAATTTGCAATTTAAAACATACAGGGTTCCCATGAATTTATGGTTACCAGGGGGAAGGTGGGGGGAAGGGATAGATTGGGAGCTTGGGATTGACGTGTACACACGGCTGTATTTAAAATAGGTAACCAGGGGCTTCCCTGGTGGCGCAGTGGTTAAGAATCTGCCTGCCAATGCAGGGGACACGGGTTCGAGCTGCAACTAGAGAAAACCTGCATGCAGCAACGAAGACCCAACGCAGATGAAAAATAAATAAATTAAATAAATTTTTTAAAAGTTAAAAAAAATAAAATAGATAACCAACAGAGACCTACTGTATAGCACAGGGAACACCGCTAAATATTCTGTAATAACCTAAATGGGAAAAGAATTTGAAAAAGAGTAGATACATGTATATGTATAACTGAATCACTTTGCTGTACACTTGAAACTAACACGGCATTGTGAATGAACTATACTCCAATGTAAAATAAAAATTATAAATAAATAAAATAAAACTTACAGGTTCCCATACCATGACTGAATAGTGTCATTCTGTCCTTTCTGCCCATCAGGCAAAAATGATACCCTCTTATTGTGATGGCTTTCTTCCTTTCTTCCTTCCTTCCTTTCTTTCCTTCTCTCCTTCCTTTCTTTTCTTCCTTTCTTTTTATGAGATTGAGTATCTTTGATAGTTTTTTCTTCTTTTGAATTGTCTTTTCATATTTTTTTATCCATTTTTCTGTTGTATTGTTTTATTGATGTAATTTGTTTTAGATGTTTTCTCCCAGGTTGTCATTTATCCTTTCCTTTACTGTATTTACAGTGTTTGGTGAAGAAAATTTCTGGGTTTTTTGTTTTTGTTTTTTTAAATATATTTATTTACTTATTTATTTTTGGCTGTGTTGGGTCTTCGTTGCTGCCCGCAGGCTTTCTCTAGTTGCGGCGAGTGGGGGTGCGCGGGCTTCTTATTGTGGTGGCTTCTCTTGTTGCGGAGCTCGGGCTCTAGGCATGCAGACTTCACTAGTTGTGACTCGCGGGCTCTAGAGCGCAGGCTTAGTAGTTGTGGTGCACCAGCTTGGTTGCTCCGCAACATGTGGGATCTTCCCAGACCAGGGCTCGAACCCGTGTCCCCTGCATTGGCAGGTGGATTCTTAACCACTGTGCCACCAGGGAAGTCCAGGATTTCAGTTTTAAATAGCTGGATCTATAAATCTTTTCATCTCAAGCTTCTAGATTTCCCGTGATGCTGAAAAGGCCTCCACATCCCAAGGTCCTCTTATGTTTTCTTCGAATACATTTTTCTAGCTCTCCTTACATTTAGATCTTGCATCTATACAGTTTCTTCTTATACATGGTATAAACTAGTGATCAAACTTATTTTCTTCCAAATGGGTGGCCAGTTGTCTTGCTTTCACATATTCTAGTGCATTTTCTCTCTAAGGTGAAAGAGAGACCACCTATAAGAATATCTTATAAATATCTTGTAAATATCACCTTGTAAACCAGTATCTCATTATCTTGCTGGACTTTATTCTTTTTTTGTGTGTGTGGTATGCAGGCCTCTCACTGCTGCGGCCTCTCCCGTTGCGGAGCACAGTCTCCAGACGCGCAGGCCCAGCGGCCATGGCTCACGGGCCCAGCCGCTCCGTGGCATGTGGGATCCTCCCGAACCGGGGCACGAACCCATGTCCCCTGCATCAGCAGGCGGACTCACAACCACTGCGCCACCAGGGAAGCCCCCTATTCTTTTTTTTTTTTAATCTGTTAGCACCTACTATTTTATTTGCTGTATCTTAGATTATATTTTGGTGACAGAGGACAAATCCCCTTCATCCTTATTTCTCAAACTATTTTTGGCTCTTCTTAAGTGTTACTCTGCCAGAGGCACCTGATTGTCAAAGTTAACTTACTCCCCAAAATCACTGGTTTGTCTTAAATTTTTGTGTTAATACAGGAATAATGATTATCTTTATGATATGGCTTTTTCCCATCTTAGTCATGGTCTGTCTCACCATTTATTTAGATTTTATTTTATGTTCTTCAATAATAGTATATCATTTTATTTATATAGATCTTGCTGTTTTTTAATTCCTCAGTGTTTCACATTTTTTTTGTTACTATATGAATGGGATCCTTTTTTCCATTATGTTTTGTAACTGATTTACTAGCATTTGTGTATTTACTTTGTATCTTATGTCTACCATCATCTAAATTTTTATTATCTGAATAATATTTTTTGTAATAAATTTTATTTTCTAAAACATAAGGCCAATGTGTATAAGGCAGAAACCCTTAGAAGTACAAGGAGATTCTGGGGGAAGGAAAACACAAATTCAATTCTCTTTCAAAGTTTGACAAATAAAGTGTAGAAAAATATAAGTAAGGATCTGTATGAGACAAACTCTGTTTAATAAAGAACTTTACTCTTAAAAGAGAGTATTCTCCTTACACCCTACAGAACAAAAGCCAGTTATGTGCATAGTCATAAAGAAAAGAAATTCTAGGGACTTCGCTGTTGGTCCAGTGGTAAAGAATCCACCTTGCAACGCAGGGGACGCTGGGTTCGATCCCTGGTCAGGGAACTAAGATCCCACATGCTGCTGGGCAACTAAGCCCGAGCACCACAACTACTGAGCTTGCACGCCTCAGCTAGAGAGCCTGCGTGCTGCAAACTACAGAGCCCACTCGCCCTGGAGCCTGCACGCCACGACTAGAGAGAAGCCCATGCACCACAACGAAGAGCCCGCATGCCTCAATGAAGGTTTTTCTAGAGAAAACCACATGTCATGACTAGAGAGAAGCCCGTGCACCACAACGAAGAGCCCGCATGCCTCAATGAAGATCCCTCATGCCGCAACTAAGACTCAATGCAGCCAAAAATAAAATAAATAATAAATAAATCTTCTTTAAAAAAAAAAAAATTCTACAGGTTACATTCTCTGGCTATGATGAAATAAGACTAGAAATACAGCAGCTAACAGTTAAGTGTAAATAATCTGATCATATGGAAATTTTAAAACTCTTTTCTAAATAATTCTTCAAATTAGTTTATTCTTGGATTAAAGAGAAAATTAAAGGTAAATTACATATTATTTAAAGCTGAACAAAAATGAGGACAGTTTATTTAATAATATATAACTAAATGTTCTATCACTAACCAAAACTAAAATAATAAATTACCCAAGTTTCAACTCAGAAATAAATTTTAAAAAACAAAGAAACTAAAAAAAAAAAAAAAAAAACAAAGAAACTAAGAGGGGGGATTTAAAAAGATAAAAGTAGACGTCAACAAATTATTAAATAAAACAATCCTCCCAAAATAGAAATAAATCTTGAAGTCAGTTTCTTTTAAATAAATAATATAGCTAAACTCCTGACAAACCTGATTGATACAAAGAGAAATATTTTTTCTTTCTCAGAAAACCAAGAAAATAGATGAGATTAAAATAATTACAAGAAATACTGTGTACAAATTTAAGCCAATACATTTTAAAATCTAGATTAAAGAGTTTCATTGGGAAATTCCTTATTATTACCAGAATTGACTCAAAAAGTAGTTGAAACCTGAACAGACTAACTACCAATAAGAAATTCACGAGATTGTTAAAGACATAATGCTAGAAAAGATCCAGATCCAGATGGTTTTATGAGTCCTTTCAAAGGACTGATTATTATGTCATTTATAATATTCCAGAATATAGAAAAGGATGGAAAGTTTGCATATCCTTAATACAAACCTGAAAAATTACACACAAAAAAACTATAGATCAGTCTCATTCATCAGTATAAGTTTATGTCCTAAAATAAACATTGACAAATAGAATCCAAAGATCTAGTAAAAGAATAATAAACCATGATTAGGAATGATTTATTCCAAGAAGGGAAGGGTGGTACAATATTGGGAAATCTATTAATGTAATTAATATATCATTAATAGAATAAAAGAGTGATCAAATGGTCATTATTAATAGACATTTTAAAAAGCATTTGAGGGGCTTCCCTGGTGGCGCAGTGGTTGAGAGTCCGCCTGCCAATGCAGGGGAGGTGGATTCGTGCCCCGGTCCGAGAGGATCCCGTATGCCGCGGAGCAGCTGGGCCCATGGGCCATGGCCGCTGGGCCTGCGCGTCCGGAGCCTGTGCTCCGCAGCGGGAGAGGCCACAACAGTGAGAGGCCCGCGTACCGCAAAAAAAAAAAAAAAAAAAATTTGATAAAAATCTGTTACCAATTTTGAGTGGTCACTAAATTTTAAAAGGAATAGAAGGAAACTTCTTTAATATATCAATATTTTTCTTATTATTTTTGTTGTCTAATCATTTATTTGATTATCATAAGTATCACTGATTAAAGTACTGAAAATGAAGATAGTGCTACCTAAAGTGTTTTAGAAAGGGTAATCAATCAGAAATCACAGACTCTTTAGAACAGCTTAAAATAATGCTGTATTTGGATTAAACTTTTCATCTCATATGATGTTAGACTTTATTTCGAACTGAAGTGAGAAGATAAGTATGTGATCTCACAATATCTGTGTATGTCTGTAAACCACTGGAGTGGAACTTTATGGACAGTTTGCCCCTGCACTTTGGTATACAGTGTATTAGAGAAATAGGGAAATGTTCCACCAGCTAGAAATATTGGTAAAGCAGAAATAAATTATTTAACTAAAAACTAGCGCCCAGAATTGGACACTCTTCTTAACAAAAGTAGTGAGTATCTTCTTTTGGGGGGTTGACTGGTAATTGAATTTTGCCCACTTATCTTCTAGGAATGATTGCCTTAAAATCATCAATTTGGTATTTGTTAAAACACAGTTGTTATGTGCGCAATATTATGATGGGCATTTACAGGAATAATGATGGATGAAATTGGGTCCATGCCCTCTGGAAGGACCCATATTATGAACTACTTTACAAAGTATGATTTTTAGGTGGCAGTTGGTTCAGGGAGGTGATGATGTCAAAACTGAGCTTTGTAGGGTAAGCAGAATTTCAGCCTGTGAAGGAGAAAGTAGAGCTTCCCAAACTAGAACAGTGTCAACAAAAGCATGGAGGCAGGAACTGGAGGATAAGTTTGTATAATTGAGTGGTTCTCAAACCTAGCCAAGGGTTAGGGTTACCTAAAGAAGTTTAAACAAAAAAAAAAAGAAGAAGAAGAAGAAAAGAAGAAGAAGAATTTCAGTGGACCCACCCATGGAGATCTAATTCAGTTAGGGGCAAGATAAGGGCCCCGACACATGTGTTTTTCTAAAAGCCCCATGGATGATTCTGATGTATAGTCAGGGTTGAGAGCCAGTAGTGTGGTCTCGTGCGGGAAGGGTATGGAGGTACTTTATGATCACTCACAATCCTGTGAGTTGACTGGACTCAACTGGGCAGTTCTTCTGCTCCATGTGACATTGGCAGGGGCACAGTCACCTGGGGGACCAGTCAGGATGGAATGTCCAAAATGGCTAACTCACATGGCCTTTCAGCTGAGAGCTCAGCTGGGGCTGTCAATTGGAACATCTTTGTGGGCTTCTCATTGCATAGCAGCTGGGTTCCAAGAGGAAGCATCTCAAGAGCAAGCATTCAAAAAGGCCCAGGCAACCAGACTTCCTATGACCTATAGCTTTGGTAGTCTCAGATGTTACTTCCACCATATTCTGTTGGTCAAGCAAGTCACTAAGTCCAACTCAGATTCAATGGAAAGTGAACTAAACTCCAATCCTTGATGAGAGGAGTGTGCATATAAGGAAAGAAGGAAATTGATGGCAACCATTTTTTTTTGAGAATTGCTACTGCAGTCTTTAGGCACTAAGTACTATAGCATCAAAGTACATAAACAGAATTTCAGGAAATTTAGACATCCGTGCAAGTACAATTTAAGTAATACAATAAGTAATGATAAAAGGAATCTGAATAATATAAAATGCTTATGTAATAGATTTATGTATTGAATTCCTTTATATACCTTCATTTCAGACATCCATAGAATTTCTGCTCCCCACAAAAAAGAGGCATTTGAACCCCTATATACTCTTATAAATGTGGAGCCTTAATGATATGGTTGTGTTTGTTTTATCTATTATTATACAGTGCTCAGTATTAAATGGGGTTCTTCCCATATTGGAATCTCTTCCTCTGGATGACTTTTTACACATGGTATAAACAATTGGGTTATACATTCTCTCTCAAGTTCTTCTTCATGTTTTGTTTTCTGGAAAGAGTGGCATTGAAGGGGGCTTTATTTTGATTCCCCACAGTCTCACGATAAGAGTAGTTTTGACTTGTTCGGGTGCTTTGTAGACTTCAAGGTCACCATCCAGCAGCCACTGGAATAATCTTCCAATTTCCCCAAATTGCTGACGTGGGAATTGAGCTGCAATCGTTGCCATCATCTGTTTTCCATGTATTGTTTTTTAAAGCCCCTTAAGAAAGAAAGAATTGTTTTAAGGTAAGGGTTTGTTTAAGTCTTTGCTTTTGCTTTCTGAAACTCAGTTATTTTATCATACTAATAAGACACCCAGAGTCCGAGGTGAGAACCCAGGTGGTGGGGGTGATGTAATTTCCTGGCCTGTCAGTGATGAGTCCTGGTTACTTATTGCTTCTGTCTGTGTCCCCCATGTGATTTGAGGAGTTCTTTCCGAGCTGAGTCTTGGCATTAAACCACCCAGGGTGAGGAGTCAAGCAAACAACCGTCCCCCTCAGTAACTCTCCACTCCGTTTGCCGTTGCAGGTCGTCACGCTGTGGTACAGAGCTCCAGAAGTCTTGCTTCAGTCCAGCTACGCCACCCCTGTGGACCTCTGGAGTGTTGGTTGCATATTTGCAGAAATGTTTCGTAGAAAGTAAGAAATACCTTTTGTTTCACTCTGTCTCCCTTGGAAAGAAACGTTTCGGGTCTTGGATAATTTAAGTGGCAGCCTAGCATCCCTGTTTCAAGTAGGAACATGGTATCCAGCTCCACCTGCCTGCGGCTCCCACTTCCAAGCATGTCCTGAAACTGCCTTCTCAGTCCTTACAATGTAGTTGGGTGTGGTTGTAGCTTCCGGCTCTTGGAAACTGTTTGGAAGGGAACACTCCAGTGTTCATACAATTTATTTTGTTTTTGTTGGCGATGAGAGGATGTGGCAAACATGAAGCACGTTATGGTTTTTTTGTGTGAGGAAACATCCTCAAGGTGGACTTTTCCACAAGAAGAGGACCAGGGCTGTTAAGTATATGGAAATTTTGATGGTGGGTCGAAAAAACAAAATGTTTAGACTGAAAAGGCACAGGCAAGAAAGATGTCTGCGCCATTTCAGAATACTTTAAATGCTGTCATGAAGAGGAGAGGTTAGACATATTCAGGCACTATAGAGAGCAGAACCAAAGATATTAAAATTACAGAAATAAAGATTTTTGCTCAAAGGCAAAAAAGAAATCTAATGATTAGAGTTATCTGAAGAGAAGATCAGGGTTCATGAAAATAGTGCTTTCTCAATGGGTGTCCAAGAAGAGACTGGACCACTACACACTGTAGATGTTTTCAGTGGCATTCCTAGAATGGGTGGGTGGGCTAGATGACCTCCAGGGCCCCTCTGAGTCTGAAAGTCTGTGGTTCATTTCTTTGATTTTCAGGTCATAAGAAATAGCCAAACAATATAATAAAGATCTGCCAGGAAAATAATCCAGACCTGGGTACTAAATTCAGCCTGGTCAAAATTAAACAGAGAGCCTAATCATAATCTAATCTCTCTTTGTCTTCTATTTTTATTTCCATGGGAAAATGTGAGTTGGGAAGTTGAATATTTTCCCACTGGACATGTTATATTCAAAACGTAGTTACGTGCTAGCTCACAAGAAAAAGAGGTGGTCGGCCATTTCTTGCTTGTCTGTCTCTTTGTTTGTTTGTTTTAACCAAATGAAGTTCTGTGCATGTAACAAATTTGGGGAACTATTCTAGACCTCAGCAGATTCATCTGTAGCTCACAGAGGGGGATCATGGCAAGGTGATCAAAGTACACAGATGTTTAATGCAGGCCTATTGTGTGCCAATTACAGGACCAAACCTCTTTTCCTTGTGTTACCTTTTTATTCCTCACGATAAGAGATAACTGAGATGCAGTGGTAAATTTATTTGTCTAACATCAAACAGCTAAAAAGTATGAGGGGTATTACTCCAGAGGAAGTCTTGTGACTCTGGTGGTGTTTTTCTACCAAGGAGGGAAGAAAAAAAAAATATATTGAATTCAGCTGCAATGTTTGCCAAATAGGCTAAATAAGTGGTTTTGGAAGTGTGGTTCTTGGACCAGCAGTATCCAAAAAGGTGACCTTTTTTGGAAGTGCAAATTCTTGGGCCTCACCCCAGACCGACTAGATCAGAAGCGCTTGGGCTGGGGCCCAGCAACCTTTGTTTTCACAAGCCCTCCAGGTGATCCTAATTCATCCTCCAGGGTAAGAACCACTGAGTTTGGATGAGAGAATCAGCAGGAATGGTCAGTCGTTAAATGTGCAACTCCCAGACCTCTCTCTTGAAATTCTGATTCATTATTGGACTGAGGCCTGACGTTCTTGTTTGTTTTGGTTTTTTTAACATTTTTAAAAATATTTTATTTATTTATTTATTTGGCTGCATTGAGTCTTCGTTGCTACACACGGGTTCTCTCTAGTTGCGGCGAGCAGGGACTACTCTTCATTGTGGTGCGCAGGCTTCTCACTGCGGTGGCCTCTCTTGTTGTGGAGCACGGCTCCAGGCACACAGGCTTCAGTAGTGTGGCATGCGGGCTCAGTAGTTGTGGCTCGAGGGCTCTAGAGCACAGGCTCAGTAATTGTGGCGCACGGGCTTAATTGCTCCGCGGCATGTGGGATCTTCCTGGACCAGGGCTCGAACTCGCGTCCCCTGCATTGGCAGGCGGATTCTTTAACCACTGCGCCACCAGGTAAGTCCTGGCATTCTTGTTTTTAAACGTGTATCATGTAATTCTTTTCATCAGGCAAGTGTGGAAAATTTGGGGTTAAAGGCTTATTGTCAGAACCAGGAATAATTTACTGTCAATATTGCAGTGTGGGAGTTGGGACAGTCATTTCAGTTCATCCTATGAATAAATTGGTGCAGCTGAGAGTTGATTAGAGAAGTATTTATTGGAATTACTTTGATGCGCCTAGGATTGTCCTCAAATGTAAAGATTGGGTCCTTCTTTTGTTATGGGGGAAGAATGATCAGTTATTTTTCAATAGTACAAAACTTGAATACCAGCCATCATTGACGATAAAAACAATCTTCTTCTGGAAGATGTTAAAAGAAAGATGAAATTTAAGATATGTAGTGTTAAAGTGTTCTCTAGTAAGGGATGTACTTTATTTTTAAGTATAGGTAGTCAGCACTTATGGAACAATTGCAGCCCAAATTTTCATTTTATAGCATTAAAACATTCTCCCACGGAAGTGGTAGTATAGTTGGTAATCTGGTCCCAGTCTAGCTTGCAGAGAATCCTGTATAACCTGGAACATATACAGAACATTATTTATCAAAACCTATTTTCTATTGACAACATTTTTTTTCTAGGGTAAAGTCCATTCTATGTTCCAATCCAGGATGACAGGAATACCCATCTCTTCAGGCCAGCATTGGGTCTCAGAAGGGAGACGCAGTATTGGAGTCTCAGAGAGAGACTCCTTTGACAACAGCAGCAAGTCTGCTTCACTTTTCTGGGAAAGTGAGATGTTGGGTAGAGACCCATTGGCTCTTCAAATGTGCACAAAAGAAAGTACCCCTCTCTTGGAGCTTTGCACGGAGATAGTAAATTGAGAAATAATTGCCGGGAGCGGGAAGCAATATCAGAATCCAGGCCGTGTGCCTTTAAGGCTGAAGGACAATGGATCCATCTGGGCCTGCCACCCTTCCTGGGGCGGGTGCTCTGTCTCTTAGGTAGTTCCTGCCGGTTGGGATGTGACCTTGAAAACAACCATGGGATCTGACCCTTGTTCCTGCTCAGTTCACGTTTGGTATTTCCTATGATAACACCCAGATATCTGAATGTGAAGCCTTCTCACTTATGCCAGCTGAGTTCAGGGGTCCAGCCACCGGCTTCACCTGCTTCCAGCTTAACTCCTGATTCAGTGCTGACCCACCTGTTGCAGTGTCCAGCTGAGAACTCACAAGCCGTGGATTCTCGAAGCAGACTCCCTCATTGCCTTAGGCTGACCCTAAATCAGGGAGTCCTGGTACGTGTCCACTCAGGGTTCCTCCTTGTTGCTATGGCAGTATTCCCAAATTGTGTCATCTTTTTTAACACGTTCATGGTTTTTGCCATATTCATGATAACTATACTTACTTAATTTCTTTACTATCTTAAATTAATTAACTTTTTATTTAGCCTCATCTTAAGCAAAAATATATAAAATCACAGAATTGATTAACCAGTTATTTGTCTAACATACACTAAAATTCATACATAACCCTTAAAATTAAACAATTTAGTCCATGTTCAGCCCCTGAAATCATCTCCCATATCACCCAGGTGTGTGTCACATGTTGGAAACAGATGTTTCATTCATTCTACAGATAACTTTACTGAGTGGCTACTATATGCAAGGTCCTTTTCTAGAGGGATAATTTACACCCTAGTGCAGAAGAGAGGCATTGCATTTGCAATTAGTCAATTAACCAGAGCTGGGGTAAATGCTATGAAGTGTAGGTTTCTATGAATGGGTATAATGAGAAGCTTGTCTCCACAGAGGAAAGAGATTTCTCAGTGGAAGACTAGAAGTCAGGATTAACCTTCTCCAGAGGTCGTATCCTAGTTGTTTATATAAGAACATTGAGGAATAACCATTTATGCATCAGCAGGGCTCACCATCCTCCCTAATCTAGGGAGAAAAAAAGAAGCAAAGGGAGTTAACAGTTGTCTGTCATGTGACAGACCCAGGGCCGGGCACTTCACATCTATTATCTCACTAAACCCACATTCTGAGGACTGTTTTCCTGTTTCTAGATGATAAACCAAAGCCTTCCACAAGGAGTATAAATAACTTGTCCATAGGCATACAGCTCTTAAATGGCAGAGCCAAATTTGAACCTAAGTCTACCTGACTCTCTAACCTTTGATTTTCCCACTCTGCCATGTTTCTACCCTGGCTGTGGTTTTATTAGGTACCATATTTTTTTCTAGAATGTTTCATGCATTATTACAACGTAGCAGCAACAATATTTTAGGGAGGTCAAGAAGCAAACCACACATCTAATAGCTTTGATTTCTAGCCTTTCCTATAGTGGAAAGGCTGACCAATTTCTGTGATATTGTAAAGAACTGCATGCCTTTTATTCTAAAATGTGATACCTAGCAAATATGAACTCAGGAAAAAGAATCTTAGGGCAGATGGTTGACAAAGAGCCAGAGAGTTTAAATACCATCTGTCATTATTTTCTGGGTTTAATAATTGCCACACTGACCTTCAGTAGTGTTCTACGAAAGTAGATAAGAGTTGTTGGATCTTTTATCTTCCTCCTTTAACTCTTCATCAATGGGTGATCCATCTTTACTCCACATTGACTTTTATATATATATATATATATATATATATATATATATATAAATTTATTTATTTTATTTTTGGCTGTGTTGGGTCTTTGTTGCTGCGTGCGCAGGCTTCTCATTGCGATGGCTTCTCTTGTGGCAGAGCACGGGCTCTAGGCGCGCGGGCTTCAGTACTTGTGGCACGCAGGCTCAGTAGTTGTGGCACGCAAGCTCAGTAGTTGTGGCTCGCAGGCTCAGTAGTCGTGGCGCACAGGCTTAGTTGCTCCACGGAATGTGGGATTTTCCCAGACCAGGGCTCGAACCTGTGTCCCCTGCATTGGTAGGCGGATTCTTAACCACTGCGCCACCAGGAAAGCCCTTGAGTTATATTTTAATACTAAAAAACATTGCTATGAATTTGGTCAGTAGACAACTACCCAGCTTGAAGATTAGGATGAGATGGAGGGAGGGATGGACAGATGGATGATATCAACTGATTTTTAACTTCATGGCAAAATAGACTCACAAACGTTAACTCTCCAGGTATCTGTCCGTTGCCTTGTAGTCCTGGTCAGAACTATTGTCGGTGTGGTTTGAAAGTTATGGGGTTTTCCAAGTGACGGCAAAGTCATAAAAAGAAAACGCACATTTAAAAAATAAAACATGCTACTAATTCTTTGAATATGGAGATTGTGGTAAACAGATAGTAATTCTTAGAAGTTTTGAGTTGCCAGCTCTACTGATCCCTAGCTAAGAAATGCCAAATACCACCAAGAAGAACATACAGTCACTGTTCGAAGGAAACAAACAAGGCTTCATAGTTATACTCCCCCTTGGATGGTGGCCTCTCTAGGCTTGCCGTCATTGGTTTCTATGAATTAAACCCCCAGTAGCTGACAAACTGACAGGGAAACTGTCCTTTGTGGTTCAGTGGTCTGTGAGCAAATATCTTTAAAATGTCACTGAGTGCCTTGCCAACTGTCCTACTGGTTACTGTGTTGGTGTTCCCCATATTTGAGCGCTTTCCTTAGTGACATCAGGGAAATGAGGCCCTTGACCAGATGCCCTGAACACCAAGACACCAGCAGGCAAGCCCTAGTCTGTGAGAGGAAACCCATCACCTTAGGTTAGATCAGAACACGCGTGTGGAAACGAGGGCACTCACCGGACCTTCAGGTTTCTTGTCTTTTCTTGGATGTTTTCTTGGACCTCTTTTTTTCTTTAGAGAACCAACCAAATGGGAAGAACTCCAAAGAAGCGTTTTCTTGAGTGCGGAAATACCCAAGGTGGTACCGAGGAAAAGATCTTTTTGAATAATGCACACAGGGTAGTTCTAAGTAAGAACAAATGAGTACTCCCTTTTAATGTAATCAATGCTGATTTTTTCTTATTCTTGATGTGTATCTTAACTTTATCATGAATTTGTTTTCATGGAGTATACTGAGAAGCCACCATCAGGCCAGGTCTTTCCCTGTCAAGGCAGCTCTGCAGGCTTCCAGCTTCGCAGCCCTTTGCCACTCCGATTTGGCACCCAGAGTCTGCCTGCCAACCTGTTTTCCTGTTTCCTGACTATTTGTGGACTTCCAATAAATTAATCTTTCTATTGTCACCCTTTTCCAAAAACTTGCCTTAAGGTTTTCCTCCTTAGAACCCTTGCGCTTCTTTTATTCTGGGTGCCCACCTGCCCTCCCTCATCTTCCAAAGCTAAACCTAGAAGCTGTCTCTTCAGGGAACAGACCTGCCCCCGCTCCGGCCCCACCACTCCCCCCGCCATATTTTGTGTGCACCTGTCCAGCAGTGCTTTTCTCAGCCACATTCCGTCTGCGCGCACACGTTGTCCACACAGCTGCAGTCATTATGGATGCAGAGCACGTTCTTTCTGAGGAACCAGATACCTGAGTCCGTTCCAGCCCTGCCTCTGCCAGCTCTGTGACTGAAGGCAAGCCCTCGACCTCTGGAGCTTAGTGTCTTTATCTGTAAAGTGGAGAGGCCGGGATAAGACACCACATCCATGGCATTCAGACTGCTTCATAGAGACCTCATATTCCTGCCTCTATATAGTCCAGGAGTGCCCAGCCCTTCTTGTTCCCACACTCAGCTTTCTTCAGAGCAACTTGATTTCATCTTTTTCATATACTGGGCTTCTGAGATTTAAAAGGATTTTAAAACATGGGAGTAGATAATGTCCAAGTTTCACTCCAACTCTAATATTCTGTGCTTTGGGGTAGAACTGTGGCTTGGTCATTTCTGGAACTCTTATCATGTCAAGCACAGCTAACCCTTGCTGACAGAGGTTATTACACATCCTTGTCATGGTCCTGAGGATCTGACATACATTATTCAGTTTAATCCTCCCAAGTGACTTGCCCCAGGATCCCACATACAGCAGAGCTGTATGACCTATGACAGGAACAGTGAACTGTAATGAACTACCCTAGGAAGCTAGGCAGGCATGAAGTTATACAGGGTTGCAGTGTAACAGTTGGCGGGGGGCGGGGTGTGCATGTGTGTACATGCCTCCCTCTCTATCCTACTGTTCCTTTCTTTACACATTTAAATATATAGATATTCCATGTGGAATGTCTATGAAAGTCTAAACCAGATCTGTCCAATAGAAAACAGAATGTGAACCATGTCACTTTAAATTCTCTAGCAGTCATTAAAAAGGCAAAAAGAAGCAAGTAAAATTAATTTTAATAGCATATTTTAACACAGTATATCCAAAATATTATTATTTCAACATGAAATAAATATAAAAATATGAAATATTGAAAAAATATTCTTTTTCAATATTAAATTCTTAAACTCCAGTGTGTATTTTATGCTGACAGCACATCTCAATTCGGACTAGTTGCATTTCAAGTGCTCAGTAGGCACGTGAACTATATTGGACACCACAGGTCTAAACCATCAAATGAAAAGATAAAGAAGAAACAGACAACTCGCCGTTTTTTGGGAAGGGGAGAGAGAATGAGTCACTGCCCTTCTACCCTAGGCTCATCGATTTCTCAGTCTTCTATCTCCTACGTTGTTCTCAGTCTTCTATCTCCTACGATGTCATCTTTTCTAGTTTGGGTGGAGGCTATAGAAGTTGGGGTCCTTGATGTAAAACCAATAGAGCCGATGTTGATGCAGCTGCCTGGCCTTTGTCCCTGAATCAGTGACGCTTGGGTGCCAACCTGCAAATACAGTGTTTATCAGCACTGGCAGATCTTCCCCAACATGTCCTCTTTAAAAATTCTTGCACCTGGGCTTCCCTGGTGGCGCAGTGGTTGAGAGTCCGCCTGCCGATTCAGGGGACACGGGTTCGTGCCCCGCCCGGGAAGATCCCACATGCCGCAGAGCGGCTGGTCCCGTGAGCCATGGCCGCTGAGGCTGCGCGTCCGGAGCCTATGCTCCGCAACGGGAGAGGCCACAACAGTGAGAGGCCCGCCTACCACAGAAAAAAAAAAGTGCACAAAAAAAAAAAAGTGCTTTCACCTGGAGCCTCAGTCTCAGCGATCTCTCACTCCACAAGCCACTTTCAGAAACAGGAATTGTTGTGGGAAGGAGCAACTTAGGAGATGTAGATACCAGGTAGCTTTATTTTAAAAAACAGAATTTTTTTTAACCACAAAGTAAAGTACGCTGGTAGCAGAAATGCCAAATGGCACAGAAATATAAGAACTGAAATTGTCTTTCCTACACTCCCATCCAAAATCCACTTCCCAAAGATAACCCCCTGGATATATTTCCAGATCTCCTTTATTGCAAATTCAAAAGTGTGTGTTTACAAATACATACACACATGCACACATCTGTCAGTTTCTCTCACAGAAATGGGCTAATACTATACACCGTACTCTTCTGTACGTTGCCTTATTCACTTTATTTTGTCATGATATATTATGTCAGTTCATAGCGATCAAACTCATTTTGAAACTGCATAATTGTCAGCTCATTTATTTCATAGTTTAATTTCCCATTGATGGACATTTAGGGGTTGGTTGGTTGGTTGTTTTTGGTCTTATTACAAACAATATTGCAGTAATATCCTTGTGCTTATTTTGTGGAACATTTGTCCAAGTATTTCTGTATGGTAAATTCCAGAAGTGAAATTATAGGGTCAGATAACATGCCTATTTAAAATTCTGCTAGCTAAACCAAATTGCCCTCCAGCAAGCTTCAAGTAAACTCTGTTTTTACCTTAAGGTGGGAAATAGTATTGAGATTCTCAAAGATTAAGAAATATTGTCAAAAATAAAACAAGACAAGGCCTCTTACGTAAGCCTTGGCTTCCTCCTACCTCTGTTACCCCTTTTTAAAAATATTATCCAGAGGAAAACCTAAGTGACCATGGTAATTATAAAAGCTGCTGTTAAGTTGGTTTGAAGCATAAGAGACCTTTTTCAACTGTAAAATTAACTGTGGGTTTCCTTTTTATCAGTTGTGTACGATAGGAAAGGAATCAACCTCATTTTGTCAGTTAAAAAAAAATTATCTTAAGATAAATTCCGAGGCAGTTTTTTGGGCTAGTTTTTTCCAGTGCACAGACAGCATGTGGAGAGTAATGTATATTGAGTTTTGCTCTCCCTTCCAGGCAGGATGTAGAGCATGGGTCCTCTCTTCTTCCTTAGTCATCTTAGTCACCAGACCTATTCATCTTTACTTCAGATTTTGCCTTCTGGGTCTACTCATTGGAATAACTCTGGAAACCCTTGCATCAGCCCGGTTCTTGAAATAGGAAAAGAATCAGACTAATAGTCTCAGTTCTGCCTTAGTCAGAAAGTCTTAGGTCTTGCTGGTCACATCTTTCAACCGTTGATTTGGATAACAAATATTTGACTTGAGTCAAGAAGCCACCCATTTTTTAATCATAAAACACTGGCAGACAAAGTAGCTATTTTATACATCGAAAGACAGTTCTTACCAGTCTAGTCTTTACTCAGTCAAAGGCAGACTTCTCATCATTGTCCCTGGCTCTCATAAACATGAGTTACTTCCCAGCCCTACAAAATAAAAAGTACCAGGCCTGCACAAAATTATTTTAGCTGGCGCTTGGACCTCTGATCTGAGTTGAGTCCAGCCTTAGTAATGCCTTCAAAGCATGACGTAACATTACATTTGTTGCTTTATAATGATCATGCAAATTTACTGGACAAGACAATAGATACAGTGAATAGTACAAGGTATTTCAGATAAATGTAAATTTTATGAGATTTCATTGTATGCCTAAGTAATTTTCCACAGAATGGTACTAAGGTGCTAAGTTACAATAAGTGGTATGGTTGACAAAAGATTCTACTTGGTCTTGTCCTGTAGTGATAGGTTGTAGTGACAATCTTTTGGCAGTCCCATGTGGCCACTGCTATGGGGTCTGTGTCTGTCTGATACCCATGCTGCCTTGTTTTGCACTGCGTTTCTGCCTCCCATCTGGCCTTGCTATGGTGGCTGGAGGAGTTAATGTCTGATAAGACCCATACTTGGCTTAACTGAGAAGCATTGGGTATTTTCTCATAAAAATCAAAGATATTACCTAGTTCTCTTTTTTCTTTTATAAATTTTTTTTTTTTTTTGGCTGCGTTGGGTCTTCATCGCTGTGCGCGGGCTTTCTCCAGTTGCAGCGAGCAGGGGCTACTCTTCGTTGGGGTGCGTGGGCTTCTCATTGCAGTGGCTCCTCTTGTTGCGGAGAATGGCCTCTAGGCGCTCGGGCTTCAGTAGTTGTGGCTCGCAGGCTCTAGAGTGCAGGCTCACTAGCTGTGATGCACGGGCTTAGTTGCTCTGCGGCTTGTGGGATCTTCCCTGACCAGGGCTCGAACCCGTGTTCCCTGCATTGGCAGGCGGATGCTTACACTGCGTCCCCAGGGAAGCCCTGCTTAGTTTTCTTTCTTTTTCTCCTTTCATCTTCTTTTCTCCTCTACCCCTCCTCCATAGTTCTCTCCTCCTCTTCTGTCCCTCCTCCCTTTCTCTCCTCCACTCTCCCTCTGTCATTCTTTCCCCTCTTTCTCCCAGTTTACCTGTGGAAAATACAGAGCATTCAACATGGCCTCCCATATATACCTTCTCTGTTAATACGTGGTAGTATTGAGTTTCTGATTAACTGCTCCAGTTTTGCTAGATAAATTAAATTTGCAGGGATCCAGATTTACTCAGAGATAGGCTGAAGAGCTGTTGGCTACTTAGGAGTGTGTGTGCATGTGTGTGTGTGTATATGTGTGCGCACACTTTTATAAAACCAATAATCTGAGAAATGTACTTCTGAATCTTCTTGTTTTCTTATAAACATTTTACAGACTCTTAATATGAGAAAAAAAGTGTTCCAGAGACAGCTACAGACATGTGGGCTGTATTTACTCACAAACTGAAATATTGCAAGGGACAATTCAAAGGCTTCTGGTGGAAATTAGATTTTACTACGAGCTGAATTGGATGCTACCAGCTCTTCTCTTATCACTGGCACAATTAAACTTTGCTGGACACTCTCCAGATCTGGGAGAAGATCCAAAACTTTGGAAGTTAGGCCTCAGGAGCCTGTCAAATGTGTTTGTGCTATAATGTCCCACTGTTTAATTGGAAATAATTTTACCTACTAATATTTCAATAGAAAGAAGTAACTTGGAAACCAAATGCTATGTCCGTTTTGTCGGTCAGAGAGTCATATTGAATTCTCCAGATATCAGCATACAATAGAGTTAATTTCAAAGGCACTCAGTTAAATGAGATACAGCCCCAATTAAAAGTGGTACTGAACTGAAATACATAGACATTTCTCATTTTTATGTAAACTGATACCTTTTTTATACATTGCATATGAACAGTTTCTTCTTGTGTTGCATCTGTGAGCCCTCAATCAGAGCTCATTAAAAGTATTAGGAGCTTTTAGTTTAAAATGATACCTATTGCCCCTCTCTGTTTCTTACTAAAAAGACAAAAACATCCAACACTCAAAATTAAGACTGGCAATGAAATAATTATCAAAGTTATTTGGAAGAATTTCCATTTAGCCAGAACTAGATTTTAAAGCCCATTTGGTGACTCAGGTTATGTTATGTGTACCTGGAAATAGTTAGACCTTTCTTTTCCTCCCTCATTCCCTTTTTGAGAAACACAAGGTTGATTACAGTTCAAAAAATGGTCAGCTGTTCCCACCACTGATCCTGTTGAGATCTCCACAGTGGTATTGACTCCCCTCTGCCATCAGTATGATATCTCTTTCTCTCTCGGGTATGAGTACAAATACTAGAAAACCTTATGTGCAAAAAGGGATCAGGGGAGGTGACGAGAATAAGATATTTAGTAGATGGAGACAGAGACATGAGAGCAGTATTAGGTGAAACATGTGAGATATTAAAATTGATCCAAGAGCTACTCAGAGACCGTTAAATGTTTACAGAACGAGTCAAAGTAATGTCTACATTTTGTTGACTATACATTGTTTGTCTGGGTAGATTATCCCTCTTAGAAGAATGAGAAAAACTAAAAGAATAAAATTCTTGTGACTTTTGAAAAAATACTACCACACAAGCAAGTATTGATAGATAAACAATAAGGACCTACTGTATAGCACACGGAACTATATTCAATATCTTATAATAACCTATAACAAAAAAGAATCTGAAAAAGAATATATATATGCATATATATGTATAAATTACTGAATCACTTTGCTGTACACCTGAAACTAACACAACATTGTAAATCAACTGTACTTCAATAAAAATACATAAAAGAGAAACAAAAGGCAACAAGAACCAAACATTCTGAAATGTAAAAACAGTAAACTGAGATGGAAAGGGAGATACATAAGATGTGAAATTAAAATGAAATCAAGTACAGTGGCACAATTGAAATCTGAGAGGAGGGAGTAAAAAATAGAATTAATACTATAGAAAATGGAATCCTTGATGTAAAGACAGTATTGAGAAGTTCTCACAAAATGCTGACGAAAAGAACAAAAGGTTTTAAATGGTGAGAAAAGGACAAATATGAAGAATAGAGAATGGAATCTGGCATAAGAAATCAACGGTCTTAGTCTATGTTTTTGATTACTGCATTTCGTGAAATGCAGTAATCAGAACATTGACTAAGACATGACTTGAGTATGTGGATTAAAAGGTCTCACGATATTTTGGAGAAAATCATTGCAGAAGAGATACCAGTAGTTTGGGATGCTCAGGGCCGTGGGTACAGAGAACTCAATTTAGATAAGCTAAAGAGTAAGAAATTTGTTAGCTTACATAAACGGTGATTCCAGAGGTAGGTGAGCTTCAGGGTTGGCTTAATCTAGAAGCTGCAGCTCCATTTCTTTGAGACTCTTTTCTGTGTGGTGGCATCTTTGAAGACTGTCTTCCCTCATGGCAAAGTGGTATGGTAGTTCCAGGTTTTGCACCAGGACACTTGGACAGTGAACACATCCTTTTCTACCAGAGTTCCAAACAGGTGTGCTGAAATTCATCCTCAGGACTGTTTATAACATATGCCTGCACTTAAGCCAGGGACTGATACCAGAAAAGTGGAATTTGCTGATCAGATAGATGGTGGTCTGAAGAACATCAGGGTCTGTTACAAGGAGAAAGGAGAAGGTGGATACTGGGGAGGCGACCCATGGAATCCACTTGAGACCAACATAAAGCACATCCTGGGAAATGTTAAAATTGCATGGAGAAAGAAAAAAGCCTATGAAGACCAAATAAATGTATTTGAAAGCTATACAAAAAAGAGGGAAAATCAGGCTGGCCTCAGACTTCTCTTTTATTTGACTAAAAGCCAGAGGAGAACAGAGAAATATCTAAATTTGTGGGGGAAAGTCTATGACCCAAGAACTTTCTTCTCAAGTGACTTGTCCTAAATGTGTGAAGGCAACACAAAGGTTCCAATATGTAAGGATTCAGTTACTGTTTGTTTATTAAATACCACTTGGGAATACTTGAGTTGACTGAGGGGGATATCGGAATTAGCACATCAAGAATGGGTGACCACATAGCACAGGGAGATCAGCTCGGTCTTTTGTGTCCACCTAGAGGGGTGGGATAGGGAGGGTGGGAGGGAGATGCAAGAGGGAGGAGATATGGGGATGTATGTATATGTATAGCTGATTCACTTTGTTATACAGCAGAAACTAACACACCATTGTAAAGTAATTATACTCAATAAAGATGTTAAAAAAAAAGAATGGGTGACCACAGAATGTAAATTGGTATAGCCACTATGGAAAACAGTATGGTGGTTCCTCAAAAAACTAAAAATAGAGTTGCCATATGATCTAGCAATCCCACTCCTGAGCATATACCCAAAGAAAACCATGATTGGAAAAGATACATGCACCCCTATGTTCACAGCAGCACTATTCACAATAGCCAAGACATGGAAACAACCTAAATGTCCATCGACAGATGAACGGATAAAGAAGATGTGGTGTATATATATACATTGGAATATTACTCAGCCACTGAAAAGAATGAAATAATGCCATTTGCAGCAACGTGGATGGACCTAGAGATTATTATACTAATAAGCAAAGTAAGTCAGAAAGAGAAAGACAAATACCATATGATATCACTTATGTATGGAATCTAAACTATGACACAAATGAACAAATCTACAAAACAGAAACAGACTCACAGACATAGAGGATAGACTTGTGGTTACCCAGGGGGGATGGGGGAGGGAAAGATTGGGAGTTTGGAAGTAGTAGGTGTAATCTATTATATATAGGATGGGTAAACAACAAGGTCCTACTGTATAATATAGCACAGGGAACTGTATTCAATATCCTGTGACAAACCATAATGGAAAAGGATATGAAAAAGAATATGTATGTATAACTGAGTCACTTCGCTCTACAGCAGAAATTAACACAGCATTGTAAATCAACTGTATTTCAGTAAAATTAAAAAAAAAAAATAGAATGGGTGACCACAGTATGAATGGGCTGGTGAGATTCCCTGAGGGACTGCCTATAGGCACCCAGCTCTTCACAGAAGTTCTGAGAACCTGGCTTCAGCAGCCTTCACCTGTTTGTACTGGCCATACTAATGACCCCATAGGAATGTGGTCGGGCTAGTATAGTTTTAACAACAGCATCTGGATGAAGCTTAAAAGCAGACAATTTCATTATAAATTAATAGTCCTTATTATGAGAATAGCCCCGTAATTGGACTTCAGAAATTCCCCTGAAAAAGCTTCAGGCAGAGTGTCCCATCAGATTTAAAAGTCTAATTAAATGGGACTAAAATTATGTTTCATTTTAGCCCACCTATGACTACAAAGAAACGGTTTCTAAAGGCCTTTAAAAAATAGAGAGGAGTAGGTCAAAGGAAAAGACTAAAGATGAAAATAGGAAGGGAGATGAATGGGATAAGAAACAATTATAAAGACGGAAAATGGAGTAGCCAGATTACAGTCCCCTTAGGAGGCACAAAGAGCAGAATTGACACTTAGGAGAATTGAGGAAATGATGCAAAAGGCAAATTTGGTTAAACTTTCAAGTGAGCGATATATTTCTTTTAATGTAATTTCTTACATTTTCCCATAACACTGCATTTTTTCTATTTAAAGATGATCTATATTAATACAAAAAAAACTGAATTGATCAAAATGTTCAACATTGGTGGAATTGCTTAGTAAATAACCATGTATCTATACAGTTTATGAAGATGGTTGAAATATGAAAGTGTGTGCTGTTGTTTTCCTAGAAGTGAGAGTGTTAACGCGCATGTTATTCATGTCACTTGATGTCACTGTGTTGTTAATATTACGGCATCCATTACTCGTTGTTAAAATATTGACATGCTTCCAGTTTTACCATTGCTAAAAGATCCACAGCCCAGAGTACCCCCAGTTCCCTACATGCCCCTGCCTCTCTCCCCAGATCCCCAGGGCTTCCCTGGGATCCAACTGAAGGGTTACTGGCTGACATACCAGGGTTATCCAGAATCCTGCTCCAGCCCTTTCATGTTTTTTTTAAAAAATTTTAATATTACCTCAGGCTGTGGAGATGCTTTCCTAGGAATATCCATTTGCAGTAACTCCTATATTCTCTTAAATCCCCGGAAGTCATCCTCTGTTCTGTCAGTCGTTTCCTCCAGCTACCATTTGCTGATATATGGGAGATCATTTTTCTCCCATTATATCAAAGACCTTCCACCAGTTCCCAACCAGCTGCTGATTTTTATCCTGTTTCCCAGGCCTTAAAGGCTTCTGGAAATGGGTTAAAACTAGGAACTTAACATCTCACTGTGAAATTCTTCCTTTGCTTTGTTTGGTTTAGTTTTTTGTTTTTTTGAGGCAGGTGTTTAGCATTATCATTCACCCTTTGGCCATCTTGGCACAGAAATGTTCACCAAAAGTGGTACCCAGAATGGCCCCTAAATATGTCTAAACATGCCCCTAATTTGTTTTGTTACAATAGCAAAAGGGATTTTGCAGCTATAATTAAGGTTATGAACCTTAAAATAGATTATTCTGGGTTATCTGGGTGGGCCCAGTCTAATCACGTGAGGTCTTTTTAAAATTTTTTATTTTATTTTTTTGCGGTACGCGGGCCTCTCACTGTTGTGGCCTCTCCCGTTGCGGAGCACAGGCTCCGGACGCGCAGGCTCAGTGGCCATGGCTCATGGGCCCAGCCGCTCCGCGGCATGTGGGATCTTGCCGGACCGGGGCACGAACCCATGTCCCCTGCATCAGCAGGCGGACTCTCAACCACTGCGCCACCAGGGAAGCCCCTAAAATTTTTATTGTATATTGGAGTTTAGTTGATTTACAATCTTGTGTTAGTTTCAGGTGTACAGCAAAGTGATTTAGTTATACATATATCTATTCTTTTCCTATATAGGTTATAACAGAGTATTGAGTAGAGTTCCCTGTGCCAAACAGTAGGTCCTTGTTGATTATCTATTTTATATATAGTAGTGTATAAATGTTAAACCCAACCTCCTAATTTATCCCTCCCCCACCTTTCCCTTTTGGTAACCTTAAGTTTGTTTTCTAAGTCTGTGAGTCTGTTTCTGTTCATGAGCTCTTTAAAAGAGATAACTTTCTCAGGCTGGAGGCAAAAGAGATGGGACAGAAGGGGAAGTCACAGAGATTCCAAGTGTGAGAAGGATTTGACCCACTGTTGCAGCCTCTGAAATATAGGGGCCCATTAGAACCGGAGAGAGACCTCTGGGAGCTAAGGGTGGCCCCACTGACAGCCAGTGAGAAAATGGGAACCTCCGTAAAACAACCACATGGAACTGGACTCAGCCAACAACCCAAATGAGACGAGAAGCAGATCTGAATCTCCAGAATGGAACACAGGCCTGCCAACACCTTGACTTCAGCTTTGTAAGACTAAACAGAGAACCAGTGAGCCAAGCCATACCTGGACGTTTGATCTACAGAACTGTGAGATGAATCATGGGTGTTGTTTTAAGCCACCAAATTTGTGATAATTTGTTGCAGCAGCAGTAGAAGACGAACAAACCAATGTATAAAATAATAGCAACACAACAGAAACAAAAACCCTACAGGATGTGATGGAAGAAACAGTAAACACTGCAGAGCACACGATTCAGAATGGCTGGGAAGAGCTTTCTGGCTGGGAATGTCTACACAGTGAACAGCACCAGTTCTGAAGGCCAAGAGGGCCCAGAGGGATTCTGTGCTCAGCACTCAACTAAAAGTATACAAAGGATTGGGCCTCTGGGGGGAAAACACATATATCACTTTTTGTAAGAAAAGTTTTTTAGAGACTATTTTAACAAAGTGGCCTTGCACGGTGCTGTGATTCAAAGAGGGTGAGTATATTTGTAGGTTTTTGTTTGTTTTTTGTTTGTTTTCATATTTGTAGTAAGAAGTTGGTGAGAAGAAATTATGCAAAGGGGAGATTGTTTTGACAATAGGTCCATGCTGTCCCATTTGTATTTTATTTCTTCTGGTACAACTGTAAAACTTTGACAAGCTTTTCAAGATGTGTTAGCGCAGTTCTGGGTGTTATTCTAAGGCTATTTACATAAGGCTTCAACTTGACTTGAAGGTCCAGTGAGTTGCTTTGTGATATGGATTACACTGGTCATATGGAAGTTTGCTAATATATGCTGTAATTCCAAAGGTAGCAGAGCATAAGTATTGACACTCTGGAGCCAGACTGCCTGGGCTTAAATCCCAGCTGTTTCACTGACTAGCTGTGTACTCTTGGGCCAGTTACTTAACTTCGCTGTGCCTCAGTTTCCTTTTCTGTGAAAATAGTAAGTATAATAATAGTATATTGTGAGAATTTAATGTAAAGTGCTCAAAATAGCACCTGGCACATTGATTGTCAGCAATAAATGTTAGCTATAATTATGATTGTTATGCTTGCCATATTCCTGAAACATGGAAACATTCCTGAAATTGGGTCTTTCTGACTCCTTGGATCCAAGAAACAGCTGAGCCCAAGGATCCCCCAACTGAGGATGACCTACCCATCCTGTATCAGCTGGCCAAACCAGGAAATCCAGTTAGTTACCTGGCATCCCTTTCTGTCCCTGCTTACTGTCATTTTCCACTTCAGGTTAGTGGGGCTTTATAGATAATGTGGCATTATAGCTGTATATTCCTTACCAGATAAATCTTCATTTGTTAACACCTTAAAAGAGCATTCTCTATCTGCCATTTTATGGAATGATGTTTCATAAGATGAGATAATAGGCATGCTGTGGTCTGGTAGAATAATATTAAAATAACTTTGGAAATGCTAGGTCTAGTTTCCTTACTCAGGACTTATCAGAGCCCTTGTTATTAATGTGAATTTTGAATGCCCAAGGATATATAGTGCATTGCTCCCCAAACATATTTGACCATGGGACATATTTTTCAAGATATGCCTCTTAGAATTTTCTAGAAGTGTTCTACACATCCAGTTTGGGAAACAACTGCCCTAAAATATAAGCATATTTTACCAAGATTATTTAATATTTAAAAATTAAGATTTTTATGCATTGTAGCTTGTTCCAAGGGAGATTTTATCGTTCCAGATCCCAAGTACATATGTATCTATGTATGTATATCCAAATTATACTAAACCAAGGGAGAGTCTAATTCTTATTTTGTAGATTAAAAACGGCCTTACTAGGTCAGATTAATGACCTTTCCCAATAGTCCTTCTTTGAGACAGAATAATGAAGATCTCATTGTAGGACACGATCCTCCACTTGGCAAAGATGGAGTCATCAAATGTGTGTTGAATTGGGCAATCCAGGTCTGTCATCCATAAATTTAGTGAGGCCCTTTTTTTTAAAAAGTTTGTATTTTCAGCCAGCACTGCTTATTGAGATGGTAACTTCTATAAAGTTAGTACCCTCTCTGTGAAGAAATTCCTTTCTTTTGTTCTAAATTTACTTCTCCCAAATGTTAAGGATCGCTTCCTTGGTCTGATATTCAAGATAAGTGGACACAACAAAGTTTCCTCTTACTGATTTTGTAGACTTCAGCCTTATCCCCTTCTTGGTGTTTTCCTTTCTAAACTAAAAAGTCCTCATTCTTCAGTCTGTCAGTTGACTGACACGAAGAACTGTGAAGGATCTGAGATTTTACACTATTGCAAGCTAACAGATTAGCCTGCCACAGTTTCATGGATGCTGGCAAAAAGCACAAGACTCTTGGGTTAGAGACACAGGGTACTTTATTACTCACTGCAATAACAGTAGCTAATTACATATTTATTATACTTCCTGGTTTAAAACCTATTTGTCCCATCACTCATGAAACTCTGGACCATCTCTATTTTGCTCACCACCGTATACCTAATATCTAACAGAGCATGGCATAAAGTGGGCACCGAGTAGATAAATAATGAATGAATGAGCATGTTACAGCCTATCTAGCTCAGAGCCTATCCTTCTGAGTAGCTTGGCATAAAATGGGCCAAAATCATTATTTAGTCCATGCCTTCCTCGAAACAGTTTTGCCATATTTCTTCCTAGTCACACAATCTCAAATTTTTTCTTCAGTGAAGTTTGTTTTTTTTATATTCCCAGAAAACACTTAAATTTTAATTTAGAGATGTTACATCATTTTGCTAATTGGAATGATGTAAGCATATTAAATAGATACTAGTCCTAGCATTGTTTCTTTGGGTAATTCTAATGTTTCCACTTAACCCACTTGCATCACAAGGAAATGAAACTTACTGAAACCAGGGATTCGGATGGTTTTTCAAATATTCTTTGAAAAGCTAGGTGGTTAAGATTATTCTGGGCACTGTGGGAGACAGCAAAGAAGTGAAAGATCGCGTCTCACTTATACATGCCAAGATCTGTGGCCAGGACCTCAAAGAGGTTAGAGTCTATATGAGCAAATAAGAAGAATGGACTTGATGTGTTAGCACGTACTATTGATAATAGTAAGCAAGCAGCGTTAGAATTTTGGCATATGTGAGTGCTGAGCTACGTGGTACAGATTTAAATACCCGCAAGAGCTTGGAAGAGTTCGATATTACTCTGAACTGGACTAGAATACTAGAGACTTCGTGAAGTTAGCTCTGAGCTGGATTTTGGAGCTCTTAGATTGGATCTTTAACAAGAACTTCATTAGGCAAGCCACAGAAATAGCAGTGTATTCTTGGAAAAGTGAGCCCTGGCTGGAGTGGTAGGTGTCCAATGGGAAATAGTGTCTTTTGTGCACAGTCACCATTGAGCTATAAGAACTGCACGCAGCCTTTATGTCTCCTTTTCCATTCAGTTTAACTGTGCGTAACGAGGAAGCCACACCTTTGGGCAAATACAGCTGGGATGAGGGGGGCCAAAAGACAGAGCCCTTCTAAGGAGGATCCATGAAGTAAATAAACTCTGAAGGAAAACCTTGGAAGGTCATCCAGTATACTCATAAATTCCAGCTATTACCAGAGATGAAAGGGAAGTGAGAAGAGCAAGGAACAATAGGCAGGGGTGTTCCCTGGTCCCTTCTAACTGCCTGTTTACAGTAGGGGAGGAGCGGCAGGGCTGCCCAGATGGCAGAGCCAAAGTGAGAATGAAGCTTCCTTGCCCTAAGACCTCTTTAGGAAATCCTGTTTGTGCCGGTGGCTTCACTGCAAAGTAATCAGGAGCTCTCCCTGTGTTATACAAGCTCACTTCTAAAACCATGAGCAACCACGGTTTCTAAAGAGTTTGAAATCTCATTATCGTGTCCATTCAGCAACATAGAAACTGTGTATCAGGTGAGGCTTGGATCAGACCTTATTTTGCAAGCTTTTAACTTATCTTTCTTGTGCCACTGAAATGCTGGTAACACAATAGCTTAACAAGAAGATAAGCCTCATCTTTTTTCCTGTGTGGGTATGTTAGGGAATGATGGTTTTGGTGGCCTTTAAAAAGCAGGAAAAGGCAAAGCCCCATGATACCATTTCTTTGGCATTGCATTACTTCGGTAAGAGAATTATCTTAAAAGCCTGGGAAATACAGCTTAAGATTGTTGAGAGCTGGGTAAAAACAACCTCGAATCCAAACCAGATTAACCAAAAGGTCCACCCCCGAAACGATCCATTTTTACATCCACACTTGGGGTCTGCCCTGTTCTCCTCTTTTCCTTCCACCACTCAAGTGCTTTTGGACATAGGGGTGGACAACCTACTTTCCATGCCAAGCCTCATGAAATGGGATTTGTCTTCCCTCACAGACAGGTGGCCAGGCTGTTACAGAGAGGGCTCTGCCCGGCTGCTGTCCTCTCTGGGTACGCGGCACTGTGACTGCTCAGCGCCAGGCCACATATCTATCTGACCCCGCGGCCTCACAATCTGGAGGCCCACGTTGGCAGCCTTGGGTGGTGACAGCTTCGGTCAGTTGGTGTGGAGTTGCCCTGGCAGACAAAGGAGAGCAGGAGAGCAGCTGCCCCGCGTCACTTCTGTGCGATAGAAGAAACCTCTGAGGTCCTGGGTATTTGTGAAACCGAAAATGGCTGCCCCAATAATGAGAGTACTGGCCGTTCAACTTCTGGGTGCACCAGGGCTTGGGAGAGGAATTTGGGCCTTCTCAGACCGTACACATTACTTAATACGGCCTTGTATACTTACTCTATGCATCAGGAGCAGATTTCACAAGGCTTTTTCCTGTGAGACTAGATGAGTCATTAGGGTTAATTATTCAGTAGTTAGAGGAAATATTATGATGGAGAAAAAAATAGACTTCTGGAGGCCAGGAAGCGGAGGGTGTCAGAACTTCAAATTGCCCCATGAAGAGAGTAGGCAATCATTTTACTGCAGTCTTTGTACACAGAAAAATAATCATGATTTGAATTCTCTAAACATCAAAAATATCCCCTTCTTAGCTATAAATGGCCTCCGGTTCCAACCCCGTAATATATCATTAGGGAGTATCTCTTCTCCCAGAGAAAATACAATTGGATTCTAGTAGAAAAGGACCCTGGGTCTTCTGTGCTATTGCCTTCAGCAGACTCTACCGAATCTCTACTTGTGACATGATAAAATTACCATTCCCAGAAATAGGAAAGAGGCGGCTCAGAACTCCCCAGTGCTGGTCCAAAGAGCCTTTTGGTTTTGAGTGCCTCATCTGACCACTACACAGCGTTGATAGAAAAAAGTCTGGACTCAATTCACTGCTCTTGCCTTCCACTCTCCCCCAAGGGCCCACGTGAAAAGCAAGTTTGGCCTCATTTCCTTAGGATCCCCTGGGCCCAATTCTTTTCTTTCATCATCTTTCCTAAAGCTGATATGACAGTTCCACAGGGAAGAAACAAATAGTACACTTGGATGAACTCTGCAAAATGCAAAGAGTTTGTCTCTTGTCCCTGATTCTGAAGTATTTCTGTATTTAGGAAAACAAAAATGAGGATAGCTCTAGACTGAATAGTAAAATATTGTTCATATCATATTTGTGATTTTTGAACTGGGTGGAGAAAGTATTAGTGATAAAGCATATGGATTGTAAGGTAGTGGTTGATCTGCTTCAAGGAACCCAAGTTGTAAACACCCTTGAAAAGTACTCCAAAATTCCAGTTACTACCAAAGATGAAAGGGAAGTGAATAGACGTCATCAGCTCTGCTTCTTCGGTGTCATCCTCTAGGTTAAATGTCACCTCCTTAGAGAGGCCTTTGCTGACCACTTTATTATTCTTCACCAGAGCATCTTATTTTCCTCATAGCACTCACCGCTTATTTAATGGTTGTTTCTCTTTCTTCCTACCTGAACTATAAGTCCTACAAGGTCAGGGACCACATCATTCAATCATTCCTGCATTCCCTGCACTTGGCACAGTGAAGAGCGTCCCAGACCCCCAAAAGTGCTGAAGGAATGAATGAGCTATTGAAGTCCTGTGTGGCAAGCTTGTTCCATGTTCTTAGTGGACTCACAGTTCCTTGGGATCACCTCTTTCTTTTCTCAGATTCAACTGAAGAATGCTACTTGGTCTCAACACTCAGCTTACCAGGGTGGTTCCCATTCATTAATTTTTCTTTAAAAAAAAAAAACTGGAATTTTTGTTCAGTCAGAGTCTCAGGTCCACTAATAGTTCCATATCTGAAGGATGCAGTGTAGTGAAGGGGTTGCAGGAACCAGCTTTGGAGCATCTAGTTTTGTCTCGGTCGCTTCTTAGCTGGGTAATGGTGGCTCATTATTAATCAACTCTCCACCTCCGTTTCCTCAACTGTAAAATGAGGATATTGCTATAGACCCGTCACCTAGTGTTGACCTGAGGTTAAATAAAACAGTGCATGTAAAGCAGTGAGCTTTGTGTTTCACATTGCATATGCTTAGTAAAACTTATCCCCTATTATTGTGTTCATACTGTTAAGTTACCTTCGTGTATCATTTTTCTAGAACAGGATAAGGAGTGGCTCCTTGTGAGAGGTAACATCGGACATTAGAAGAATCCAGAGCCACAAAGCCTAGGACCTGGAGTACTGGGATCCAGGCAGAGCCTCATGCCTAAAGGCACAAAGCCTGAACTTAGGTCACAGCCGCCTGGGCGGCATGGCCAAATGACTCAATGTTGACGTAATGACTAATCGTCGCAGGGCTTCTTGTGTCTCTTCCCCTCCACCCCACCACAGTCACCACAAGGCTAGAACTGATCCTGGGGTCTGGCGAGAGGCTGAGCATACAGTGAGTTTCAGCAAACGCTTCCAATAAGATTGGAGAAACCAGGCAGGGCACTCTGGGCTGAGGGGTTTGCTAACTCCTTGACAGGGTGGAATTGGGGGCTCCTCTTTTGCTTTCCTTTGTGCCTCACAGAATCCAGAGTGCAGTCCCCAATGGCTGTCAGAGAGTCTTGTTCTGAGCCACAGGAGGAAGTGCCTCACACCAGCTCATAGGGAAACTCCAAACAGTCAACAGGAAGAAAATCACATATGAAAATGTTTTTTGTCTCACCCTTTTTCTATGCAGTAATCTGAGGGGGGAAACAGGGAGACATTTGGCTATGAGACGTTAATTGAACAGAATGTACTTTAACTGTTCCCTCTCACATCTGGGGTTGTGTGGCTGGCTCACTGATCTCAATCAAGAAAAGAGCAATGACTTATGCATTTAATGATCTTACTGGACATAATTGCCTTTCATTACTGATTTGTAAGGCAGGTGCTCCCCTCTCCCACTTCAGTTGGAACTCAAAGAGGAGCCCCACTGGTTTTAATATTCTGAACCATGTAGGGTCAGCAATCTGGACTTTTAAAATAAATGTTAACATTATGTATTGTGTTCTTTCATTTAATAAGAGTAATACATGGTTATTGTAAAACATGTTTTTAAATATGAGTAAAAAGTAAAAGATAAGCCTAGAGCATCTTATTGTATCAGAAAGTAAGAAAATGCTAAAAAAAATAATAATGGTAACATGTTAAAAGGGCACAGAATCTAGCTTAAAGGGACCACTAGACAATTCTGAAACAATTTGAGCATTAAAATATATAATTATAGTAATGGATTAAACCCATTGAATAAAACAAAAATCTATGAGTCCGTACTTAAAAATGGATAAATAAATAGAAAAGAAGAGAAAGCTCTTTCTTACAATAAATGCCAACTAATAAATATAGACAGAATGATAGAGTTAGAAAGGCATCAATGGATGCTAAAACTCTGAGTGAACATATTTGATACAGATCAAGAAATTTATCTGATCTCAAAATAGCTCTCTATAAGATACTTATTTTCTTAAGGTGTGGAGAAAAGAAGAAGAAAGAAAAATAAACCATAAACCAGTGACCAAGAGATGACCATTATTAATGACTTAAGTGTCTTTCAGTCTTTTTCTATATGCTATAATGTTTTGATTTTCTTATAAAAATGAGCTCATGCTTTTTTGTAACCTGTTTTTCTCGTATAAAATATATCATGATCTTATTTATTTGTATTTAAATATTAGTAGGCAAGTAGTGAATATTCATTGAGTGAACTAGCTAGTGGTAAGCAGCTGCATAGCACAGGGAGATCAGCTCCATGCTTTGCGACCACCTACAGGGGTGGGAGGGAGACGCAAGAGGGAGGGCATATGGGGATATACGTA